>NC_069662.1:3454868-3768947 GCF_027244095.1 Hemicordylus capensis | reverse complement strand
GCAGTTTACCGAGGTCATAGTGGGTAATCTGGAAAGTGCCCTGGTGTTTTGGCCTAATTTAGCAAAAAGAAGAAGAGCCATTCCCCTACCCTCATTTTCTTAAAGAAGCAAAAAGCTGTTTTTCATGGGCATTTTTCTTCTACAAACTCCTTCCCGGGAGTGAGATCCAGCTCTTCTCTCGCACTGTCTCCAGTCAAAACACACCAGCCTGTTCTTCTAAAATGGAGCCAGGACTTCTGCACCACGGTTTAGAAACGTCTCTCTGGCCCTTGCCAAGAAAGAACAAGCACCAGGGTGAATTTTGGGTTTTTCTAAAATTAAAGCCCACTTCCCCTGGCACACCTGGATATTTTCCCTCTTGTGGTTTTCCGTGGGGCTCTTGTGTCCTTTTTCCTCTTGTTTTGTCCATGCAGCCTCAGCTCCCTTATTCCTGGGTTCATTCCCCCCCCCCCCCGATCAGTGCCGTGGCTGTGATGAAACATGAGTAGGTCTCCCCACAGACAGGAAGGGGCAGCACTTTTTCTGCATTGTGCATGCATGTATTGAAATAGAAAATAATCATAGCAACAATAATGGTTGATGCTGTAAGTAGTAACTCCATACAAGTGACAGCCTGCTCTCCGAGCCAAAGTTTTTCAAAGTTCTGATTATCCAAAGGCACTTGGCGTCCTTGTGACACAGGGAGCTTCCTTATACTGAATCAGACCACTTTGGCCCATCTAGCTCAGTAGTGCCAGCAGTTCTCCAGAGCAGGGGTGGCCAACCTGAGGCTCTCTTGCTGCTACTGGTACACAACTCCCATCATCCCCAGCTGCTGGACTACAACTCCCATCATCCCCAGCTGCAAGAAATTGTTCCAGGGATCAGGGGTTGAAACTGGGAACTTTTGTATGCAAAGCATAATCTCTGCTACTGAGCTGTGTCGTCCCCTCTCCAAACTTATTATTATTATTAAACCTATTATTATTATTATTATTATTATTATTATTATTACATTTATATCCCGCTCTTCCTCCAAGGAGCCCAGAGCGATGTACTACATACTTTGAGTTTCTCTTTCACAACAACCCTGTGAAGTAGGCTAGGCTGAGAGAGAAGTGACTGGCCCAGAGTCACCCAGCTAGTTTTATGGCTGAATGGGGATTTGAACTCGGGTCTCCCCGGTCAATTGATTGATTGGTTAGATTAGCCAATTAAAACAATGTTTAATGGACTGAAAGGGCACCCAGTGGATTGGGCAGAATATGCTTTACAAACAACATATAGATAATTTTTAAAATGATTTAAATACTTTTAACCGTTTGAATGTTATAAAAACTGCTCATTGAAAGCACCCTCTAAAACAAAAGAGGCATTCCTCTTTTAAATTGTTTCTAAAGTATTTTAATTAGTTTTAAATGGTTTTATAATGGTTTTATATTGTTTTTAGCATTGTGTTTTAAATGGTGTGTAGTTTTGTATCTTTTTGAATTTGTTGTACACTGACCGGAGCCTTTGGGTGGGGAGATTTATAAATGTAATTAATAAATTAATAAATAAAATTCCCCACCATCTCTTGCACTCAGTCAGGAATGCCTCCTAAGAAGGTATCTGCAACAACACATACACATGTGTTTGGATGGTGTACACCACCTAGAGACATATAGATCAGGCAGTATATAAATATGATAGATAGATAGATAGATAGATAGATAGATAGATTTCTCAAACCAAAGGAAGCCTGCATTTTGCTTGAGCTCTACTGGTTTTCCCCATGAACAAATATATGCAAATGTCATTGCTTAATTAAGCAACAAGAACACATATGGTTAATCCTCTAAAAGGTATTTAATCAGGCAACACACCACCCTAATTATCCATTTATTGCAATAGTTCTTTCTTCTCAGTGTGAGTCCAGCCTTCTTCCCTTCTGGCTGTGTTCAGTGGCACCACCTACTGGCTTCTTCTAGAATGGGAGTTTAAATAATATGCATGCAAGTTGTGGTTGCCTTATAATGTAGAGCGCAACAAGGCACTCATCATATCTGGCTTTCTAAGCTGCTCCCTCAGTCATTTTGTCCTTGCCTTCAGGGAACTGGAGCTGAGGCTCAAAGGCTTCACCAACATCAAGGACTCCTGGGATAATCTGGATGATCTCCGTAAAATCTTCTGGTTCAACAAAACCCCAGTCACAGGTGAGTCTACCTTTCCTGATAAGCAGACAACAGTGGGACATCCCACACCTGACAGATGTTTTAAAGTGGTAAAAGAATGTGTGATGAAAAAGATCCTGATCTGGTTTCCTAAACCATTCCCATAGCCAACCTTCATTAGTTAAACACACACACACACATATGGAACCAACCAGAGAAAAGGTGGCCTTGGACTTAATCCTGAATGGCACCCAGGACCTGGTGCGTGATGTCAGTGTCATCAACCCTTTAGGGAACAGTGACCATGTGCAATCATATTCAGCATACATGTGGGGAGAGAATCACCAAGGAAGTCTAACACAGACACTTTGAACTTCAGTAGAGGAAGCTTCTCCATAATGATTAGTATGGTGAAAAGAAAACTGAAAGGAAAATCAGGAGAGTCACTTCACTCCAGAATGCATGGAGTTTACTTAAAACTGCAATACTAGAAGCCCAGTTAGAATGTATACCCAAAAGAAGGAAAGGTATCACTAAGTCCAGGAGGATGCCAGCATGGCTAACAGGTAAAGTCAAGGAAGCCATAAAGGAGACTTCCTTCCAAAATGGGAAGGCTTGCCCAAATGAAGAGAACAGAAAGGAACACAAACTCTGGCAAAAGAAATGCAAGGTGACAATAAGGGAGGCAAAAAGAGAGTTTGAGGAAAATTTAGCTAAAAGCATCAAGGGGAATAACAAAAACTTCTTTAAATACATCAGAAGCAAGAAACCTGCCAGGGAGGTGGTTGGACCATTAGACAAAGAGAGAGTGAAAGGGATTATCAAGGAGGATATGGAGGTTGCAGAGAAGCTGAATGAGTTCTTTGCATCTGTCTTCATGGCAGAGGATACTGAGAGTATACCTGTTTCTGAACCTGGCTTCTCACGGACAGAGGCTAGAGAAATGAGTCAGACAGAAGTGACAAGATGAACTAAACTGTTTGGAAAAAATTTAAATGAGCAAATTGGCAGAGCCAGACGGCATCCACCTAAGAGTCCTTAAAGAACTCAAATGTGAAATTGCTGACCTCCTTGCAAAAATAGATAACTTACCCCTACAATCAGGCTCTATACTGGAGGACTGGACAGTAGAAAGTGTAACACCAATTTTCAGAAAGGGATCTGGGGCGATCCGAGAAATTACAGGCCGGTGAGCTTAACATCTGATCTGGGCAAAATGATGGAAAGCATTCTCAAGGATAAAATTTTTAACAGGCCCTGCTGGGGGAGAACCAGCATAGCTTCTGCAAAGGTAAATCTTGCCTCACAAACCTGTTGGAGTTCTTTGAGAGTATCAACAGGTGTGTGGATAAAGGTGATCCAGTTGACACAGTATACCTGGACTTCCAAAAAGCCTTCAACAAAGTTCCTCATAAAAGACTCTTGAGAAAACCTAGCAGTCATGGGATAAAGGGACAAGTACATATGTGGATAGCTAACTGGTTGAAGGACAGGAAACAGAGGGTAGGTATAAATGGTTTTCACAATGGAGGAAAGTAAAGAGTGGGGTCCCCCAGGGATCTGTACTGGGACCTGTGTTTTTGGAATTATTCATAAATGATCTAAAAGTTGGGGTAAGCAGTGAGGTGGCCATACTTCCAGATGACACCAAACTATTTAGGCAGGGGCGTAACGATAGGGGGGGCAGGGGGGGCACGTGCCCCAGGTGCCACTTGGGAGGGGGTGCCAAAAAGTGCCCCTGCCAGTCCCCTGCTTTTGGCAAAAAAAAAATTTTGTGTGATTCCCCCCCCCTCCGTCATTACGGAGATCTCCGGTGGGCGGAAGCTCCCATTGGCTGCCGGAGAACACATGACCACCACGCTGGTTGTCTCAGTTCCTCCCTCCCTGCTTGCTGTACGCAGGAGGAGTGGAGTAGTTTGCCAGAGCTGCTGCTGCTGGGGATGTTCCTTGACTCTGCCTGCCTGCCGTTTTCCCACCACACTGCCCTCTGGCTGCATTTTATTCTTCTGTTCTGCATTAACAAAGTAAGTTTCATTGCTCAAATCTCTCTCTCTCCCCTGTGTGTGTTGTGTGTGAGAGAATGCCTCTACTGCCTTGCATAACGTCCTTCTTTTAGCTCTTCTGTGCTTTGCATAGCAGGCTTCACCCACCCCCCACCCCTAAACCGAGGGTAGCTGCCTGCAAGTGGAGCCAGTGGCGCTCTCCTGGCTTGCATTGTGTGAGTTTCTGGCTTGCAATGTGTTTCTGGCTTGCAGTTTCTGGCTTGCATTGTGTGAGTCCCGGTGGGATTGCAAAAGGAAACTCACGCAATGCAAGCCAGGAGAGTGACTTGTGGCTCCACTTGCATTGCCCGAGTTTCCTTTTGCAATCCCACCTCTGCAAAAGGAAACTCATGCAATGCAAGTGGAGCCACAAGTCACTCTCCTGGCTTGCATGCATGAGTTTCCTTTTGCAGAGGTGGGATTGCAAAAGGAAACTAGTAGTACTAGTACACAAGATCTTTGCAGCTCTGCTATTAATTACAACTTCTGGATCATCCCTTAGCATGGGGGGTGGGGTGGCAATTTAATTTGGAATTCATTAATATAATTTTTGAATAATGTTCAGTCTGTCTGGATTAATACTAGGTTTATTCTTTATAGCAGATTTTTATTAGCAACGTACAGTCTACAACATTTTCAGCCTTGTTCATTTGGTGCATATTGTAGATGTTCTGTCTCCAAAACATAAGTACAGCATCTATATTTTTGAAGGGGGGGAAATCCCATTTAATACAGTGTGAACAAATTGGTCCAAAAAGTAGCAATGGGAAGTTTTTCTTTCTGCCCCTGTAGCTTTAATAAGATAGAGTGCACAAATATCACTTGATTAACAGCTGCGATATTAATTTCCCTTTTTGGTTGCTTGACTCACAGCGAGAATCATGTCAAGGCAGTGGAGAACCAATTAAATTGATTTTAATCTTTGTTAGGGAAGATAACATGCCTTTTTCTCTCCTTGTTTAAATAATTAAAGTTTCAGTAGGTATTATTTCTGGCTTTAAAGAAATTGGTATCTTAATGTAATGGAATTCTTCTAATTACATACTTAATAGTTTTTTAAAAGTTAATCACGGTTTTTCATTCAATGTGTATTTTGTTTTACATATTAAACTTATATTTTCCTTTGAGAGAGTTTTAAAAATAAGAGGAAATTGGGAAGGCTTTTTTAAAACAAAGAAAAATCTCACCCCTACTTATTCATGATCTTTTTGATTTGCCTGTGTAATTTCAAGCAAGTCAGATGTAATTGCAAATAACATGCAGAAGATCCCAGGTTCAATCCCTACCTCCAGGTAGGGCTGGGAGAAACTCCTGCCTGAAACCTTGGAGAGCTGCTGCCAGTCAGTGTGGGCAATAGTGAGCTAGGTGGACCAATATCTGACTCTGTAGACAGCTTCCTACGTAATCTATATATATAACTAGTAATTTTTAGCCCGTTGTAATAACGGGCGCTAGCCTTAAGGGGAGCTACTGCCACCTCTTGCTGAGGCCGCGGCCGCCATCGGGGCTAGTCGCCCCGCCACCGCCTCACCCGCACTCTTGGTGGCGTCGCAGCCGCCGCCAACGGGGCCAGTCGCCCCACCGCGGCCACAACTACCTTTGGCCGAGGCCGCGGCTCCGCCGCCGCCTCGGCCACACTCTCCTCCTGCCGTTGGCGGCGGCCGCTTCTCCTTGGCCCGCCGCTTCTGCTCCTCCCGGCCCTCTCGCCGTAACGGCGGCGGCCGCCATCGGAGCCAGTCGCTCCGCCGCGGCCACCGCCTGGTCCAACATGGCCGCCCGTCTCTGGGCGGCCGTATCTTTTTCGCCCGATCTGGGCATGCGCTCCGCGCATGCCCAGATCGGGCGAAAAAGACACGGGCGGCACGGACGCACGCCCAAGGCTTTTATGGGTAAGGATTCTTCTGGGTGTGCCCAGGAGAAATGCGTCCCGGCAGCCCAGCTGATTGGCTGGGCTGCAGGGGGCGCCTGATTGGCTGGCAGCACACCCAGGAGAATTCGCTTGCTGGGCGGCTGCGGAGGCAAGGCGGCGGGCCCAGGGCCGTGGCGGCGGAGCCCAGCGAGGCGGCGGCGGCCCCGGCCGTGAGGCGGGGCGAGGCGGCGGGCCCAGTGCGATGGCGGCGGGCCAGACCGTGGTGGCGGGGCCCAGGGAGCGGCGGGCCCAGCGAGGCGGGGCAAGGTGGCGGGGCCCAGCGAGGCGGCGGGGCCGGGCCCGGCCGCGGAGGCGAGGGGGCGGGCCTGATAGCGGCACTCTGGGGCCGGCCGCGGCATCGGCGGCAGCACTCTGGGGCCAGCCAGGCCCGCTGGCGGCGGCAGCCGCACTCTGCCCCGCCGGAGACGGGGGGCAGGAGGAGAGAGAGAGGTAGCCTGGCCTGGCCGGGCCCGGCTGCGGAAGCGAGGCGGCGGGACTGGCCGGGCCGCGGAGGCGAGGCGGCGGGACTGGCCGGGCCCGGCCGCGGAGGCGAGGCGGCGGCGGCCGCACGGGTCAGCTAGTCAAACCATAACTTGCCCTTACGTTCAGTCCAATTGGATGCATTCACATTCACAGCTTACATCCAATAAACTGCTGAGTAAGCCCTCCAAACTAGGATCACACAGTGTGGTTTGCAATTCTGGTATATGAAGGGCCCAAACCTCAGTTTTGCTGTTCAGGTGCATAGGCAAACGGTGATTTAATTAAACCAGGAGGTTATTTATTAAGACTGTGTATGAGAGGGAAGCAGAAAGAGGAGGAGATCATGGCTCAAATAATGGTGGCTGAATGTGGCCATTGAGTTTCCCAGGAATACAACCAACGTAAAGTGTGCTACAAATAGACATTATTATAGAATTAATAAACATAGAATATCTATGACAGACTAGAATATATGTCTATTATAATTTAAGTCTCTATTATAATATAAGCATAAATCTTGAATAGACTAGAATATCTATGATGGAAAAGACTAGAATACCTGTCTTGTCTTTTCCATTTTGGGACACAAACCTATTACTATGTTTAAAAGCATTTATTTTCTGGCCATGAGGACTGCAAACTTAGGCTGTTAGTATGCAAGACATTTCTTTAAAATATATATTTCTAAAGAGCCTTGTAGCCTCATGTTTCCTTTTTCCTGTCCCAGTATACTTGCACGGATGCAGCCCACAACCCACATTTGACTATGACTGTGACACATTTCCATATTTCCAGGGGGAAGGAGAGTGGGGGGGGCGCAATTTCAGTGCTTGCCCCGGGCGCCGTTTTCCCTAGTTACGCCTCTGTATTTAGGGTAGTGAAATCCAAAACAGATTGTGAGGAGCTCCAAAAAGATCTCTCCAGATTGGGTGAGTGGACAATAAAATGGCAAATGCACTTCAATGTTGGCAAGTATGAAGTGATGCATATTGGGGTGAAAAACCCCAACTATACATATACACTGATAGGAACTGAGCTGTCAGTGACTGACCAGGAGAGGGATCTTGGGGTCGTGGTGGACAGCTCGTTGAAAGTGTTGACTCAATGTGCAGCAGCTGTGAAAAAAGGCCAATTCCATGCTAGAGATCATTAGGATTAGGATTGAAAATAAAACTGCTAATATTATAACGGCCTTATACAAAAATATGGTGCGGCCACACTTGGAGTACTGCATGCAGTTCTGGTCACCATACATAAAGAAGGACATTGTAGAACTGGAGAAGGTGCAGAAGAGGGCAACCAAGATGATCAGGGGCCTAGAGCACCTTCCTTATGAGGCTAGGCTACAGCATCTGGGGCTTTTTCGTTTAGAAAAAAGATGACTTCGGGGAGACATGATAGAGGTCTATACAATCATGCATGGTGTGGAGAAAGTGGATAGAGAGAAATTCTTCTCCCTCTCACATCACTCTAGAACCAGGGGCCATCCCATTAAATTGATTGCCAAGAAATTTAAGATCAACAAAGGGAAGTACTTTTTCACACTACGCATCATCCACTTGTGGAATTCTCTGCCACGAGATGTGGTGACAGCCAACAACCTGGATGGCTTTAAGAGGGGTTTGGATAACTTCATGGAGGAGAGGTCTATCAATGGCCACTTTATTGGAGGGCTACAGGCCACCTCCAGCCTCAGCAGCAAGATGCCTCTGGAAAACAGTTGCAGGAGTGTAGCAGCAGGAGAGGAGGCATTTCCTCAGCTCCTGCCTGTGGGCTTCCTAGCGGCATCTGGTGGGCCACTGTGTGAAACAGGATGCTGGACTAGATGGCCCTTGGGTCTGAACTGGCAGGCAGGGGCGTACCTAGAGTTAGGTAGGCAGGGCACGTGCCCCAGGCGCCACTTGAAGGAGGGCGCCATTTCTTTAAATTTAAAATAAAATTTAAATGGCCACCGAAAACAAAATGGCCACCGCGCATGCTCAGATGGCCTCTGTGAAGCCCTAGGCCATGCCAGGCCTCGCAGAGGCCATTTGAGCATGCACAACAGCCATTTTGTTTTCAGCTGCCATTTTTTTTTTAAACAAAATTTATTTTTTAAAAATGGCCACTGCACATGCTCCAGTGGTCCCTGCGAGGCCCTAGAGGTCAGTGGGGGGAGGGGGAACCTTTGTAGACCCCCCCACCACAGCCTTTAGGAAGCCCCCTGAAGGGGCTACAGGTAAAAATTTTTTTTTTAAATTAATATAATATAAGTCATTATACACATGTTTAGTTTAGCACTATGTACAGAGAATCAGGGCTTGTGAATACTGAGCTGAAGCTTATGAGCTAGGATTGTATTCATTTGCTCGTACTTTGCTTCTTGTGATAAGTGAGTGAAATGTGAGGTCTTAATAATATGGCTATTTATTTATTTGTTTGTTTATTTATTTATTTAACTTATATACCACCCAAACTTTCATCTCTGGGCAGTTAACAATGACATTAAAACAATTAAAACAAATATAAAAGGTTAATGGTGAGTTTGTCTTTGAATCAGTGTGAAATCCTTAGTATTAAGGCCCACTGGGAGTTTCTTGCTCTCTTTCTCTCATTTTAACTGTCTTTCTGAAAGACTAGAATACATTCCAAGCAATGACACAGTTTACTCTGCATGTCCTTTAATTATTTTCAGAGTATCTGGGAAAAGTCAAATTCTCATTTATTTTTAAAATGTATGTAATAGTGATGCTACAATGCACAGTAGAGAATTAGGCAGGCACTTCTGTTTAGTTTTCCAAATACACCTCCACAAAGTATTTAGGTATTTCATGAGCCCCAGCATACTGAAATGTTTAGTTTTCCAGCATTTTTGGTCTGGCTACATCCACTGCTAAATAGTTTTTGAAATATTAAAAGATTAACGAGCTTGACTTGTATTTTTCAGCTGATATTATGGTAACGTTATCTGAAAGATGGGTGTCAAATGTTTGAACAGGGGGCGCAATTTCAGTGTTTACCCTCGGCACTATTTTCTCTAGATACGCCTCTGCTTGCAGGGCTGCTCTTAGGTAACAACAACAGGGAAATCTTACCACAAAGTGATGAATAACTTATTTTCCCACCCTGTTAAAATGCACGCTAAGATACAGTCACAAAAAAGGCAAGAAATTATATGCTTGTGTATCTGTTTCTCTCCAGATTGCGGTCCTTAGATAAGAGTAATTAAACAGAGGGGAATTGCAAGCATTTTGTACCGAGGACTGAGATCTCCTGTTTTTAAAAGATGTATAAACTCAGCTTTAGAAAGCAGTGATGTTGGCCTCCCAGTTTCCAATTCACTAATCTGAAAGTGAACATAATTTTCATTTATTGCTCTCCCCCCCTATCAGAGTATGTCTCGGAGCACTGGATGGATGATGACTTCTTTGGGTACCAATACCTGAATGGCGTCAACCCCGTGATCCTCCAGAAATGTCCTGAGATCCCAGCCAACTTCCCGGTGACCCAGGAGATGGTGGCTGGTTGCCTGGGGAAAGGTGTCACACTTCAGGAGGAGCTGGAGGTAACCTACATTCCTGTTTGATGGCCACAAGAAACCGGCTGCTACCCAGAAACGTGGAGCTAGTTGTTCACAAGATGTATCGAGGGAGCAGCGGCCTTAGCTGGAACGAGACCCTTGGTCCTTCTAGCGCTTGCCTGCTCTGGCTGGCAGCAGCTTTTCCAGAGTTTTGGACAGGGATCCTTTTGCAATTTGTGACTGTTTAGCAAAGCACCAAGAGGAAGTGCCAGTTGCTCCAGAAGTAGTGCAGAGCCTTATGGTTACAGTTAGTCTAGAACAGGGATTCTCAAGGTTGGGTCCCCAGATGTGATTGGACTTCAACTCCCATAATCCCCAACCAAAGGCCACTGAGGCTAGGGATTATGGGAGTTGAAGTCCTATAACATCTGGGGACCCAACCTTGAGAATCCCTAGTCCAGAACAAACATGGAGACTGTAGTGCAGTATTAAGTAAATAAGATTTATTAGGTTAATAAGCACATTTGAGATAGGAAAGACTGATCCTAACTACTAACTACTACTGATCCTCCTACATAGTGGAGAGAGAGAGAGAGAGAGATATGCTCCCATCTGCTCTCCAAGGAGAAAGGAAGTAGAACCGACTCGCTACAGGAAGTACCCGAGTTGTCGTGGAAGGGGTCATAGAATAGAGGCAAAGCAGGGACAGGTGAGGGGACCCTCACTAGCTGCCTCTGCTCTCAGTGCCCCGAGTGGTCATTAGGAGAGTTGGTGCAAAAGGTCAATGCACTGGAATGCCATCTCCAACGCTTCCTGGCAAGTAGATTTCCTCACAAGCATGTGTGTTCCTCAAGCCAGACATGGATGCTAGGGTTGCCATGTCCCCTGGAAGTTAGGGTAGCCCCTGGATTTTGGCTGCTCCACCCAGCTGCTAAATTCCACCAAGATTTACATGGATTTCAAATGCGCTGCCCGGACTGCCCGGATTTTACTCTGGATCCGGTCACATGGGAGGGCAGCGAAGGAGGGGAAAGTATACAGATCTGTCAGATCAAGAAATAAATAAATAAATAAATTGCAAATCAGTTGCTGCATAATTTGCATAATATGCAAATTGGGCCGCCCGGATTTGGGAAGCTTGAATATGGCAACCCTAATGGATGCTAAACCCAGCTGGGAGCAGGAAGCAGGTGTGGTAAGGTGGGGGCGGTTGTCTCCGGTATTGGGAGCAAGATGCCCCCCCTGCTGTGACCATTGAAGTGGCTCTTTGGGACCGACCCGAACCTCACAAGCCTTGCAAGGAGAGCCTGTCCCCGGCACGCCTTGCAAAGCCTGCAGGGAGGAGGAGAGAAGTGGAGTCTGCTGGTCCCCTGCCCTCCTCTCTGCCAGCATTCACTTCCAAAGCTTGCTCTGGCCCCCACCAGGGGCATGGAGCAAGGCAGCCTTTTGCTCCTTCCCTCAGGCACTGCAAAGGCTTGGTCTGCCCCAAGAGACCTGGGTTCAAGTCCTACCTTGGCCACGAATTCATTGTGTGCCCTTGGGGAAAGGCCTTCAGCCTCGATTTTCCTGTCTGAGCAAAACTGAGCTAACTGAGCAAAGAAGCACCATTTTAAAGTGGCGATTCTCTTATATTTAGCAGGGGGAGAGCAACTGGCCAAACCCAACCCCCCAACACAGCATCCCTCCAGTGGCTGTTGCTGGTGTCTTCCTTATGTTTCTTTTTAGAATATGAGCACTTTGGGGACAGGAGACCATCTTATTTATGTCTCATTTGTTTTTCTATGTAAACTGCTTTGAGAATTTTGTTGAAGAACAGGATACAAATATTCTCAGGAGCAGTCGTTGTCTATAGGACAGGAACCACCGTCATTTTAAGACAAACTGTGAAGCCCTTTTGAAATTAAGAGCGCTGTGTGAACTGTTATTTGACGCTAACTTTTCGTACCCATTTAATTGTGGATCACTTGGCCTAAGCGTTCTCTCTTCTTCCCAGAAAGGGAACATCTTCCTCGCAGACTACAAGATCCTTGAGGACATCCCCACCCACAAACTGAACGATAAACCCCAGTACTTGGCAGCTCCCCTCTGCTTGCTACACCTGAACCCAAAAGGACAGATGATACCACTGGCCATTCAGGTAATGGAGTGTGTGGTTTCTCCGCATAAGATACCTTAAGACTCAGCTCCGGCAGCGGCCACATTCTCAACTAGTAGTGTGCAGCAGAAAGCGTAAGACATTTTCCTGAGGTAACCTGGGACTTACACACAGCAGGCTTTACCGCGAATTTACTTGGAGGCTTTACTGCGAACTCGAAACTGTCCCCGAAAACCGACACAAATAGTGGATTTTTTTACCCCAGATATAAATTGGGCTATACTCTAACGCACTGTGAAAAACACGAATTGTGTGTGAATTGCTCTCCGATAACTTGCGGGGACTTCAGGGTAAATCTGGCCGATATGTGGACTCGTCCCCCCACCCCCATTCCAGAGGCGATGCGAGTTAAAGGGCTTTAAAAGCCCCGTGTGAAAAACTTCCTGGAGGTTTTGCACACAGGGCTTCTACCCCAGTCTCCTTCGGGAGAGAGTGTGTGCATTCACACACCAGCCAAACTTACCCTGAGGTCCTTTCGAGATCCTTGGACCCACTCCACACACAAGTTGGGCTTTGTCTTGTGAATTCTAGCTTATCTCGAGGTATTTCTGGGTTTTTAAAATGCTGGTTTTAAGCTACTTTTTCTGAAAATTCTGGAGCAAACGGGGAGAGATGCTGACATAGAATCATTAGAATGATAAGGATACTCTCCTTACAAATGCAGATGTAGCTCTTCAGTACTCTCCCCCCCTCCCACCCGCCAACCATTGGCTAGAAAGAAAACATGAACTTGCATCAAAAAACCCTGAGAGCAGAGGGGAGGGGCTGCTTCCCTCAATGCCGTGAGTGTACTTTGAAGTAGCTTCGGTCAACATTTACCCCTCAGCATGAAGCCATGTGCGGATAACTCCCTGGTAATTGCCCTGATGCGTCCATTCGAGTATAACCCATCATGGACCTAGAACATGGTCTGAACCCACAAGATACTATTATATTATACAAATCTATGGTGTGGCCACATCTGGAGTACTGCGGCCACATCTGGAGTACTTGGTCACCGTATCTTAAGAAGGATATTGTAGAACTGGAAAAGGTGCAGAAGAGGACAGCCAAAATGATCAGGGGCCTGGAGCACCTTCCTTATGAGGCTAGGTTGCAGCATCTGGGGCTCTTTACCTTGGAAAAGAGGCGACTAAGGGGAGCCATGATTGAAGGGTATAAAATTATGCATGTTGTGGAGAGAGTGGACAGAGAGAATTTTTTCTCCTTCTCTCACAAGACTAGAACCAGGGGTCACTCCATGAAATTGAAGGTTGGGAAATTTAGGACCGACAAGTGGAAGTACTTTTTCACACAGCGAATAATTAATCTGTGGAATTCTTTGCCATGGGATGTGGTTCTGGCTTGGATGGTTTTAAAAGTGGCTTAGACAGCTACTAGTCTGACAGCTACTAATCAATGGCTACTAGTCTGGTGGCTGTGGGCCATCTCCAGCCTCAGAGGCACGATGCCTCTCTATACCAGTTGCAGGGGAGCAACAGCAGGAGAGAGGGCATGCCCTCACCTCTTGCCTGTGGGCTTTTCAGAGGCATCTGGTGGGCCACTGTGTGAAACAGGATGCTGGACTAGATGCGCTTCCTTGGGCCTGATCCAGCAGGGCTGTTCTTATGTTCTTATATTCTTAAATTAGAGCATGCCTGATTATTCCTGGGGGGGAAGAAAGACAATATAACCATTTTACAAATACAGCAAGGTGGAGATTATAATACTGAGGTCAGTCCTTACAGGATTGTTGTAAGGAGTGCAGCCAGATGATGTATGGAAAGGAAAGGTTGTGCCGTTGAGTCAGCATCGACTCCTGGTGCCCACAGAGCCCTATGGTTGTCTTTGATAGAATACAGAAGGGATTTACCATTGCCATTTCCCATGCAGTGTGAGAGGATGCCTTTCAGCATCTTCCTGTATTGCTGCTGCCCGATAGAGGTGTTTCCCATAGTCTGGGAAACGGTCTGGGAAACATACCAGTGGGAATTTGGACCAACAGCCTCCTGTTGGGCAGGTTACTTCCCTGCTGCACCATTAGGTGGCCTTGCATGGTTGCCAGAACCTGAGGGGTATACTCGTGGGTCAAATGGGCCGTAAGCCAAAAGTTCGCTTTAAAAAAACCAACCTGGCACGGTATGACTGGTAACTATTCTATGAAACGTAACATAAATAAATAAATTGCTGGATGGTCAAATCTTTTGCAAGACTGTGGAACAGGGCTTTCTCAGCACCTCAGACTCACCGAAGTTACCTGAATGGACTTGTAAAAGAAGATGATGTCTTGCAAAGTTGAGCTGTCTAGCTTTAATCTAGCAAATTCAGCTCTTTTGAAAACACCCCTAGATAGGAATCTGCAGGGAAGAGCGGGTTTGATCCAGGGTCACATTCACACCTGGGGCTTCAGAGGATCCAACTTTGAGGCTTGGCTTCAGCTGGGCTATCATAAGACCTGAAAACCTCTGTTAAAAGAAAATGAGAACTAGGACAGGAGTAGGCAACCTTGGCTTTCTCCAGCTGTTGTTGAACTACAACTCTTATCATCCCCAGCCACAATAAATTGTGTTTGGGGGTGATGGGAGTTGTAGTTCAACAACAGCTGGAGAGAGTCGTAAGAACATCAGAACTGCCCTGCTGGATCAGGCCCAAGAATGCCCATCTAGTCCAGCATCCTGTTTCGCACAGTGGCCCACCAGATGCCGCTGGAAGCCACAGTCAAGGCTGTCAAGGTTCATGAGTCACAGTCAAGAGTCAAGGTTGCCTACTGAAGTAGAAGACTGAAGACCAAGCAGGTCAATCGTGAGCATGAGGGCATAACTCATTGAGCCACCGTGGTGTAATGGTTAGAGTGCTGGACTAGAACCAGGGAGACCCAAGCTCAAATCCCCATTCAGCCATGATACTAGCTGGGTGACTCTGGGCCAGTCACTTCTCTCTCCGCCTAGCCTACTTCACAGGGTTGTTGTGAAAGAGAAACTCGAGTATGTAGTACACCGCTCTGGGCTTCTTGGAGGAAGAGCGGGATATAAATGTAAAATAATAATAATAATTTTTATTATTGGTGATATTGAACAATGGTAGGATGGATAGGTGATATTGAACAATGGCTAACAACTGGGAAAACTCATCTCATAATGAAAGACCCAGCAAAAGGTACAGTTCCAAGTAATTATAGATTAATAATCTGCCTGCCAACCATGTTCAAATTATTAACTGGAATAATAGCAGATGAAGTAATGCGACACTTATTAACTAACAAACAGCTTCCAGTTGAACAGAAAGGAAATTGTCCGAACACCAGAGGCACAAAAGACCAGCTGCTGATTGACAAAATGATTTTAGAAAATTGCAAGAGAAGGAAAACAAATCTAAGTGTTGCATGGATTGACTACAAGAAAGCCTTCGACTCATTGCCTCACACATGGATACTAAAATGTTTGAAAACAACTGGTGTCAGCAAAAACATTCAGATATTTATTTAAAAAGCAATGAGCATGTGGAGTAGAGAGTTAACAATCAATGGTGAGACACTTGGACAGGTTAGCATTAGAAGAGGTATTTTCCAAGGGGACTCACTATCCCCTCTGTTGTTTGTAATCGCCATGACCCCACTTCAACAAATACTAAACAAAACAGGCCTCGGATACCAAACATCTATAACATCAAGTAAAATAAACCATCTGCTGTACATGGATGGTCTGAAGTTGTATGGAAAGTCCCAGTCAGAAATTGAATCACTGCTAAACACTGTATGTATATTCAGTAGCGATATAGCAATGGAGTTTGGACTAGACAAGTGTGCTGCATTAATAATGAACAGAGGGAAAATAACAAAAACAGAAGGAATAGAACTGCCCAATGGAAGCAACATCAAGAACTTGGAAGAGAAAGAACATTACAAATACTTGGGCATTCTCCAGGCTGATAACATCGCACACACTGAAGTTAAAAGAAAAATGGGAAGTGAATATATCAGGAGAGTTAGAAAAATCCTAAACTCCAAACTCAATGGCGGGAACACCATACATGCCATAAACACCTGGGCTATACCTGTTATCAGATACACTGCAGGAATAATAGACTGGACCCAGGCAGAGCTAGAGACGCTAGATCGTAAGACCAGGAAAATAATGACCATCAATCATGCTCTGCACCCTTGCAGTGATGTAGATAGGCTATACCTCCCTCGCAGCTCAGGTGGAAGAGGAATGCTGCAAGTCCATCAAACAGTAGAGGAGGAGAAAAGAGGCCTTGAAGAATATATCAAGGACAGTGAAGAAGATGCACTTCAAATGGTCAAGAACGAGAAACTATTAAACACTAATGAAACAAAGCAGGCCTACAAGAAAGAACAAGTCAAGAACCAAGCAGAAAAATGGAAAAATAAGCCACTGCATGGTCAATATTTGCACAATATAAGTGGAAAATCAGACATCACAAGACCTGGCAATGGCTTAAGAATGGCAACTTGAAGAAAGAAACAGAGGGTTTAATACTGGCTGCACAAGAACAGGCACTAAGAACAAATGCAATAAGAGCAAAAGTAGAAAAATCAACAACAAACAGCAAGTGCCGCCTTTGTAAAGAAGCAGATGAAACAGTGGACCACCTAATCAGCTGTTGTAAAAAGATCGCACAGACTGACTACAAACAAAGGCATGACAAGGTAGCAGGGATGATAAACTGGAACATCTGCAAAAAATACAAGCTACCTGTAGCCAAAAACTGGTGGGACCATAAAATAGAAAAAGTTGTAGAGAATGAAGATGTAAAAATATTATGGGACTTCCGACTACAAACAGACAAACATCTGCCACACAATACACCAGATATCACTGTAGTCGAGAAGAAAGAAAAACAAGTGAAAATAATCGACATAGCAATACCAAGGGATAGCAGAATAGAAGAAAAAGAAATAGAAAAAATCACCAAATACAAAGATCTACAAATTGAAATTGAAAGGCTGTGGCAGAAAAAGACCAAAATAATCCCAGTGGTAATTGACGCCCTGGGTGCAGTTCCAAAAGACCTTGAAGAGCACCTCAACACCATAGGGGCCACAGAAATCACCATCAGCCAATTACAAAAAGCAACTTTACTGGGAACAGCCTATATTCTGCGACGATATCTATAACCATTGACAATAAAATTCTGGCATCCCAGGTCCTTGGGAAGGACTCGATGTCTGGATAAAACAAACCAGTCAATAACACCTGTCTGATCATGTAAATAAATAAATAACTGTCTCCCTCTTACATGGAATTGTTCATCTCTTCCTCCAGCCCCTGGCTTCCCTCTCCAGTCCTGCAGGATAAACCTGCTGAAATCTGACCCTCTCTTCTTTCCCTGCAGATCAGCCAGACCCCAGGCCCCGAGAACCCCATTTTCCTGCCCACTGACCGCAAGTGGGACTGGATTCTTGCTAAGATCTGGGTGAGGTCCTCCAACTTTCACGTGCATGAGGTTGTCACCCACCTGCTAGAAGCGCACTTCCACTGTGAGGTCTACTCCATGGCCACCGTCCGCCAGCTACCCATGTGCCACCCTGTCTACAAGGTAATAGTCCTGAGAAGGCATTCCCTGCCTGGGGTCCCCAGATGGGGTCTCCAGAGATGAGAGCTGGTCTTGTGTTAGCTAAGCAGGGTCTGCCCTGGTTGCATATGAATGGGAGACTTGATGTGTGAGCACTGTAAGAGATTCCTCTTAGGGGATGGAGCCACTCTGGGAAGAGCAGAAGGTTCCCAGTTCCCTCCCTGGCAGCATCTCCAAGATAGGGCTGAGAGAGACTCCTGCCTGCAACCTTGAAGAAGCCACTGCCATTCTGTGTAGACAATACTGAGTTTGATGGACCAATGGTCTGACTCAGTATATGGCATCTTCCTATGTTCCTATGATGTGGTTGGATTACAACTCCCATGATCCCCGACCACAGTGGCCAATGGCGAGGAGTTGTAGTCCAACATCTGGGGACTCCAGGCTGAGGATCCCTGGTCTTGAGAAACTGTCTCTCAGATAATGGGAATTGTAGTCCAACAACATCTGGGGGGCGTGGCCTGGTTGAGAACCTCTGCTTTTGAGGAATGGACTCCCAAGGACGGCTCAACCTTATAGGTATGCTGAGGAACAGGGAGTGTTAACATGAGGATGAACAAACCATTGGCTCATTGTGATGCTTTTGTGTGAGCCACTAACTCTTTCTTGGTTCCTGTGAAATGCCAGCATTCTTTTCATCTTTAAAAGATGGACACTGGTCCTCATGGTTCTTAAAATAAGTCTGAAAACATTATGATGATGACAGTGTCCTAGAGAGGTGCAAAAGCTGCACCCTACTTGTACTGTGTTTGGAAATCCCATAATTTCCCAAGTCTGCCTTCTGATTCTGAATATTTGAGTATGAGTTCAAGCAAAATATTGCACAAATTCGTAAATATTTGGATCTTTGCATTTTGTATTTTTGGGGTGTGGGGAGGAAGGTCAAAGGATAAAAAACATTTCTGGTGTGGTGCCCAGTCTCAGCCCCGTGATTTTGTCCCCCTTCTCCCCCTCGCTTTCTCACAGCTCCTGATCCCCCACACCCGTTACACATTCCACATCAACACTCTTGCCCGCACTGATCTTCTCCAACCGGGAGGAGTATTTGATACGGTAAGAGTAAGCGGAAGGGGATGGCGTGGGACTAAGTATTCCTAACTCCACGTCGGTTGATAAGCCAGCAAGCAAAACCCTACATAGTTTTCAGAGGGGAATGGGTTATGGAAATGGAGTAACAGTCATGTATCTCAAAGAAGCCTTCACAGTTGGACAAGGAGCATTCAAGAACAAGTGGGAGGAGAGCTGGTGTGGTGGTAGCAAGCATGAATTATCCCCTTTGCTAACCCTGGCTTGCATTTGAATGGGAGAGTATGAGGCTATTCACATGATCCCGATCCCGGCATTTCCGCCTTCACTAGCCTGGCTTTTTGACCCGCTCTTTAGCCAAGGTTAAACGAAACTGAGGTTTATTTAACTTCAGCAGACAATTGTGTGGACGATCGCTGCCGGGTCAAAAGGGTTCACCATTTCTAGCAGTGAGCCAGGAGTGGGGGAAGGAGCAGTCGTGCTCATGCTATGTGGCACTCTGGGGTACCACAGCGGGGAGTCCTCCCACTCCCAGCCCCTGTCTTCCTCACAGCCCTTAACAGCAGCCGCCGGAGGTCTTTTGCACACCTTCTACATGTGTGAGCACTGCAAGACATTCCCCTTAGGGGATGGGGCTGCCCTGGGAAGAGCATCTGCCTGCTTGCATGCAGAAGGTCCCAGATTCCCTCCCTGACATCTGCAGGCAGGGCTGAAAGAGACTCCAGCCTGCAACCTTGGAGAAGCCGCTGCCAGTCTGGGTAGACAATACTCCGCTAGCTGGACCAAGGGTCTGACTTGGTAGAAGGCAGCTTTCTATGTTCCTGTGTTCCTAACAAGTGCATTGTGGTAGACAGGAAGTGCCACCATATTGCCAGGAAGTCACTTCCGCCAGTGGAATGTTCAGGCGGTTCAGAGACAGGAACCTCATGTAAGGCTCTCAGCCAACCAGGAAGCCTGGTAGGGAGCCAATCACAGTTTCCAAAATGAAGGAATGAGCAATGAAGGGTGAGGAGCATATACTGCTGCCCAGATCTGCCACTATTCGTTGGGCACCTGAGGTTTTTTGTCACTGGACCCAAAGGAAGCAGTTTCTGGTTCTTGCCATATGAGCATCTAATAATTCCCCAGTTGTGGAAGGGGAGCGGGTTCCAGTAGGTTACAGCAAAGTGATCTATCTCCATTGGCTCTCAGGGTTCAAGACCTTTGAGTAGAATTTGGTCTTCATAGTCCTTGAGTTCTTCCTTCCTGCTCCACAGGCGACTGCAACAGGCCGCGATGGGATGTTGAAGCTAGTCGCCAAAGGTGTCCAGGCCTCCAGCTACACCTCCCTTTGCCTCCCCGATGATCTCAAAGCCAGAGGAGTCAACTCGTTACCCAATTATTACTACAGGGATGATGGGATGAAGATCTGGAACGCCATAGAGACGTGAGGCTGTGGCAGTGGGTGTGGGATCTTTGTTTGGAAGGGCCACGTTGGGAGGCTGGCTTGGCCTCTGTCAAGCCATGCTTGCATCATTGCAGTGTGCTCTGTGTGGGGCTGCCCTTGCAGACTATTTGGAAGCTTCCAATGGCGCAGCATGGGCCAGACTGACTCCACAGATATTGCAGCAGTCTTGAAGGCACACTGCATTGACTGTCAGTCTGTTTCCTCCAGGTACAATTGAAGGTGCTGGTTGTTACCTTTAATTAAAACTCTAAATGGCTCGGGTCCCAGGTGCCTTAGGGACCGCCTGGCCCCAGCTGAATCTACCCACCTCTCTAGTTCAGCTAGGCGAGCTCTGATCTGTGAGCTGATTCCTAATGAAGCTTGTTCATTGAGCAGGCAGGACAGGCCCTTCTCAGTGATTGGCCCCAGGCCATGGAACCTGCTCTCAGTTGGGTCTGCAGCTTTTGGAGAAGATTGCAGGCTGCCCTTTTCATCTACTAAAATGGGGAACACCCCCCCCACCAGAAAAAAGCAGCTGTGTTTTGCTTTGTTTTGAGGCTGTGTTGAATTTTGATTGAAATGTCATAATTGTTAGCTGTAAACCTGTTGTTTACCACCCTGATATCTTAGGAAAGTATAGAACGTAAATGACAGACAGACAGACAGAAAGATAGATAGATGTTTGTTTATTTATTATTTACATTTCTGTACTTGCCTCTGAGTGCAGAAACAAATCCAGAACAAATTCAGAAGCGGCTCCTTTTCAGAATGGGTGAGCATTTCTGTGGCTTCACTCTCTAGATTTGGCTTTCTGTACTTAGTAGGCCCAAAGACAACCACAGGGCTCTCTGGTCGTCAGGAGTTGACACCAACTCAAGGGCACAACTTTACTATGTGTGGTAGAAGAGTGTGGGCCAGGCAGAGGTTTTTGACCTTGGTGCTGCAGACATTGTTGGCAGGGGCGTAACTATAATAGGGCAAGGGGAGACAGTTTTCTGGGGGCCCACTGCCTTGGGGGAGGCCGAGGCAAGTCACATGATTGACTCCCCCAGCCACGCACTCACCGGGGCTTCCTTCAGTTGTATCCATCCTCCAAAATTGATGTGAGTGTGAAGACCTGGAGCTACCAGCACAGCATGTCTTTCTCTAGTACCATTAATGACTTGCATCGTCCACAATTTACAAAACCTTTTAAAAATAATTTAGGATGATGTTCTATTGTGGCACATGGGTTATATAGATAGAGAGACAGAGACAGAGATAGAGAGATATCTATCTATCTATCTATCTAAGATAGATAGATATAACACAATGCTTTTTGTTACCACTATTCAGCCTCATTTAAGATTTCTTTACTTCATGAGCTGAGCTTCAGTGAGGGGAGTGGCATTTTAAAATCTTGTCTCTGGGCCCGCTCCAACCTTGCTACACCCTGATTGTTGGGTTCCATCTTATTTGTTTGTTATTTCTGCGTGTAATCCACCCTGAACCTCTGCTAACTTGGCAAAGTGGCACCTTTTAAAGTGGTGGTTCTCTTTATTTAGCAGGGGGAGAGTAACTGGCCCTCTCCACCCCCAGCACAGGACCTCCAGTGACTGCTGCTGGTGTCTATCTTATGTTTCTTTTTAGACTGTGAGCCCTTTGGGGACAGGGAGCCATCTTATTTATATATTATTTCTCTGTGTAAACTGCCCTGAGCCATTTTTGGAAGGGCGGTATAGAAATCGAATGAAAGAAAGAAAGAATGAATATAACTCCCATCACCCCCAGATACAATGGCCTTTGATCGTTGTGGCTGAGGATGATGGGAGTTGTAGTCCAATGACATCTCGAGGCCTAAGTCTGAGGAATCCTGGTTAAGGAGAAGCTAGGAAGTTCTAAGGGCGGGTTCATATTAGAAGCAAGGAGGAAACCTGAGACTAGCTCCGATCTTTAAATGTGACTGAAATTCCTAAGCAGTGCAGTCTCTAGCTTTGCTCCCTGAAAAACATTCAGACAGAGAAAAGACATGGCTCACACAATTCTCTGAGCATCTGGAAGGGCAGGAGTTAACTGCAGAAGGTGAATTCTATTTTAAAACCCCTTCTTACCCACCCACCCCAATTTCCAGATATGTTTTTACTAGCCTCAACTTGAATGATCCCTTGAGACAAAGAGAGAAGCTAGATCCAGTTGTAATTCCGAAGAGAACAAGAACTCTTGATCTAAGAAAAAACTATGAGCAGCACTGCAAATCCTCAAACCAGTTTTGAAGGACGGCCTGAGACACGGGTGCTCTCCTGAGAAACCCTAGAAGTGGTATTTGAGTGAGATGTACTTTGAATAATCTTGTAAAGATCACTAGACCTAGGATGATCTGCTTTCCCCCAGAAGGCCTCCTGTGTCCTTAAAAGGTATATGATATGAAAGACAGAAGGTCAACTGGTGAAGCTCTTCCTAGCCCAGAGATACATTTGAATTTCTGCATGTCGTGCAGCTGTTGAAGTACAGAGGCACCACTGATTTCATCACTAGATCCATAAGTAACATCAAGATGGCTCAGACGTCATGCCGAACCATGGCTGACAACCCATGGTTTGTGGTGAAATCCAACATGGAGGCGAGTCTCACGATCAGTGAGACTCTTCGAGAGTGGGCTTAGCCCGCTCTGCCCACAGGCGATCAGGCAGGAAGCCCTGGGCAGTCGGATTGGCTGCCCACATGACTGCTGGCTCTGTCATGGAGCCAGGGGGATGCGGGGATTGGGTGCCGCACAGCCCCCGGAAGTTCCAGGATGCCCCGCACAAGTTCGCGGGGCATCCTGGAGAGACCCCCCCAGGGGCAGGAGGCTTGTTTCAGCCTCCCGGTGGGGGGTCTCCTTGTGTGGAGCCACGCCACGGCGATACACGATCACATAGACGGGGTTAGCGGAGCACTCACTCTGCTAAGCTCGTCTAAGGGGAGGGCTCCGTAAGCGGGTTACCCGCTTTGAGGACACCGGGCTCGCTTGCAAGCCTGATGGTCCTCAGGCTCGCCAGAAAGCGGGCTAGGCTCCCTTGGCCCGCTTTCTGGCGCTCATGAGAATTGCCTCACTGTCTCATAAACTATGGTTTGCAAGTGGCCATCAAACCTTTGCAGACCAGTATTTGTGCAAACTCTGGAACCCTATTCACACATCACTCATACAATGTACAGTCTACACACAGGTGCAGATCAGTACACAGGTACAGTTATTCACACATTACACAGGTACAACAGTCCACCTCCTCTCTGTATCCTGCATTTTAGGGGGCCTGTACCCAGGTTCACGTTGAAACAGAGGGTAGGTATAAATGGAGAGTTTTTGCAATGGAGGGAAGTAAGAAGTTGGGTCCCCCAGGGATCTGTACTGGGACCGGTGCTTTTTAATTTATTCATAAATGATCTAGAAGTTGGGGTAAGCAGCGAGGTGGACAAATTTGCAGATGATACCAAACTCTTTAGTGTAGTGAAGTCCAAAACAGATTGTGAGGAGGCCAATTTCATGCTAGGGATCATTAGGAAGGGTATTGAAAATAAAATGGCTAATATTCTAATGCCCTTATACAAAACTATGGTGTGGCCACATCTGGAGTACTGCGTACAATTCTGGTCACCACAACTAAAAAAGGACATTGTAGAACTGGAAAAGGTGCAGAAGAGGGTAACCAAGATGATCAGGGGCCTAGAGCACCTTCCCTATGAGGCAAGGCTACAGCATCTGGGGCTTTTTAGTTTAGAAAAAAGATGACTGTGAGGAGACATGATAGAGGCCTATACAATCATGCATGGTGTGGAGAAAGTGGATAGAGAGAAATTCTTCTCCCTTTCACATCACACTAGAACCAGGGGTCATCCCGTGAAATTGACTGCCAAGAAATTTAAGACCAACAAAAGGAAGTACTTTTTCATACAACGCATAATCAGCTTGTGGAATTCTCTGCCATGAGACGTGGTGACAGCCAACAACCTGGATGGCTTTAAGTGGGGTTTGGATGACTTCATGGAGGAGAGGTCTATCAATGGCTACCAGTCGGAGGGCTACAGGCCACCTCCAGCCTCAAAGGCAGGATGCCTCTGAGTACCAGTTGCAGGGGAGCAACAGCAGGAGAGAGGGCATGCCCTCAACTCCTGCCTGTAGGCTTCCAGGGGCATCTGGTGAGCCACTGTGCGAAACAGGATGCTGGACTAGATGGGCCTCCTTGGCAGATCCAGTGGGGCTGTTCTTATGTTCTTATGACCTTAACTTTGTACGAGTGTACAGACTTCTGTACACTCTGAATAGGGCTTGGGGTGTTGCTGCATCCAAACTGACAGCCCATAGCTTCGACTCGGAGTCTTGCTGCCCTCTTGGAAGTGTGGGATAGCTCACACACAGCTTCGCATGTGAACTACGGTGAGCACAAACCATCCTCTGTCGCCAGATGTGACCCATCCCTCCATTTCCTCTTCTTTCAGCCTGGTCTCCGGCATCGTCGGGCTGTACTACAAATCTGAGGAAGCCGTGAAGAACGACCCCGAGCTGCAGGCATGGATTCATGAAATCTTCACGGAAGCTTTTCTGGGCAAGAAGTCATCAGGTAATGCTCTTGCCATCTCTAATCGACCTCTTTAATTGGTGCGGTTCCTTTGTTGGGTTCTGTACATCTTCCCAGGGTGCTGGGCAGGGGCGTAGCAAGGTTGGAGTGCGCCTGTGGGCCCAGAGACAAGATTTTAAAATGCCCCCCCCCCAACTGAAGCTCAGCTCATGAAGTAAAGAAATCGTAAATGAGGGGTTTTGTAAATTGTGGACGATGCAAGTCATTTAATGGTACTAGAGAAAGACATGCTGTTGTAGTAGCTCCAGGTCTTAACACCCACATCAATTTCAGAGGATGAATACAACTGAAGGAAGCCCGGGCGGGTGCGTGGCTGGGGGAGTCATTCATGTGATTTGTCTCTGAGGGGGGCCCCAAGGCAGTGGGCCCCCAGACAACTGTCTCCCCTTGCCCTATTATAGTTACACCCTTGATGCTGGGCATATTAACAGGAAGTGGCATCGCCAGTGGGGCCAGCAGCCCTTCCTGGGGATGGTAGGAGAGAAGGAACCTTGTGGTTGCCTAGCAATCAGGGGGCCTTGCTTTTCAGCCATGTCACAGCCCTCTCCATCAATACACTTTCCTTATTTTCCTTTCCTTTCCTCACAACTCCTATCAAGAGCAGGAAGGAGAATATAGTCATAAGCAGAACTGAATGCAGTCTTGCCAACTAGGCTTTTACTTGTGGGAGGGAAGCTCAACTTCCTGTCCAATCCCAACAGGTGTCCCCTCCACCCTGGAAACCAAGGCTGAGCTGATCAAGTTCCTCACTATGGTCATCTTTTGCAGTTCTGCAAGGCACGCAGCCGTCAACAGTGGGCAGGTACAGAGCCCCATGTGAAAGCTTTCCCCACCTCCTCCCCTAGCCCCATGACAGCTCTTCGGCCCTGTTCCATCTCCACTCCCAGTTCTGGGAGTGCCTCCACTGTAGGGGCAAGTGAGAGCATCCACTCAACTGGATACCAGAATACATTGGCCTGGTTCACACAATCGTTTAAAACTAGGTTTAGCGTGGGTTACCAACTTTTGCGTGATTGTGTGAACCCACACCAAGGTGGGAATCTCAGATCCATCCACCTTGGGATGGGTTCACACAATCATGCTAAAATTCAGGTAACCCACATTAAACTGGGATTCAAACCATTGTGTGAATGAACCCGGCCACTGTGCAAGAGTGAGGAGGGGGGCATTGCCTTCTAACCATTTATTCACCCAGGCTTTTAATTAGATTTATAGTTTTAAATCATTTTAATAATGGGTTTTACATGTTTTTAATCTTTTAAATGATTGTAATTGTTAATTGATTTAATGTTTTAAATGATTTTAATTGTAAACCGCCCAGAGAAGCAAGTTTTGGGCAGTATAGAAATATTTTAAATAAACAACCAAACAAATAAATAAATAGCCGTGCCTGAGGGCTTCTGGGAAGCATCAGACTCAGGAGTTCCCAATCTTGGGTCCCCAGCTGTTGGACTACAGCTCCCATCATCCCCAGCCACAATGGCCATAGTGATGGTGGGAGGTGTGGGCCAACAACATCTGGGCCCCCCCAATTGAGAAGCCCTGCCATACAACATGCCTTTGATCTTGGGCTCCTCACCTCCGCAGGTATTGCAGCCCTCCCTTCCCTGTCCTTATACCTTTTTGTGTGTGACAGTTTGACTTTGCCGCTTGGATGCCCAACACGCCAGCCACCATGACGCAGCCTCCACCAAAAGTCAAGGGCAAAGCCTCCTTGAGGAGCATCTTGGACACCCTCCCTGAAGTCAACTCCACCTGCTCACTCCTCAAGCTGCTCTCCATTGTGAGCTATGAACCCGGCGACCTGGTGAGTGGGAAGTGGTGTGGCTTTCTTGGGCTTGCACCTTTAAAACTGGGTTCCGTAGCCCCTATGCAGACATGATAGGGAGGAGAGCTGGTCTTGTGGTAGCAAGCATGGCTAGTCCCCTTTGCTAAGCAGGGCCCACCCTGGTTTGCAGAGGTGTAGCAAGGTTGGAGTGGGCCCAGAGACAAGATTTTAAAATGGGCCCCCTCTCACTGAAGCTCAGCTCATGAAGTAAAGAAATCTTAAATGAGGCTGAATAGTGGTAACAAAAAGCATAGCAAAATTTATATATATAAATTTTATATATAAAACCTATATTATCTATCTATCTATCTATCTATCTATCTATCTATCTCTCCTATGTGCCACAATAGAACATCGTCCTAAATTATTATTTTTTTAGTTTTGTAAATTGTGGACGATGCAAGTCATTTACTGGCACTAGAGAAAGACCTGCTGTTCTGGTAGCTCCAGGTCTTAACACTCACATCAATTTCGAAGGATGAATACAACTGAAGGAAGCCAGAGTGGGTGAGCGGCTGGGGGAGTCAGTCATGTGACTTGCCTCTGGGGACTAGGACCGTGGAGACCCGAGTTCATATCCCCATTCAGCCATGATACTAGCTGGGTGACTCTGGGCCAGTCACTTCTCTCTCAGCCTAGCCTACTTCACAGGGTTGTTGTGAAAGAGAAACTTAAGTATGTAGTACACCACTCTGGGCTCCTTGGAGGAAGAGCAGGATATAAATATAAATATAATAATAATAATAATAATGAAAACATTTAAGTTTTTCTTATGTTTTAATCTTAGTTTACTCAGTAAAGAAGGTCTAGAGAGGAACAGTTGCAAAACTAACTTTTGAAATTGCTCTGTCTTTCAGCTCCATTGCAGACATGGCCAATTTATTTACAGTACAATGACACAGTATTATAGCACTTCCAAATGTTAAAAGTGCTTCACATGTATTATCTTGATGCAGTCCTTACAGGGACTCTATAAAGCAGGAATTTCTCCAAGCCTTTGGTCCCCAGAGCTGGTTGGTCTATAATACCTATCTTCCTCCTCCTCCTCCTCCTCCTCCTTCTCAGCCAGTCATTGCAGCTGGGGATTATGGGAATTGTAGTCCAGCAATATCTGGGGACGCACCTTTGAGCGCCCCTGCTGTAATGGAAACATGATTATTATGGTCATTTTGCAAACAGAAGGGCTGAGTCTTACCGAAGGCTACTGAGTGAGTTCATGGCAGAGGGAAGATTTGAATCAGGGATACCCTGATTCACATCTCAGTTTCTTAGCCACTATACTTCACTGGTCCTCATTTATTTTATTTCCTCATCTGTATCCTGCCTTTCCGCCATTAAGAAAAAACTCTCAATCAATTAAAACAATCAAGCTGAAACAAAATAAAAATAAAGCTGAGACACAGAAAGACAACATGCATTTCCAGATGCCAATGGACTGTGGGATGTTCAAAGCTTTTGCACAGGTTCTAAGCATAATCTGCAGTGTACATGCTGCAGGAAGTTTCTGCATTGCCTCCTCCTAGGGCAACCTTGCCCTCTGTACACACACTGAGCAGGGACCTTGTGTGATTTCCACAGCTCCCCCTGCTGGCCAGCTCTTTCATTCAAAGAAGAACCAGTCACTGCAAACATAGTAATGAATAAAGGTGGGTTCTTCTCGGAATGTAAGAGCTGGCCAGCAGAGGGAGCTGTGGAAATCACACAAGATCTCTGCTCAACCTGTGTACAGAGCATAGGATCACTCTGGGATTAGCACAGAAGCCTGCAGCTGTGTATATGGGGAGTAAAATCACACTTGGAACCTGCACAAAAGTTTTGACTCTACCAGTTTTATTTCCGTGTGGAAATGCCCAGCCCCAGAGCCACAGTAAAATAATCAGGGATAGCAGAGTTGTTCCCTTTCTTTACATATCCTCCCCTCCACTCTCTTCCAGAGACCTCTGGGCTACTATCCTGAAGACCACTTCACAGAAGAGGCACCAAAAAGCCTGATTGCAGCCTTCCAGGGGCGCCTGGCTGAGATCTCCAAGGAAATTGAGGAGAGGAACCAGAAACTGTCACTTGTCTACAACTATCTGAACCCTGCAGAGGTCCAGAACAGCGTTTCCATATAACCCCAAAGAGGGGCTCCTCCCCACATTTCTCTACTACAGGATGCCTTACACAGACCCTGCATGAGAAAGTCTTTGGCTTATATTATGGGTCTGGGATTCTGTAGTGGCACTGACTGCAGAAGATATGGCGAGGAGGCCTAGTGGTGTGATCCACTTTTACCCTCTGCACATGTCAGCTTCTATACACTGCTTATATCCTTGCATTTAAAGGATTCATTCTAAGCCTCTCTCGCCTTAAACCTTAATAACCCTGCACCCCTGTTTCTTATTGAAAACTGTACATCCACCTGCATTCCTGTATCCATCTTTTGAATTTATGTTACTCGGCCAATTAGTACAGCTAGGCACGGATCAGGTTGACTTCAAACATATGCATTAATCACCCCCCTGGGGCAGGGAGGGTGGGATTGAGATGTACCAGGCTGCTGGCCGAGGGGCATGGGTCTCACACAGGCTACTGATAAGGGGGGCCGGCAGCAGCCCTTGCTTGGCGCTGCTTATGAGAGATGTGACGGTATAAGAAAGACACACAGACACCCTAGTAATCTGGAGCCTCAGCGTAGACCGAGATCCAGGAAGGTGCTACTCACTAGCTGGCATTACAGGGGCCACGTCCTTTTCTTCATCAAGGGGGCTCCCCGATGAAAGAGATCGCGTCAGATCAGGGACGTGTGCTTTATCTTTTGTTCTGTAACCCTCTTTAAACCATTATTCAGCTTTGTGTAATAAAACCTCTTTGACATTTACACTGGTTTGAGCTTCTTGCCTCCGAATCCCCCCAAAAAACCTATTAAAGACCAGCTGGCCACTGGTGCCAATACACATCTCTCTCCTTACACAGACCCTGCATGAGAAAGTCTTTGGCTTATTGATTGATTGATTGATTGACTGGATTTTTATACCACCCCAAACCAAAGTCTCATGATTGTGGGTCTGGGCTTCTGAGTCAAGTAGGCTCAATTCAGGAATGCTACCATTCTCTCTTTCAACAGATTGTACAAACAGGCTACTTAATCTGCATCCTGTAAACGGGTTTGTTTCATTCGTCCTTTTATTTTTTACCTGGGAACTCAGCTCCTAAAGGACAATGCTAGAAGGATATTAGAGCAGAGGTAGGTGCTGAACTGCTTGCTCAGTAAAATTGCAAATACCCCGGGGGCACAAGATGGAGAGACAGGGGACGCCTTCGCTGAATGTGGGGCAGCTATTCCAGTGGTGGTGGGGAATAGAAGAAGTAACGTTGGCAGGTCAGCTGGCTGTTCCAGGGGAAGGGTAGTCCGAAATTTAATAGCTGTCTCCCCTTCCGGCTGTCCCCCCAGCTCTGTGACCTCGGGAAGCACCGCCAACGACCCACGTAGCCTTACCTTGCTCTTCTGCAATGCCAGGTAGGTCCAAATAACCCGAACTCATCCATGACTTGATTATGGATGAAGGGGCTGACCTGGTGTGTATCACTGAGACATGGTTGGGGGAGGCTAGTGGCCCAGTCTGGCCCCAGCTTCTTCTTGCAGGGTATTCTGTAGAGGAGCAGGGGAGGGGAGGTGGGTGGGGAGGTGGAGTGGTTGTGGTCTTGAAGGATAACATCTCCCTTGCCAGGGTCCCTGTTGAGGTAGCTGACCATATTGAATGTGTGTACCTAAGTTTGGGGACCAGGGATAGATTGAGACTTCTGTTGGTGTACCTATCGCCCGGCTGCCCGACGGAATTCCTTACTGAGCTCACGGACTACTGAGAATCGGCTTTTCTCTTGCTTAGTCCTGACGGTGCGTCTGCATTTCCTTGGTCAGGCGTGATATTGAGTTTCACGAACAAAGGCACAAATTGCTATGGAGAAAGTAACCTACTTGAGTTTTGAGATTTCTCAAGGGAAACACGCTCTGCTCCCAGAATGAAAGGAGGCTATTTGTCGTCTATCTGCCCCCACTACGAGAAAACAACAGCACAGTTTCCTGGGAATGGCTTCTTTCTGCCAGATATGGATTCCTAGCTCCGGGCTCCTGGCCAAACCTCTTTATGAGGTGGTGAAAGGTAAATAAACGGACCCGTTCAGGTGGGGCCCGGAATGTGAGACTGCTTTTAAGGAACCAAACAATTTGTGTCTGGCCTCTGGGCCTCTTCCTCCTCTTTTCATAGGTACATCCAGCAGCATCTGCCAAAATCCTTGGATGGGCCAGTGCACCCCTTTGAGCTGGAAGATGAGGTCCTGATACAATCGTGGAAAGACAAGAGCCTTACTCCTACGTGGGTTGGTCCCTATCAAGTCCTTTTGAGTACTCACACATGTGTAAAGGTAGAGGGTCAAAAGCCCTGGATTCATCACACTCGGGCAAGGTATCCAGCCACAGACACTGCATTTAGTTGGCTGTGGTCTTGGGTTCCAGACCTTGGGGGGTGGCTACGAAAGTGCCTATTGATTTGTTTTGCCATTCTTGTGATATTTGTCTCTTTATGCTGCTGTACACAATGTGTGCCTGGCCTAATTGCTATGTGTAAATCTATGCTTCCTGCTTCAACTAAGGTTCAGCCTAGAAAGGAACTTGCCCAGTTCATTGTGCTGCAGCATATTGAAAAGAGGAAACATGCGTAAGGCTTAAAGGAAGTAAGATAGGTTCCTATCATTCCTTTGCCTTGAAGGGGTGTGTGTGTCTGTTACCTGTGAGTGAACCAAACTAACGCCATCTTGGTTTGCTAGTTGTCAAACTTAACTAGCGTGCTGTAATAAACCAGGAATTTGTGGCCGGAGGCTATTTTATGTCATCGTCATAATCATCCATAATATAAAGCTGCTTTGGCCTCACTGACCCACCGACTGACTGATATGGAACTCCCAGGACAAACCACAAAAGATAGAAACACGCTGATTTCACAGGTAGGTTCCAGACCATCACAAACACACAGACCACCAAAACAAAAAACAAAAAAACCAGTCACAGAAAAATCCATTACTTTCCTGGAAAAACCCAGACAAGCTCTACCACTGAAAACAATGGAGAAGGGAGACCACATCAAGCCACAGGAAGACTACAGTCACAGTCGCCCCCTGGAGGCCAGCTTGCAAGTGGCAAAGAAATTTGCAGAAGCGTAAAATATTTTTTCCCCATAATTTGTTTATTATTTTATCAATAGTATAAACAGAGAAACATTTTTTTAAAAATAGAAAAGATGATTTAAAAAACACAAACAAAAAAGTGATCAAACAATGCAATTACAATCTGTATACATCCACCTGAATTCTTTCCACCACCATTTCTGGTTCTGGCTATGAAATTCATTAGGTTTTCAATAATGGAAGCTGTGGGAAACAGTCTTTCCTCTGCAGCTGTGATGTTTCTCTCCTTCTTTTCTCCACCACCTACTGCTTCTCTCGCAGGAGGGAGGGCATGCCCTCAACTCCTGCCTGTAGGCTTCAAGCGACATCTGGTGGGCCACTGTGTGAAACAGAATGCTAGGCTAGATGGGCATTCTTGGGCCTAATCCAGCAGGGCTGTTCTTATGTCCTTATGTATTATCATCTGAAGATGGTGTATTTACACTGAAACTGGTTTTGCTTTTAACTTCTGGTGAATGATATTTTATCTTTGCGCAAATAAAGAAGCCTTGGTGGAAAGAACTGTTTGAAAGTTAATATGCACATATCATTGCCAATTTATCAAGACATAAAAGACTACTAGAGAGAACACAACATCTGCTTATATGGAGATACTATTCTCTATCAAAGGGGGGTCCAGATATGTGTAGCGGTAGATGGTGGGGAACGGCTTGTTCCGCTCCTCAATTCTCTTGGAGATCTTGCTCAGGCAACCTTGGAAGTTCTCAATGAGACTTTTTGGCCCAGTCTCTGTGAAATGCTCATCGGGGTACTCCCCCAGGGGTATCTGTTCAAAAGAAGGAGAAGAAAACAAGCATGTTGCTGAAGATGGGCTAAGCCAGGGCAGGGGCGTCCTCCTGTCCACAAGGCACAGTGAGGGGGAATGCCTCAAGCAGCAGACCACTGGCAAGATGCAATGAATCAGAGAGCCAGGGGGCAAGCTACCCGCTGCTGCCCCCCATCTCACCTGTCTCCTGCTGCTTTCATTTGAAAAGGGAGGGCAACAACATTTGGTGCTAGAGCAGTGTGATCCTTCCAGCACAACAGGCAGAGCAGGGGGCTACTGAGGGCGGCTGAAGGCTAATGCAGCCCCTTTCCCCTTCACTCCAGATGTGAACAACTTCCATGAATGGGATCTGGGCTTTTACACCTGGAGAATACCAGCCTGAGTGCCTGGGGTCATGCTGCAGCAGGGCAAGGCGAGAAACAGAGAAGCAGCTGAGGCAGGGTGAGGTGAGGGTGAACCAGCTCTGCCTGTGGGTCTTTCCCTCCCCCACCCCACTCCAGCCCTGCCTGGACCAGCCGCCACTGATCAACCCCGGACATATGGAAGAACCCAAGCGTGCCAAAGATGTCCAACTCCCCAACAGCTGGGCTGGGTCACCATCGGCCTCACATGCTTCCGCTCCGTCTCTCTCCCCCCACACCCACCTCCCCCCACTGCTTACGGAGGCTGCTGTGCCATCACCTCCTCCCAGGCTTATTTACAAGGCCACATGCACAGCTGTGTCTTAAAGGAATGCAGTCCCAATGGGAAGCTAGACGCCATTGCAAACAGAATGGCCAGGGGAGAGGTGAAAGATCTAGGCACCCTTTCAAGCTGGAGGGATGTTATCTATCGTGTATCAATAGTGTCCTTGACGCATGCTTGCCTAGCCCTGTCTCACAAGAAAAAGAGAATATGGCTATGAAGGAAACTGCTGCAGAGCATGGGGGCGTGTTGCCCTGGAGGGCAGAGTGGGCTATAGCCCTATCCAGACATTCCACTGCATGTGCATGCAAATTTCTCTACACATTTTCATGTTGTTCTGTGAATGGCGGTACCTGTCTTCATTTTAAAAGTCCGACCAGCCCCCTCAAAAAGTCCGACCGGCACAGACAGGAAGGACACAATTGTGGATAGATCTCTACATGTGTACACAGGACACAGATCGACACACAGCATGTGTGCAGTAGTAGTAGCAGTGGATCTGTAAGTGCGTTAGACAGGATGTGTGAATCGTGCCTCTGTCTTCTCAAAGGGTGTCTCCCACCATCCTCTGAAAAGCCTCCTGCCCAGGGCCCTTGACTGGGTGATGTTGAAGCATTCTGTAGATAAGCTTTACGGATTTTCAGAGTACAGTGTTGCCAACCAGCATCAGCTTGGGATCTTGCCAAGAAGCCTTGTGTACCGTGAAAGCACTCACCATGTCTGCTGAAGGCGCGCTAAGCACCCACAGGGTGCTCAGGATGATGCAGGTGGTATTGATGGCTGGGATGGTGTCTTTGTAGTCCTCCAGGTTGGCTGTACCCTTGGTCTTAGGAGGGGGCTTCCTCATGGAAGGAGGGAAGTTGGGCATCCAGGCACCCAAATCGTACTGTGACCAAAAATTCCAAATATGAAGACCACCAGAAGAGCCCTGCTGGATCAGACCAAAGGTCCGTTCTGTCCAGCATCCTGTTTCACACACACAGACAAATGCCTCTGGTGAGCCCACCAGCAGAGCAGGAAGGCAAGAGGCCTCCCACCATACTTAGTAGTATGTATATTCTGTTTCTGAACGCAGAGGAGGTTCTGTATAGTTGTGACTGCTGATATAGACCTTGTCTCCTCTGTGAATTTGTCTAATCCACTTTTAAAGCTGAGTAAGCTACTGGCCCTCACCACATCATGGGGCAGTGAGTTCCTCAAGTCAGCAGTGTGTCATGTGAAGAACTCCTTCCTTTTGTCTGCTCCAAATCTACTACCCATCAATTTCACTGCGTTCCCATATTATGAGAGAAAGTGGGGGGAATCTCTCTGTGTCTGCGTTCTCCACATAATGTTACAGATCTCTGAATTATATTAAGCCTCTGGCCTCTATGATAATGCTACTTTTGCTGCGAAAAGGTTTGAGGCAAGAAGAGAGTAGAGAGGTGCTGTCTGTGCCCGTCAGCTCACTCTGTCCTGCACCCAAAAAGACTTGCTACGAGAGGGAGGGTGGGAGAAAGTGGATGAGCTGATCAGTGGGGGGACCCAGAAGCTGCCTCCGTCTAGCAGCAGGGATCTGGTCTGCAACCCTAATCAGGAATGGCCAACCTGAAGCTCTCCAAGGACTGTTGGACTACAATGCCCATCACCCCCAGTCTCAGTTGCAATTTCTACTGGTAGTCCCGCCTTCCACCACAGAGGCAGGCACAAGCCATGAAGACGAACCTGGTGGGCACCATTTTGAAATTGCCTCCAGGTGTCACTTGAAATAATTGCTATGTGTCTTCTTTAACCACCTAGAGCAGGGATTCTCAAACTTGGGTCCCCAGATGCTATTGGACTACAACTCTTATTATCTTGAGCCACAATGGCCAGAGGCTATTGTGGCTGGGGTTGATAGGAGTTGTAGTCTTAACAGAGGACCATAAGATTGGGCACCCTTGGCCTAGAGATGTGGGTCCTCTATACCAGTGTTTCTCAACGTTTTTGGAGTCATGGGCCAGTACATTCTTCATGTGCAGTTTCCTGGATCAGCAGTTTGTAAAGGGGTCGCCCGCAACCCCAACCCCCAACCCCAGGCCCCCCAAAATAATTTTGGGCTGGTAGGGGCCACCACCAGGAGCTCTCCGGAGCTCATGGCCAGGCAGCCCTCATTGCTGGATAATGTTCATTCGAGGAAGCTAAATGAACATTTTCCAGCAGTGAGATCTGCCTGCCTAGAAATGAGCTCCAGAGAGCTCGCCCAGGCTCCGTGGATCCCAGGCCCTGCCCCTCTACGCATGACGGACCGGTACCCAACAACTCACGGACCAGCACCTGTCCGCGGACCGGCGGTTGAGAAACACTGGTCTATGCCCTTGCCACGTTAAGCAGAGAAGAGAGGTTTGCCAAGAACTCGGGAAGGAAATAACCTTGCCAGCACCTCTCTGCTCCAACAGCCACTTAGAAATCTAGAGTGAAAGTACATAATTCTCGGTTTACAACAGGCTTGAAGGTAAAGTGTGCCGTCAAGTCGATTTCAGCTCCTGGCCCCCACAGAGCCCTGTGGTTTTCTTTCCCTGAGGAATACAGGAGGTGTTTACCATTGCCATCTCCCACGCAGTATGACATGATGCCTTTCGGCATCTTCCTAAATCTCTGCTCCCCCATATAGTACCAGCAGGGATTCAAATCGGCAATATTCTGCTTGTCAGTCAAGCACTTCCCCTCTGGGTTACCAAATATTTTGACTTTTTGGCTTCACTCAAACCAAGCCTTTCTGACCCTTCAAGTGGTGGGGAAGAATGCTATATATGAAGAGTCAGCAATGCTGTTAGGGCCTGCCTACACTACAGATGTAAACAGGTTTAATAGTTACCCCCTCACCCCTAAAGAACCCTGGGAAATGTAGTCAGAGAGTGGGGTGAGAGATCACCATGGGTGAATTCTCAGCGCCCTCATCAAATGACAAATCCTCATTATTTCAGTGAGGAAAGCATGACAGTTAAACCGGTATAAAATGGATCTGTCATGCACCTGTAGTAGTCCATATAAAGACAGTCAGGTGTAAATGATGCCCCTACCTGCCCACTGTTGACAGCAGCATGCTGAGCTGAGCTGGTGTAGATCACCATAGTCAGGAATTTCTTGAGCTCTTTCACTGTATTGAATGAGGAGGGGATGCCTGTGTGGAGAAAGAGACAAGCTGCATTCTCAAGGGATATTAATCAGGAGTTAATCATCTTTAGGATAAAAGGAGGGATAAAATACATGGACAAATTGTTCCTGATTAAAGCCTTTGTCTCAGAGCAAGCTCACGTGAGGGAAACAAATGCTGAATTATCCCTACTGAGCTGCCTGGTTAGGCTTCTCCTAAAACTATTCTATATTTCTAGTAGGTTTAAAATGCTGCTGCCACCACCCCTAATGTCTACAGAAGCTCTCTGGGCTTGGGGTACGGTAATCCCAGAGAAAAAATTCTTAATTTTGCTCTTGAACAAGTACAAAATCTTCCACGTGCAAGCATACACATGGTGAGAAAACTGATAGCTGCTGAACGTTTGAGCACATTTGCACCAGAGAAGTCCCCCTTTGCCCCCACACATTCTCCAAAGTTAAAAACCAACTTGGAAGGCTTGTAAAAAGGAAAGAACTTTAAAAAAGTTTTATTCAATTACTACAGACTGCTTCCCTCTGAGTCTTTCTCAGCTTTCAATACAGTTGAGAATACTTAGTAGGATTACAAAAATAGGTTGCCTTAATGCATGCTTAAATGTTTACAGAGGCTTTTGCAATGCCCTAGGTGTATTGAGAGTAGGCTAATGTTTTTTATTTCGATTAGGTTGCAGGTAAACTATAATAGAACAGTATCCAAAATATGCAGAGCACACACACCTAAGAAATATAACATACTTAATGCAAAGTCTGACTTTAAAAAACTTTCCCTAAACTAAACTTCCCTTTTCCTTGAACTCATCAAACTTTTGATGAGAATTCAAGCTTCCTACCCTCCTGTCTTTCAAGGATCTGCAGAGTTATTCTCCAGCAACCAACCTCCATGGCCATATGTCATCCTGTGCACCTCCAGCCTAGCTTCTCTCAACAAAGAACTCCCTTCTTCCTTTCAACAGCTCTCTAGGTCCCACCCACCTGGTGTGATGATTGGCTGAGCCCTGGAGTTCACCAGCCTGTCAGTCAAGACAAGGATTGACTTCTGGTTAACTCTTTAGAGGGAGGGGAGGCTGATCACTATACACATCCATTCCTTTACCATATGTTGCAAGCACTCAACGCCCATGCCCCCTATCAGATTTCTAATGATCCGATTTAGACCATGTGTGTTTTAAGGAATAGGCCCACATGGTCAGAAAAGAAATGTCCCATTTGCTAAGCAGGGTCCTCCATGCTTTGCATTTGAATAGGAGACTACATGTGTGAGCACTGTAAGATTTTCCCCATAGGGGATGGGGCCGCTCTGGGAAGAGCACCTGCCTGCTTGCAAGCAGAAGGTTCCAAGTTCCCACCCTGGAAGCATCTCCAAGATAGGACGGAGAGAGACTCCTGCCTGCAGCCTTGAAGAAGCCGCTGCCGGACTGTAGACAATACTGAGCTAGATGGACCAATATTCTGACTCGGTATCCGGCAGCTTCCTCAGATTTAAACAGTGAAGGAAGTATTGAGGAATGGTTCTGAACCCCATCAGCCTTCCAAGATGGATTCTTAGCCCTCCCTGTCCATGTCCCCATAGGCAACCGGACCATACCAGAAGACTCTTGTTTCAGAAAGCCTTTAGTGAAGATCTCATCGATCCAAGCTTGCAGCTCAAAATCTCCACGTACAGAGTTATCGTTTTCATAATACAAGTCAACAATGCCGGAGACAAAGCTAAAGAGAAAAGTCAGAAGACAAAACAGATATGGTCAGCCTGCGGCACTCACTGAAAAAACCTGATCTCCCAGTCTCCCACCCCCACAGCAAAAGCGAGCAAAGGCATTGAGAGTCTCCTCGTGTCTCACAAATAAAAAATAAATAAAACCCTTGTTGGGTAAGTTAGAAACAGGGAGGAGAACTGGATTACTTGATTAAGCCTATTAGAAGCCAGAAAGAGACACTTATGTTGAGAAATCAGCCCCACCGACCTGCCCCCTTGACTGACCTCTCCACAGCCTCCCAGATCTTCAGACCATCGTCCCGGTAGTAGTACTTGGGCAGCGAGGACACACCACGAGCCTCAAGCTCTTCCGGGAGGCAGAGGGAGGAAAACGTCAGGGCTGCCGTACCCTTCTGCAACAGCTCAGCCAAGCCATCAAAACCAGTGCCAGTTGCCTGGAAGTGGGGTGCAAAACGAGGGTCAAAGGGAGAACTTTAGCTTGGCTATCAGGCTGTGCCTGATGGGGCAGTGCAACACAAGTCTGCTTACCCGGTCAAAAACGCCCCCCCTTGAAGCGAGCCGCTCCCGAGCCAGGGTGTTAATGTGAAGGGTGTAGCGCATGTGAGGGATCAGCAGCTGCAGGTGTGAAAGGTGACAGATGAAGCATTTTTGTCAGCCCTCAATTTCCTGGCAGTCCCTTATATAGGATGATCCCAGGTTCTAGTGTTGTGAGAGAGGGAGAAAGATGTCTTTATCCACTCTCTCCACACCATGCATTATTTTTAAGACCTGTGTGTTGTCTCCCCTTAGTCATTTCTTTTCTAAAGTGTCCCAGATGTTGTGGCCTTGCCTTGTAAGGAAGGTGCTTCAGGCCCCCGATCATCTTGGTTGCCCTCTTCTGCACCTTTCCCAGTTCTACAATATCCTTTTTCAGATCAGGTGACCAGAACTGTACTAGTACTCCAAATGTGGCCACACCATAGGTTTGTCTAATGGCATTATAATATTAGCAGTTTTCTTTTCAATCCCCTTTCTAATGATCCCTAGCATGGAATTTGCCATACTCAGGGCTGTGAATGAATGCTCTGCACTTAATCCAAGTTCCACAGCAATGTTGCCACCTGAATTCTGCAAGCAGCCAACTGCATGCAAATTAAATTCATTTACACTGGCATGCTTATTTTGAATAATGAATGCACTTGCTGACAACCAGCAATTTGGCACAACCCCTCCCCTTCTTGTGACCATTCACCAAGTATTGCTTCCACACACGACAGCCTTAGGGGCTAGAAACCTGATTTTTACAACAAAAACAAAAGGCAATTAAAAACTACAACGAATTTGGAATTATCAGGATGTTGGATGATGCACCCACCCTCCTTGAGATACATGTTCCTGCTTGAACACATCAGCATGTTTACCCAGCCCCAGTTTCACCTTGTAGAGGGGATGGCACATGGGCAGCTGGCGGAGGGTGGCAATGGCGAACACTTCCGCCAACAGATGTGTCCGCAGCAAGTGGCTGAGCGCCTGGTGGATGTGGAAGTCCGCGTTGCGCACCCAGGTCTTGGCTAGGATCCAGTCCCATTCAGGGTCACTGGGCAGGAAGATGGGTGCTTCAGGGCCCGGAGTCTGGCTGAGCTATGGGAGAGAAGGAGAAGAGGTGGGCAAATCTGGTCAAGCTGGGATGCAAAAACCTGCGTACAAGCCGCATCTGGTATAAACCAAGGTTGTGACTTCTTGAGTGGCAGGGGGTTTGCAATCTTTTAACAGATGCATGACAGGCAGAAATGCTACAGATGACACTCAGGAACCCGGAGGCATTTGGGGACAGATCTTTCATGTTTAACCACATCTGATAAATTGCCACCATCATTTTACATAGGATTGTGCACTGGAAACATTACAGTACTGCTCATTGCCACTAGGCGTCTCCTCCACTGCACCCTGGCTTCACCGCCTTCCTCCTCACCAGTCTCCACCACCACAGGACGAAAGGAGAGCTGGTCTTGGAGAGAAGAGCTGGTCTGGTGGTAGCCAGCATGACTTGTCCCCTTAGCTAAGCAGGGTCCACCCTGGCTGCATATGAATGGGAGACTAGAAGTGTGAGCACCGTAAGATATTCCCCTTAAGAGGTGGAGCCACTCTGGGAAGAGCATCTAGGCTCCAAGTTCCCTCCCTGGCAGCATCTCCATGACAGGGCTGAGAGAGACTCCTGCCGGCAACCTTGGAGAAGCCGCTGCCAGTCTGTGAAGACATTACTGAGCAAGATAGACCAATGGTCTGAGAGCTTCCTCTGTTCCTATGAGAGGTCATTCAGCAGGTCTGTGATATCTTCCCACCCAGCAGCACCCAACGAGCCGCTTCCGTTACCTGGATGGCGATGGGCATGAGCTTGTCGCCCGAGAGGTGCAGCAGGCACAGTGGGGCAGCGATGTACTGCTGGTGTCCATTATTCAGCCCTGCCGAGACCCCTTCCAGGATGCGATAGTCAACGAGGAAAATGGTCCCCTTCTGTGCAGGGAGGAGAGCACAAGCTTCAAACACAGGAGAAAGCCAAAGACAGGGGGCACCTCCTTCCTCCTGCAGCACAGAGATTTCCCTCTAACGGCGCTCTAAAATCTGTACCTCCAGCTCCTTCTGTAGGGTGGTGGAGTCCCCAAGAGACTTGGCCACCATCTCCTGAGTCACAGGGAAATTAGGTGGGATCTTTGTGCATCTCTGGATCATCGTTGGGTTCACTCCGTTCAGGAACTGGTAGGCAAAGAATTCGTCTTTCTTCCAATCATCCATGACAGCGACTGGAACACAGAACACCGGTGCAAGGATTTGACCAGGGAAAAGCAACGTACGGGGGTGACGTGGGGCATCCCAATGCCTTGGGAGATGCTTCTCTGTCTCTGGGACTGAAGTGGGATCGGGTAGATTATGTCTGGGGCAGGAATAACCAGGACCCCCCTGGGATGTTTCCTATGGGTTCCATGCTGTCAAACCAAGAGGGATATGGGGACTGGCATTTCTGTAGATTATCCTCCCATCTCTAGGATTCTGACCTTAGCAGAATGGGAACTGTAATTTTAAAATATCATGAGCCCATTGGGAATAGGGAAGTATCTTGTTCCCTGTCCCTGTTACTCCTTTTCTATTTAAACCACTCTGAGAACTGCTTTTGTGGAAAAGTGAAATATGAATGAATAACTTTCCCATCTAGTGGGGTTCTGACAGGGCCACGGCCTTACCCGACACATCCGTTTTGTTGAACCAGAAGATGTCCTTGATGTTCTCCAGTTCTTCCCAGGATTCTTGGCTGTCCGAAAAGCCCTTCAGCTTCAGTTCTATCTTCCTAAGAATGGCAGAAAGTGGGATGGGGGGAGAGTGCCACATGTTTCCTGCACTTTGAAGGGTTACGCATGAATAGGTGGCAAGAACCCCTTTCCCAGTCAATGCTCATGGAGGGGAAGCACGGCAGAGGACACTTGTGCCATGTGCACCCCCACCCCAACTGCATGGGGCGGGACGTGCACGCCTTCATGGTCAGACTACTGATGAAACACATGCTATTTCCACGCAGATGTAGGAAATAAAAACAGAAGAACAGCCCTGCTGGATCAGGCCCAAGGCAGCCCATCCAGTCCAGCCTCCTGTTTCCCACAGTGGACCACCAGCTACCTCTAAGAAGCCCACAGGCAAGAGGTGACGGCATGTCCTCTCTCCTGCTGCTACTCCCCTGCAACTGATATTGAGAGGCATCTTGCTTCTGAGGCTGGAGGTGGCCTATAACCACCAGATTAGGAGCCCCTGGAAGACTTGTCCTCCATGAATTTGTCTAAGCCCTTTTTAAAGCCATCCAGGCTAGTGACCTTCACTATAACTCGTGGCAACAAATTCCATAGATTAATTATGTGTTGTGTGAAAAGGTACTCCCTTTTGTCAGTTCTAAATTTCCCAGCCTTCAGTTTCATGGGATGACCCATGACCCTGGCCCTTGACAGGGTCAAGGGGGTGTCTCACCCATTTTGGAGAGATCCTTTTGGAGCTCCTCACAATCTGTTGTGGATATCAGTACCCTAAATAGTTTAGTGTTATCTGGAGATTTGGCCAAGTCACTGCTTACCCCAACTTCTAGATCATTTATGAACAAGTTAAAAAGCACTGATCCCCAGTACAGATGATCCCAGGGGGACCCCACTTCTTATTTCCCTCGATTGTGAAAACTATCCATCTATTCCTACCCTCTGTCCTCCAACCAGTTACCAATCCATACATGAACCTGTCCCCTTATCCCATGACTGCTAAGTTTACTCAAGAGCCTTTGGTGGAGAACTTTGTCAAAAGCTTTTTGGAAATCCAAGCATACTATGTCAGCTGTATAACAGTTATCCACATGCCTGTTGTCACTCTCAAGTAACTCCAGAAGGTGAGTGAAGCAAGACTTGCCCTTGCAGAAGCCATGCTGGTTCTCCTTCAGCAAGGCCTTTTCTTCTATATGCTTAACAATTTTGTCCTTAAGTAGGCTTCCCATCAATTTATCCAGCACAGAAGCTAACTGGCCTGTAGTTTCTTGAATCATTGCATTAGCTACTTTCCAGTCCTCTGGTACAGAGCCTGATTGTATCATTCATTCATTCATTCATATCCCGCCCCCATCCAAATGGCTCTCGGCAGTGCAGCTGCTGACCAGCTCTTGCATTCAAAACAGAACCCACCTTTTTCATTACAACTTTTGTGACAGCAGTGAGAAAAGGGTGAGTTTGTTTTGGAATGCAAAAACTAGCCAGCAGGTGGAACTGTGAAAAGCTCATGAGGTCCCTGCTGGATGTGCGTACAGAAGGTAAGCTCGCACCAGCAAAAGCTTTGCACACTCTGCAGTTTATTGCCATCTGGAAAGACCCTCGAAAATGACATGTTTTTTTCACAGATTCTCAGTCAGATGGCACTTACACCACGTACGGAACATCGTGTGGAGTGCTCACTAAATCTCCTGTCGGAATTTGTGCTCAAGTTGGAACAAATCACTGTTTGGAAGAGCACTCAATCTGAGGGATGCCCTTCTGCACCCACCTGTAGGTGAGCACTGCCATAGGCACCTTGATAACATGCTGGTCAGGAAGAGCTCCACAGCCCTGCTCTACCTTGGCAATGTCAGCTACCTGAGATCATAAGCTTTCCTTTGGCCTTTAGCTCCTGCCTCTCAGCTGTGTGTATACAGGGAGAGGCTGATCAACAGCTCCTGCTTCCAGCTTTGCAGATGTACCTGGAAGCCACTTTCTGGTTTGTCCGCTTGCCCTATCCTAACTCTTCCAGAATCCTGCTAGATCTGTGTCTTTTTGCCATCAACTTTCCCAGACTCAGAGACAACCGCACCCACGTCCTCCTGGCTCAACTTCCCACCTCACCCCAACAATCCTCTGCTCCCTTGTGTGAATCCTTCATGTGACTTACGATTCTCTGGAGATTTTGGAGAAGCCGGCCAGTTTGATAAAAGAAAACTTGATGTTTGTGTCCAGCTCCTTAATGGAGTCCACATCCAAGCAGTATGGGACGCCCTTAGCAAAGACTTTCCATCTGTGCAGAAGAAAATCCACACATCATTAGACAAATATGCATGTTCTGTGTGCTCCGCAGAGAGCTGAAGACTGGAACCCAGAAATCCTGGCACGCATCCCACACACCATCGCTGCCCCCTACCCCCCGCCACCACAAGAACAGTGAGAAGGTTGAATGGCTAGGAATATCTTGAGCTGTACTCACCCGTAGCAAGCCTGTCTCTGTGCCAGCTGCTTCCGCCGCCAATCTTGAAGCAACGGGAGTATATCCATGGCTGGCGTTGTCGCTGGAGGGACAGACACAGAGATGGTGCACATGCAGCCTAAGTCTGTCTATCATGGTGGCTAAGAAGGTGATCTAGGAGCCAAGAAGTCCTGGGTTCCAATTTCACCTCAACTACCTCCTTTCTAGGCGATCTTAAGCATAAAAGAGCTGTTGTTAGATTCTCAGTATTTAAAGCACACAGAAGACTTGGCGTTCTTATTTGTATTACTTAAAGAGGCATTTATTAATTATGTATTATGTATTATGTATTATGTATTATGTATTATTATTATTATTATTATTATTATTATTATTATTATTATTTATTGTTTACACAGTCAGACAGGTGTCATTGACTGGTTTGTTTTATCCAGACATTAAATCCTTCCTAAGGACCTGGGATGGCTGAATTTTATTATCAATATTGTTGTTGTTGTTATAGATATCATCGCAAAATATAGGCTGTTCCTAGTAAAGATGCTTTTTGTAATTGGCTGGTGATGATTTCTGTGGCCCCTATGGTGCTGAGGTGCAATTCAAGGTGTTTTGGAATTGCACCTAGGGTGAGAATTACTACTGGGATTATCTAGGTCTTCCTCTGCCACAGCCTTTCAATTTCAATTTGTAGAACTTTGTAGTATTTTAGTAGTAGTAGTAGTAGTAATTATTATTAATATTCATATTAATTATGGCAGCTGACATAAAGTAGAAAGCAAAGGTGGTGTTGCCCATCAGCTGGCACTGCGGCACAGATGACAGATGATCACAGATGACCCTGGCAATGTTGTGCAAGAGAGCAGTTGCACAATGACTCGGAACTGTGTGCCTGCAATTGTGCAGCACTGCTTCCGTTGGGAGTAGCTGATGCACCATTACAGGTGCACAGTTTTAAGTTGTGGTGCCACTACCTGCTTGAGCAAGCCTACCGGGGCTGTCACATGCACAGCAGCGCAGGCTGAGGGACAATGACAACACCATCAATCATCACCATCATCATCGCTGAGGAGAACCACCAGGCCATCCCCGCAGGGCAATCAAAAGCCAGGTTCACTGCTTGATCTCGACAGGTGAGTCCAGCCCAGTGATCATGCGGTCCATTAGCTACAAAGCAAGGCTTGACTCCAAGGGACCTGGGAAATACCACACAGCGTGAAAGCAAGGGTTCTCTACCTTGGGTCCCAAGATGGGGTTGGACAACAGTTCCCGTCATCCATAACCACAGAGGCTGAGGATGAAGGGAGTTGTAGTCCAACACCATCTGGGGAGCCAAGTCTGAGAATCCCCTGAATTCAAGCATTTTTCATGAAAGCAGCCATAAGAACATAAGAACAGCCCTGCTGGAACAGACCATCTAGTCCAGCATCCTGTTTTACACGGTGGCCCCCACCAGATGCTGCTGGAAGCCACAGGCAGGAGTTGAGGGCATGCCCTCTCTCCTGCTGTGACTCCCCTGCAACTGGGCCTCAGAGGCATAAGTTTGGGCAGTATAGAAATACGTTAAATAAATAAATAAATAAATCCTGCCTTTAAGGCTGGAGGTGGCCTTTAGCCCTCCAACTAGTAGTTGATGATAGACCTCTTCTCCATGAAGTTATCCACCCAATCCCACCTCCTTCAAGCGACCCAGCAGGATTCCATGGTCAATGATGTTGAAAACGGCCAAGAGATCCAAAAGAATCAGCAGAGTCACACTCCTCCATCAAGCCAACCCAGGAAATCTCAACCCCCATAGCCAGCAGTGGCCCGTGAACACGCCTCTGGGGGGGGGAGGAGCGGCCGGTTTCTTTAAGGGTAAACAAAACTGGTGCTCCGTTCCGCCCAGAAACCCTCACGGCGGGGAATTGTCTCCACCACTCACCTGGCGCCCACGGAGGTGAGCCCCTGCCAGTGGCCAGGTGAGTGTTGGAGGAGATTCCCCAGCTCCAGTTACACTTAAAGATGCCTCCCCCCACCCCCTGTAAGTGTGTTCACAGGCCGCCCCTGCCCATAGCCCACCCAAAAGCCAGTCTGGAAAGGATCTAAATAATGTGGGAGGCTATGTGGGGTATGACTCACTGGTCCCCAAAAGTGGAACCAAGGGAAGGATTCCCTTAAGGACTCTCTTCCTCCATCATTCAAGCACTGTTTCCCGTTCCCATCCAAAGGAGCTTCATTTGATCATTTATTTTCTGAGGGTGCCCCCCCCACCACTCCAGGGGCAATTTCAGGTCTTCGCCACATCAAGGAGCTTAGCAGCTTTCAAGCACTTTCCGTGGAACCATCAATACCACATGTCTATTATGTGGCAGAGCACTGAAGCACGAGATTTGTTTCTGGGGAGTGTCACCCATGATCTCTTGGCAGCTTCGCCATGTCAGCTGTGGTTGTGAACCTGGGGGAGTAGGGTTTCTGCCTCTTTCCTCTTCCAGGAGGCAGCAGAGAAGGGCAAGCCGGGCGACTTACCTGTTCCCTCTCGGAGCTCCACATGCTCATGGCCCTCGATCCATTGGTAGCATGGGAAAACGTACCCCTTCCCTTGTGGGGACGTCACCTTGACAAAATTGCAGTACCAGCTAGTTGAGAGGACGCTGAATACAGGTTCTTTTTTTAAACGGACGAGCAAGATCTCTCCCAGGTCATTCTTGCAGGTGATTTCGTAGTCACGCTTCTGGAATGGAAACGTTGGAGGGTTCAGAGAGGCATCAGCGAAGAGGGGTTGAAAGAGGAGGGGCTGGTGGAGAACCAGAAGCCACGGGTTCTGCTTTGGGCTCTCTGGTTGAAGAGACCCCCAGCCCGTGAAGATTCTCTGGGGACTAGCAGAGTCCTCAGCCATCCCACTCAGCCCTGTGGCTAGCTGGGCCTTGGGGAACCTCCATGCCCCGCCTTTGGCCAAACACTCTTGATGCAGTCCAACTGTCCCTATTTGCCATGGCCAGCCCCAATTTTCTGGTCTCTGCCCCAGTCAATCCCTGCCCCTGTTTCCCCCCTCTGTGACTGCCTTCTTAGAATTTTGTCAGCCTAAGATACTAGGCTGTCCTTCTTGAGTATTCAGGTCCCTCCCTGGGTCTCCAGACATTAAATCACTGAGAATTCTAAAATTCTATAGCCCAGTTCAGGCATTATGCTGTACAGGAGTACTGGTGGCTTCGGGGCTTTTAAAAAGGAAAATTCAGAACTTTATAACAAAACAACAACAACAAATGTTTATATACCACATTTCAACAAAAGTCTTCAAAGAAGGATGGATGGATAGATAGATAGATAGATAGATAGATAGATAGATAGATAGATCCACAATCTAAAAAGAAACACAAGATGGACACCAGCAACAGTCATGGGAGGGGTACTGTGCTGGGGTCGGATATGGCCAGTTACTCTCCTCCTGCTAACTAAAGAGAATCACCCCCTTGAATTGGTGCCTCTTTGTCCAGTCAGCAGGGGTAAAGAACGTAGGAACATAGGAATCTGCTTTCTGCCAAGTCAGACCATTGGTCCATGATCTAGCTTGACATGGTCTACTCTGACTGGCAGCAACTTCTCCAAGGCTGCAGTCAGGAGTCTCTCCCCTCTCTGGAGATCCTGCCAGGGAGGGAACGTGGAGTGTTTTGCATGCAAGCATGCAGATGCTCTTCCCAGAGCGGCCCCATGACCCCCTAAGGGGAATATCTTACAGGGCTCACACATGGAGTCTACAATGCAAATACAAACCAGGGCAGACCCTGATTAGAAAAGGGCACAATTCATGTCACCTAATGGAGCAGCGGGGAAATGCTTGACTAACAAGCAGAAGGTTGCCGGTTTGAATCCCCGCTGGTACTATATTGGGCAGCAGCAGTCTAGGAAGATGCTGAAAGGCATCATATCAGACTGCATTGGAGGAGGCAATGGTAAACCCCTCCTGTATTCCTGTGCCAGGAGTTGAAATTGACTTGACAGCGCACACACTTCACAAGACCAGCACCCAGGAACTTTCCCAGATGGCAACTTTACTTTGGGAGGGTGGGTGTGAGTTCACATATCAGCCAGATTTACCCCGAAATCAGTGCAATATATCAGAGAGCACTCCAAACGCGGAGAGGAGAGCTGGTCTTGTGGTAGCAAGCATGACTTGTCCCCTTAGCTAAGCAGGGTCTGCCCTGGTTGCATCTGAATGCGAGGCTAGAAGTGTGAGCAGCACTGTAAGATATTCCCCTCAGGTGGTGAAGCCGTTCTGGGAAGAGCATCTAGGCTCCAAGTGCCCTCCCTGGCAGCATCTCCATGATAGGGCCGAGAGAGACTCCTACCTGCAACCTTGGAGAAGCCGCTGCCAGTCTGTGAAGACAATACTGAGCTAGATAGACCAATGGTCTGATTCAGTATATGGCAGCTTCCTATGTTCCTATGACTGAGGAGCGAATAGCCAGCGGGAAAGCATTCCAGAGTCTGGGGGCAGCCACAGAGAAGGCCCTGTCCCGCATGCACAACAGCAGAGCCTCCCTCATTGTCGGCACCTGGAGCAGAGTCCCCTCAGATGACTTTGTGAAGTGGGCAGCAACCCTTGGGAGCAGGCAGTCCCTCAGTTATCCAGGGCCCAAACCATTAAGGACTTTAAAGGTCAAAACCATCACCTTGAATTGGAGCTGGAAACAAACGGGTAGCCGATGTACCTCTTTCAAAATGGGTGTGATGTGATCCCAGCGGGCAGCTCCAGATGAAATCCTAGCTGCCCCATTTTGCACTAGCTGCAGTTTCAGAATATTCTTCAAGGGCAGGCCCATGTAGAGCGTGTTACAGTAATCCAGCCATGACATGGCTAAGGCATGGGTAACTGGCCAGATCTGCCTTCTCAAGAAAGGGACACAGATGGCGCACTAGCCGAAGCCATGCAAAGGCACCCCTGGCCACCGCCTCCACCTGAGCTTCCAAAAGCAGAGCCAGGTCCAGCAATACCCCAAAGCTGCGTCCTTGCTCTGTCAAGGGGAGTGCAACCCCATCCAGAACCGGTAGAATCTGCTCAGCCCAAGTCCCCGGATGACCTCTCCTAGCAAAACAACATTCCAAAAGTGTTCTTTTGGAACTGTACATTTTGTGCCTGACTGAGCAATTTTTGCGTGTGAAATGACTGCATTTTCTCATTTCACAGAAATAAAAATACATTCGCTTAAAAAGCGAGCTGGGTACAGACCCTCTCAGAATTCAGGGTGTAGTTAGGACATGCGCTGCTGTATCTGCCTTCAGCGTAATGTGTACAGATCTGTATGTGCTCTCAAGAACATCATATCTGAATAGGGCTTCTCTGAATGTCTGGTCTGTGAAATGTGGGGGTGTGCGAGCTGCTTCCTGCTCAGTTTTCAGACTCACCCTCCCCACCCCCTGCAATTGCTTGCTACCACAACTCAAATATTTCTTGAAGAATCCACACTGTCTAGCCTAGCCACTCCCTTCCCCTGCCTCCCAGAAATGTTGATGGTGTTTCATCAGTAGGAAGGAGAGGGGGGATATTCTGTGCAAAAAGCTTCTGTGAACTAGACTTTCTTGAGAGCAAAATGTAATGTTTTCGCAAGTGTCCCTTGCCACAGAAACCTCAAAGGCAGGGCAGTTGAGAGAAGAAAGTGTCACAATCTGAGGGCAGCTCTGTTGACCGTGTTGCCAGGATCACAACATTATTGCCCAATAGTGATGGCAACATTAGCAGAGGAAGTTGCAAAGAGAATCTCTTGAGGGAAAAGGTGTTGGAAATTCTCTGTGGTGAGAGAATCCCTTTCTCATTCACTCTCAGGAGTGAAAGAGAATAATTCTGAGCTTGCTCTCTGATAAGTGGCCCATTTACTGAGTGGTTTCTATTTGTAGCCTTCACACTGTTGGAAATTATCTGTGGTGAGAGAATCCCTTTCTCATTACAGCAGAGTGCACAAAGGCACAACACAGCGGTAGTTTAGTTAGGCATGCGTGTATGCTGAGAGTAAAGTAACTTGGAGCCAATTCATAGTTTCAAATCAATATAAAAGGCATTTATTAAGGATCTCCATTCTAGATAGGAAAGTGAGGAGTTAGGATCTCTAATCTATCTATCTAGCTGGATGCAGATGGATTCTGCATCCTCTCTGCACATATGGTGCAGGGAGAGAGGCTTGCCATGTTGCAAGGTAGGAGGCCAGGTAGGGAAGAGAGGAGAGGAAGGAAGTTAATCCCTGAGATTAGCAATCTACATATCCAAAGGGATAGTGTCAGAGCAGTGGAGAAGGGATGACCAATGTCTTGACCCCCTAGCCCTCTGACTCACTAGTCTGTCATCCACTGTCTGAGACAAAGAGACAGCGCAAAGTCCTTTAACTTCCAACAAAAGGTCCCAGAGAGAGTCCACAGGCATCAGGGAATCCTTCGGGACAGGGAATGAAATTTGAGGGGATCACTGTTTTCCCACGCAGGCAGTGGGGAAAGAGCTGGTCCTGCTCTCTGCTACTGCTCCTCCACTCAAACTGCAGAGGCAGTTCCCCACCACCACCACCCCTTTTTTAAAAGACGTCTGGGCTCTGTTGCGTGCATTGGGGTGCAACACCATGTTTCCCCCTTAAGTAAACTGCCCTTTAAATGTATGCCGTTCTGAGCTGGTAGCGGGCAGAAGGCAATGCAGACTGGCATCCTGTGCCCAGGCACAAACATTTGCCTCCATGTACCCGAGTCAAGGGGAGGAGAGTGGGTCATTTGGTAGCAAGCATGACTTGTCCCCTTAGCTAACTCCACCCAGGTTGCATATGAAAAGGGAGACTAGAAGTGAGCAGCATTGTAGGATATTCCCCTCAGGGGATGGAGCCGCTCTGGGAAGAGCAGAAGGTTCCAAGTTCCCTCCCTGGCAGCATCTCCAAGATAGGGCTGAGAGAGACTCCTGCCTGCAACCTTGGAGAAGCCGCTGCCAGTCTGTGCAGACAATACTGAGCTAGACAGACCAAGGTTCGGACTCTATATACGGCAGATTCCTATGTTCCTATTTGCCACCACCCCAATACCGAGAGTCTTGATTTCAGCCCAGGGAAGAGACAGAAGCCCAGAAAAGCCCTGCTGCACATGGGATGCCCCACTATCCAAAATGTTGAAACTCATCCCCCAAAAGCCAAAATAAAGTTGGCGGATTCTTTCCTAGGACCCTCCACTTTACTAGCTTACTTCCTGTTCTAAGAGCTGCCCCTCTGAATAATGTGTGTATGACCACGACTGCATATATTACTGTGGTTTTTTCTTTTCTTTTGTTAATCATCACGGCTTGTGTTGATTTTTTAAGGGCTGGCAGCCTGAAAAAGGTGTCGGACAAGGACAAGGCTGCTGCTCCACTGAGTACATAAGAACATAAGAACAGCCCTGCTGGATCAGGCCCAAGGCCCATCTAGTCCAGCATCCTGTTTTACACAGTGGCCCACCAGTTGCCACCGGAAGCCACAAGCAGGAGTTGAGGGCATGCCCTCTCTCCTGCACTTACTCCCCTGCAACTGGTACTCAGAGGCATCTTGCCTTTGATGCTGGAGGTGACCCACAGCCCTCCAATTAGTAGCCGTTGATAGACCTCTCCTCCATGAAGTTCTCCAAGCACCTCTTAAAGCCATCCAGGTTGTTGGCTGTCACCACATCTTGTGGCAGAGAATTCCACAAGCGGATTTTGCATTGTGTGAAAAAGTACTTCCGTTTGTTGGTCTTAGATTTCCCAGCAATCAATTTCATGGGATGACCCCTGATTCTAGTATTACGGGAACGGGAGAAGAATTTCTTTCTATCCACTTTCTCCACACCATGCATGATTTTATAGACCTCTATCATGTCTCCTCGTAGTCGTCTTTTTTCTAAACTAAAAAGCCCCAGGTGTTGTAGTCTTGTCTCATAAGAAAGGTGCTCTAGGCCCCTGATCATCTTGGTTGCCCTCTTCTGCACCTTTTGTTTTGTTTTGTTTTGTTTATATTTCTATACCACCCTTCCAAAAATGGCTCAGGGTGGCTTACAGAGAGAACTGTAGAACTTTTCCAGTTCTACAATGTCCTTTTTGAGATATGCTGACCAGAATTGTACGCCGTACTCCAGGTGTGTCCACACTATAGTTTTGTATAAGGGCATTATAATATTAGTCATTTTATTTTCAATCCCCTTCCTAATGATCCCTAGCATGGAATTGGCCTTTTTTTACAGCTGCCGCACATTGAGTCGACACTTTCAACAAGCTGTCCACCACGACCCCAAGATCCCTCTCCTGGTCAGTCACTGACAGCCCATCAACGTATACTTGAAGTTGGGGTTTTTTCGTCCCATTGTTCATCACTTTACACTTGCCAACATTGAACCACATTTGCCACTTTGTTGCCCCCCCCCCGCAGTACTAATGCAAAGCCTGGAGTGTCTGCATTCCAGACTACTGGTGTGCTGGCATACGCATGTTTACAGGTGTGTAACAAGGTGCACACCCCGTGGCACATGCCATACGTTTACCAGGGAACTTGTGCACAAGTTCAGCAAATTCCTGTAACATAGGACAGCTAGAGGGGCACAGGGGCATAGTGAGACCCTCGAGGGCCAGGCGGCCAAATTTGGGCAGGCCCCCCAATTACACGCAAAATGCACGTGCACACCCCAGCACCCTAAGACACACCCCCTGCATTTGTCCCTGCTTGTCCAATGAACGCTACGCCCATGAAGGTGCACCTAGGTAATTTTGGAGCCTGGACCTAAATCCGCCCCTGCCCCCCGCTCCTGCCTGATGGAGGCCCCCTCTCCCCCACATCATCTCCCTACACACACATATACAACATGAAACACACGTGTGTCCCCACACACCCCCCCGCATGGAGGCCTCTCTGGAAGCCCTGCCCATCTACCGATCAGCTGAGAGGCAGGGAGAGAAGGAGCTCTTTAGAAGCTTGCAGGCTGGCTGCTTAGATGGGGAGTCATGTGACATGTCTCGGTGGGGGGGCCCTTCGAGGCAGTGGACCCCCAGATGACTGTCTCCCCTTGTCTAATGATAGTTACGCCGATGATGCTATCAGGTGTCAATCAGGAAGGGATACAAGAGGGATCTGTCGAGAAAAATCCCACCTTAGCCATGATGACAAGTCTCCAGTTAATTTTGATACACTATTCCAGAAAATGCTGTTTATCTTTATACAGAAGGGTTGGTTTGAAATTCACTGTCGACAAAGCACTTTTGGCAGGATCCGAAGTTGGGACTGAGAGATTAGTGTTTGAATATATAGATGTTAAAATAAACAATATGTTTGTGACCCTTTTGATTTGCTTTAAGCTGCCCCACCAAATTAAATCCTAGTTTGGGTTTCTAACACTAACTTGGGTATTGCACCCGAGTGGTAACATGCGGAGAAGTAAATAGACATAGTTGAAACAGTCTTTAAAGTCCCAAACCAAAGAAAACGACTGTATTCTTGTGCAATAGCTTCAGTGGTTGCTGATTCACTACACTGTAGAGTCAAACTGAGACCATTCGACCCGGCAAGGCTGCACACCACCTCTGATGCTTCGAACTGGTATTCAGACTCAGGTACTTCTACAAGATTGTGTCAGCACACCAACAAAGGCTTTCCTTCCGAGTTACTGAGGTTGTTACGGTCAGGGCGGGTTCAGAATTGGGGTGCCGCTACCAGGGGCATAGAGAACTTCCATTGAACAAGGGTGGGGGCGATTGCACCTGGACCCACAGGGTTTGAGAGGCCCCCAAGCATGGGAGTTGGGTCCAGTGGACAAGGGTGCCCTGCAGCTGGGGCACGGGCGCTCTTTCCAGGCGTGATGGGAAGAGAAGGAGAGCGCTGGGCTGGGCTTCCTTTCTCCTCCCTCCCCCCGTGACAGCAGCCCCCCCCCCCCGGTGCACAGGAGGTGAGCCAGCAGAAGGGGAGGCTTGTGGGGGCAGGGTTAGGGTTGCCCTGCCCCATGTGTTTCATGTCAGACTCGGGGGAGTGTGGCTTGGGCACTGGGGCGTGGGCACGCTAGGCATGTGCGATGGAGGCCCCCGAGCTCGGATTTGTCCCCTGGCTGCCGGGAACCTTGCTAAGCCCCTGGCAGCTACTCTAAGCCAAATCCAGGGGTTTGTTGGGAGACTCATTTGCTTTAGAGGCTGCCTAGTGTGGAGACATCCACCCTTGTGTCCCTTATGTCACAGGCTTGCGACAATCTTCCTCCGAACTGCGCAGGCGTGCCTCGCGGTTCGCTACAGCCGCTGGGCCGAGAGGACATGCCCGGAGGTTGCTCCCCCTGCCGCCGCCGCTGCCGCCACCATTGCGGGGGAGGGAGGTCAACTGCTCGGCTAACCCCACCCCACCAGCCACCCCTCGGCCGTGCGGCGCCTTTGAGTTTTTTAAAATAAAAACCCACATAGGTTGACCACAGGAGGCCCTCAAAAGTAGATTTGGGGGGCCTCGCAATGGGGGGGAGCCTTGTGGTGGGGCTTGCGGGGGGACCTCACAGAAGGGCCGGTCCAGGTGCCAAAATCACCTCGGTGGGCCCCTGAGGGCGTGGAATTGGGAGGTCGTGGCTAGGCTGTACACACCTTGATCTGCAAATCAAGCTTGACTGTCACTTTATTATTATTATTATTATTATTATTACATTTATATCCCGCTCTTCCTCCAAGGAGCCCAGAGCGGTGTACTACGTACTTGAGTTTCTCTTTCACAACAACCCTGTGAAGTAGGTTAGGCAGAAAGAGAAGCGACTGGCCCAGAGACACCCAGCTAGTATCATGGCTGAATGGGGATTTGAACTCGGGTCTCCCCGGTCCTAGTCCAACACTCTAACCACTACACAACACTTTGTGAATTCTGGGATTGTATGGTTTAATACACAGGTTATACAGCCAGGGAGGTTGTGTCCCAGGCAAGGGGTTGTAAGTCTAAAGGACTCAAGTTTGTTTACTTTAATAGACCCCTCAGTATTTTTACTGTAACGCCTTTGTTGGCACACCGACGTGATCTTATAGAAGAAGAAGCAGAGTTTTGAATACCAGATTGAAATATGAGAAGCGATGTATCAACAAGCAAGTAAATACTCAGGCTGTGACTTTGTTCCTTGGCACGTGTGGCCCTACATTGTAGAGAATAGAAACCACTGAAGCTCTTGTACCACCATCAAGTCCTTTTTTGGGGTTTAGAATTTTAAAACTTTCTCTAGTGTGTCTCACTCAGTACTCCTCCCGTTACCACTCGGGCACAAGACCAAAGTTAGAGTTGGAACCCCAAATTAGGATTTCATTTGCTGGTGGCAGCGAAAATATTAAAAGGGCATCAAAGGAAGTAAAAGGGTTACAAACATATTTACTGTTCATTGTAAGATCTATATATTTGAAACACTAATCTCCCAGTCAGAGGCATACCGCTAATGAGGCAAAGGGAGACGAATGTCTCCTGGCCCAGAGCCTCTGAGGGCTTCCCCGCTCCGGCCAGTCCTTGCCCTCTCAATTCTGCCATGCAGCATGCTTGCAAGGGGGAGCAAAGGCAGCTGCCTGCCTGCAGAATCTCTCCCTGCTTCCCCGCCCATGCAGCGTGCTTGCAACAGAGATCTGCTGGGAGCCCAAGGCGATAGAAGGAGGGAGAGAAGCAAACTTCCCCTCAGCGAAGTTTCCTCCTCCCCGGCTGGCTGAGGTAGCTGAGAATAATGGTTTGGATCGCTGCTGAGCTCTGTCCTGCAGTTGGGGGGGCGGGAGCGGTTCTATCTGCCTTCTGTTGCCAAGGCTGGACCTGGAGGTGGACACACTACAAAGATGACAAGAAAAAGGAAGCCCCCACCTCACCCCCATTTTTGCTTTTTTTTCGCCAATTGTGGAGCTTGGGCTTCAGTTTGCAAACTGTCTCTCTTCAAAGGGGAAGAGTTTCGTGGGGCGGGGCATGGAGAATGGAGACCCTCGTGGAGATTGGGTCTGTCTGTTTCGTTTTTTGTACCAGGGTGTCTGCTGTCTGTGCTTGCAAAACTCCTGAACTCTGCAAATGTCCTGAAAAAAGCAAGAGCAGCAGGAGCAGGAGGGAAGCTGGGAGAGGCGAAAAATGCCTTACTTCCAAACACTCCATTCAGCAATGAGGAGGGAAAGAGTGCAAGCCAGGAGAGGGAGGCATGAGGGAGTAGCTAAGCAGCTCCTGCTTTTCTGAATGGTGGGTCTCTTTCCCACACAGCCCCCAAGTAGCATTAAAAAACAACAAAAATTCCAAGGTCTCCCCCATCCTCCCTCAAAAATCCCCATTATCTTTTTTTTTTAATCTTTATATTCTTGGAAATTCAGTTGTTAAATATTGGATCCTTTAGAGACAGAGAGGGGAGTGGATAAAGAATTGTGCAGGATGTGGGAAGTTGTGTGTTGAAATGTTTCTGCAAATGCATATTTGCATGAATATACTTGTTTTATATTATTACATTCTTGTGAGTTCAGTTGCTGTTTGTGCCCTCAAGAACTCACGTGTGCCATGGGGGTGGGGGGGGGAGATGCTTTACTTCCCAGTCAGTGTACACAGGATTTCAGTTTTATTATAAAAGTATATCAGCACAAAGTTTCAGGTGGTGTGGTTGTGTTTTGAAATAACAGTCAAGGCATTCAAACTGAGTCACTTGACGACAACCCTAGATTGGAAAAACCCTGAAAGAACCACATCCAAGCACTGGTTTGCAGGATTGTTTGGATGTTTTAATTGTAAACTGCCCTGAGCCATTTTGGAATGGCGGTATAAAAATTGAATAAATAAATAATAAATAAAAATGTTAAATTAATCTGCATTGCTCTTTAAGACATGTTATTTTACCATGGAAAACCTCTACTTAAATATACTTAATATACTTAAAATGCAGCATGTAATTAAATATACTTCAATATACTTGAAACGCAGCATGTAATTTCTACCAGTTGCCTTTCCCATATTTTGCAAATTGCTTTGTTGGGTTTGAGAACAACCCCCCATCATTTGGTCCACATATCTTGGAGTAGATTCAGATGACAGTTTGTGTTAATATGCCGCACTATATTATATGTGTCCTTAATTTTCTTCTGGAGCAGAGACATGGGGCCAGGAGAAGGAGAGGAAGGCAGCGAGGGGCCCATTTTAAAATCTCATCTCTGGGTACACTCCAACCTTGGTACGCCCCTGCTCCCAGTCCCAATCACGAGTCCCTGACAGCTCAGAGGGTAGAACTGGGTGTGCCAACATATTCCAGTTCATTAAGTCATGTTTTAACAAGCAGGCAGATCTATAAGCACATCAATTTCAGGCATATATAACAACACGTTAAAGAACTATAAAGCAATTGTTTTACTTTCTTTCAGGGGAGAAATGCTTAGCTGTAGTAAACACAAATTATTTCCCCCAACAGTAGGAAACTATGCTTTGTTTTTAACACTCTGTAGTGTAATGCCCCTTTGAGAAGGCGCGAATTGCTTTGACAGCCATGCAACACCACACTGGAAAATCACAGCCACACTCAGTGGATAAAAAGAGCGGTCTTGCCCACATCCCACCCCTCACAACTCACCGCTCCTGGGTAGAAGTCAGGACCCCAGTTGTCCAGTACGGTTTGGGGGCTTTCTCCATCTGTGCCCACTAAGGTGAGGTAAATGGAGTCGATGGTCCCAGAGAAGAGAAAGTTGCCAGTGACCACGTGGACAACATATGTGGCCATGTTGGAGTCCACGGGCTGTGGAGTGGGCGAGGAGGTGCAGTGCTTCTGGCCTTCAAGGGAGAAGTGAGAGAGGGAGTCTGCCCCAGCGGCATGCCTCTCGAGGATGGCCCTTGGGAAGAGTCCTAATCTCCACCAGCCCCGCCTCTTCCCTGGTGCAGCTCCACCCCAAGAGTACTGAATGCGAGAAGGAGATGCTGCCAGCCTTACACCAGTCAGACCCTTGGCCCATCTAGCTCAGTGTTGTCTGCACTGACTGGCAGCGGCTCTCCAGAGTTTCAAGCAGAGGTCTCTCCCAGCCCTAGCTGGAGATGCTGCCAGGCACTGATGGCCTGGGGGCATCCAAAGAGGGGCGGCCCCAGTAATGGTGCCCCCTGAGGTGGGGTGCCAAGTGCTGTCTTGCCTCATCATGCCAGCTCCCTTTCAAAACCGACCCTTGCAAGCTTGGATAGAGGCACAGAGGCTGGAAAGGAGGGCAGGGTGCTTTCCAGACTAGCTGCTCACCAGCAGCAAAATGCCTCCATTCGGGCAAATCCCATTTGGGCCGTAAACAGCAGGGGGAGCATTCTCACAGCAACTAACAACTCGAAACAACAGCAACGTTTCCACGCCGGATATGCGACGTCCTTGCTCTATATCACAGCGATTAAATTTGGAACAAGGCATTGGCAGTGTGAATGGCACCCTGCTGTCCGCATAGGGACTGCGGTGTCACAACACAGGAAGTGTGGAAGCCCCCTTCCCTGATACGTCCTGACCCCTTTGTAGGGTCTAATCTGGAAAGCGCCCAGGTGGCCAGCAGCCTCCTCTGCCGTCCTGGTGCTTCTTACATGCTTTGCCAGGAGGGTGAGGAGAGGAGCTCCTGGGAAAGCTGGCAGGGGTCAGGTCGGTCCCCAAGAGCCACTCCAATGGCAGCAACCCGGGTGAGGGCAGCATCTCGCTGCCCAGCTGTTCCCCAGGTGACTGAGGAGAGCTGGTCTTGTGCCAGCACGCATGAATGGTCCCCTTTGCTAAGCAGGGTCTCCCCTGGTTTGCATTGGAATGAGAGACTGCATGTTTGAGCCCTGGAAGATATTCCACAGAGGGGATGGGGCCACTTTGGGAAGAGCACCTGCCTGCTTGCATGCAAAAGGTCCCAAGTTCCCTCCCTGGCAGCATCTCTAAGATGGGACAGAGAGAGACTCCTGTCTGCAACCTGGGAGAAGCCGCTGCCAGTCTGGGTAGACAATACTGAGCTTGATGAACCAAGGGTCTTACTTCAGCTTCCTAGAGGCCATCCTCTTTGCCCAAAGCCCTGGAGAGTTACTGCCAGGAAGAGTGAGAGGAGGAAATTCAACCAGTGAAGCTTGTGGCATTGCTGCAACTCTGTGACTGGAAATGTCTTTGCAACGCCTACTTCACATTATGATGACCTTATCACAACAGGGCAAGATAGCACGATGCAGAAGATTGGGAAAGAGTGTGGGACGGAAGAGTCAGTTCAGGACAGCTGCCTGGAAGCAGAGAAGATGTGGACGGGTGATGGGGAAAGAGAGAAAGGAGGAAGCAGCACACCAGCAAGGCATCAGGATGAAGAGAAGAGGCCAAGGGTGAGGCAGACAGAAAGGCAAGGACCATGGTTAGGTGACAAAAGAAAAACAACACCCTCTTCCGGTCAACCAAAGTGGTTTGAGATTAAGCGCTTTTGTGTTTTAGTTCCAGTAATGTTGGATTTCTGCATTCCACAGCCTGGGAGTATCTGCAGAGAAGGCTCAACCCCAAGACACCACCAGACGAATCTTCTGGTTCAGACCTCTCTAGATGACCTCTCCAGATGACCTGAATGTGCGGTGGGGATCATGCAGAAGAAAGTGCACTTTAAAGTAGGGATATGCAAAATGTTTCGGGTACAAATGATTTGTACCCGAAACTGGCCGTTTCGGGTGATTTGTATACAAAACAAAACACCTTGGGGTTCTCCAAGGTGTTGCTGAGAGAGACTACTACTCCCATTTCCCACTGTTGGAATGGCTGGCCACCATCGAGACTAGGGACAATGGGAGTTCTACTCCCTGTCTCAGCAGCATACATCTGTGGTGGATCCCTCCCTTTTGCAGGAGCACCCACTTGTCCAGTCGTGACGGCTGGAAGGCAGAAGTGGCACACCATCCATCACAGAGGCAGGCTGCTGTGTGTGGAGGCACAGGATGCTATGTCTCACACGTGCCTTGCGTTGAATCTCTCTCTCTCTCTCACACACACACACACACACGGAGCACACTATCACAGAGGGTTTGCTTGCTTTGTTTCCCTTCAATGTTGAACAGTGCTTGTTTGATTTGTTTCAGCCACGCATGACGCCACCATGAGGCCCATGACTGGGGGGGGGTGGGACACGTCCTGGCCTGGCGCCACTATGGCCCAGCACCACCACCTCCCATTCACAGAGGCTGTGGTTGGTGGTGGGGAGGTAGGAGGGAGGGTTCTGGAAGATGCATGCTGATATGAAAGAATTGCTTTCATTGACTGCTTTGAATTGATGCCAAAATGAAAATGATGAATGTCAATGTGAGCTAGCTAGCTAGCTAGCTAGCTAGATAAATAGATAGATATGTGATGGTGATCCTGATGCTATGATGATGATGAGTTGTTTGTTGTTCATGGTTTCTGTTTTGTGATGTGGCTTGCTTCCACTTGCCTCTTTAATGTTTGTTGTCTGAGACTTTGCTTATCTTTTTTCCACCCATGGAAGGATTGTGACTGAAGCAGCAGCACATACACACATACACTCACCTACCCCCAACCCCCAACCAGACATAGCCAAGGATGAGCTTGCTGCTGGTGCCCTTACAAATGTCTGCCTCACACAGACTTAGAGAGCACATAGCATTCTGAGTCCATGGCCAAATATTTACCCCTAAAACCACTAACCCTTTCGCAGAGCACACACGCACAGATATACTATTGTTTTTCTCCCCCCCCACACACACACACACTCAAGTCTAGCATATTGCAATTCAAATGCCTTGGTTTTTTTGTTGTGCCTATGTTTTGAGGGCCCTCATGGTGGTCAAAGGGCAGGTTCTCTCTCTCTCTCTCTGTGGACTTGTTTGCAATGAAGATTGGGTCATATTGTGGGTTGTAGCATCATCAGAGTTTTTATTCAAATATTATTTGCATCTACAATACGTTGTGCTCATGCCACAGGCTCCGATCTGTTGCAGAAATGTCAAAGAATGCGCAAAAAAAATGTGTGCCGTTGTTGTCGTCATCACTCTTCTACTTGTGTAAGCAGGAGGGAGGGGCCAAGCCTCACTGTTCCACTGGCAAAATGTTGTTTTGCATCCTTACTTAACCCGCTTTTATGGCCAGATGCCACAGATGTTGCTGTGTCTCTGTTGCTTGTGGATGAAAAATGCTTGGGGGAGGGAGGGCAGGGCACATTTGATGTTGTTGTTGGCCCTAGTCTGCTGCATCTGTGATATCATGCTTGCTTTGGAAACCTGGTTCTTTGTAAAGCTCTGCTGTTGTTGTTGATGTGTGCTATTAATGTTCTTTGGGGCAGATTTGGAGCAGAAAGGGGGCTTCAGGGGCAGAAGAGTGGGTTGGGTGGTAGTGCCCCAATGGGTGCCTGCCACCACCCAAATTGGAAAGGAATTGGGCAAAGGGCTGATTTTTTAGGAATTGTTTATGCATCTTTAAGATTTCCCCCCATAGGGAATAATTGAGGTTTCAGCAGCTCCATAACTCCACTTGGGGGCAATGGGGTGGCCCAGAGCGAGTGGTGGCATAGTGCATATAGGGTGCCAGCCACCCACATGGTTGCCAACCCATGGGGTACAGGGTTCTGTTGTTTCTGAGGTGTTCTGTGTGCAGATTCTCTGGTAGCATATGAGATTTTCAATCATGAATCCATTCTCATCTGCTACCAGAGAATCTACACTCAGAACACCTCAGAAACAACAGAACCCTGTACCCCATGGGTTGGCAACCATGAGGGTGGCTGGCACCCTATGTGCACTATGCCACCACTCACTCTAGGTCACCCCATTGCCCCCAAGTGGAGTTATGGGGCTGCTGAAACCTCAATTATTCCCTATGGGGGAAAATCTTAAAGACGCGGAACTTGAACAATTCATTAAAAAAATCAGCCCTTTGCCAAATTCCTTTGAAAAATGAGTGGTAGATTCCTTGTCCCCACTGGGCACTACCACCCACCACACACCACTCTGGGCCACCCCTTTCCCCCAGACGTGAAGCTATACCTTTGCTGGAATCCCCATTATTTCCTATGGGTAAAGCCTTAAAGACTTGTAAACTTCAACAATTCACAATCAGCCCTTTGCCCAATCTCTTTGAAATTTGGGTGGTAGCTTCCACCCATTGGGCACTACCACCACCACCCACTCTTTTTACCCCAAGAACTTTTTTTTAAAATCCGAATCAATTTGGATTCAGATTCGGAAAAATTTGGGTCCAAATCGAATCAGAGGTAATTCAGATGGGTCAGATTTGGACCCAAAAATAATTGGGGGGTGTTGTGATTTAGGTTCAAATCAAAATGGAAAAATTGATTTGGGCACACCCCTACTCTAAAGTAACCTGGCCCTAAGCCATTCGGGGCCTTAAAGGTCATAACCATCACTTGGTATTTTGCCCAGAAATGTATCAGCAGCCAGTGCAATTTTTAAAAGTACAGGCATAATATAGTCTCTCCAGGTTAACTCAGAGAGCAATCTGTCTGCCACATTTTGAACTAATTTAAGTTTCTGGACTATGAGCCCTACACAAAACACATTGCAGTATAGTAGCTGAACCTGGAGGTCACCAGCTGGTGTACCACTGCTTTGAGGTCATTCTCTTCAAGGAATGGATGAATCTGTTGAATTAGCCAAAGCTGATGAAAAGCGCTCTTAGCCATAGCCTCCACCTGATAGACTAGAGTGAGGCCACGATCCAAAAGCACTCCCAAACTGTGTACCTGGTTTTTGTTGTAGTTTTGTTTTGTTTTTTGCCCTGGAGGAAGTGTAACCTCATCCAGGGCAGGAAGATCTATCCCACCCCTCAAGTCCCGGTCCCCACAATGAGCACCTCCATCTTGTTTGGATTCAGCTTCAATTGATTATCCCTCATCCAGCTCATTACTGCCTGTAGGCAGGCATTTAGGGAGTGAATGCCATTTCCTGATAATGATGCAAAAGATAAATAGATGTAGATGTCACCAGCATACTGGTAACACCCTCCCCACAAAATCCTGGTGACCTCAACTAGTGGTTCATGTAAATATTTTAAAAGCATTGGTGACAGAATGGAACCCTGAAGGATTCCATGTCATAGCTTGTGTTTTAAAGAGCAGCTGTCATCAAACACCACCATCTGGAATCTACCCAAGAAATAGGAGTGGAACTACAGCAAAACAGTGCCTCCTATCCGCAAATCTCCCAGGCAATCCTGAAGGATGTCCTGGTTGATGGTATTGAAAGCTGCTGAGAGATCTAAAGGAACCAACAGAGTCACACTCCCTTAGTCAATTCCCTGGTAGTGATCATCTACTATCAGGCCAACCAAGGCCATCTCAACTCCATAGCCAGCTCGAAAGCCAGCTTGAAATGGGTCTGGATAGCCCATAGATGGCCTCCAAGGTACCTTCCTACTGTAACATTCTATGTGATTGTGGCAAGATATGCTAACAAGAGGTCAGAGAATAGCGCAACTCTCGATGCTGATCTGGTTCCCCCTCCCCCTGCTTAGATGGAGATACTGTTCTCTATCACAGGGGGGTCCAGGTGAGTGTAGCGGTAGATGCCGGAGAGCGGCTTGTTCCTCTCCTCAATCTTCTGGGAGATCTTGCTCAACTGGTCCTGGAAAGCCGTAAGGAGCTTTTTTGGCTCTGGCTCTGCGAAATGCTTCTCAGGGTAAATCCCCAGGGGTGTCTGTTAAAAAGAAGGAGAAGCCAGCAAGCATATTGCAGAAGATGGGATTAGCAAGGGCAGGTGTGGCCCTTCCACGAGGCAAGGCGAGGGGCCGCAACAGGTCACTGGGACATCACCAGCACCCTCCAGCATCTCACCTCTCTCCTGCCACTTGGGGAAAGGGAAGGGGACAGCATCTGGCCCTCTGCCTCAGGTGCAAAGGTGTCCTGGGCTGCCCCTGAGCTGGAGTAGTGAGGTCGCTCCAACACAAGGCAAGTACAGGTGGAACATAGGAACATAGGAAGCTGCCATCTACTGAGTCAGACCCTTGGTCTATCTAGCTCAGTATTGTCTTCACAGACTGGCAGCGGCTTCCCCAAGGCTGCAGGCAGGAATCTCTCTCAGCCCTGTCTTGGAGAGGCTGCCAGGGAGGGAACTTGGAACCTAGATGCTCTTCCCAGACTGGCTCCATCCCCTGAGGGGAATATCTGACAGTGCTGCTCACACTTCTAGTCTCCCTTTTCATATGCAGGGTGGACCCTGCTTAGCTCAGGGGGCAAGTAATGCCTTGTACCACAAGACCAGTTCTCCTCTCCAGGTGGCTGCCTAGGGCATATTTCCCACATGAATAACTTACCAGACTATTCGCTGGACTTTTACACACACACACACACACACACACACACACACACACACCCTTTCATCTCACAACCACCACCTTTGCTTGTATTAATCCCTGGCATATGAAAGCAACCAAGTGTTCCAAGGATGTCTGACTCCTCAGTCGCCGGTCTGGGCCACCCTATCGCCTCCCACACTTTCTCTGTCTTGAAGAAACACCGTGCCTGCAACTAGAAATAAGTCTCTGTTGCAAACAGGAAGTCCAGGGGACAGGTGCAAGGTGTGGGCTTTCTTGCTCCAAGTTGATCTGCGGGATGCTCTCTTGGGTCAACAGTACTGTTGAAACATGTTTACATAGCACTTCCTCATGTGTAAGCAGGAAAAAGGGCTTGGCAATGGAGGAAACAGCCACAGGGGTGGGGCCTTTCTGGGGCAATATCTCCAGCATCAGAGGCAAGAAACCTCTAAGTACAAGCTGCAGGGGAGCAGCAGCAGGAGAGGGAGCATGCCTTCATCTCTTGCCTGTGGCTTTCTCAGAGGCATCTGGTGGGCCACTGTGTGAGACAGGATGTGAGACTTGATGGGCCTTGAGCCTGATCCAGTACTTATGTTCTTATGCCCAGGAGAGCAGACTGCATTATAACCCTATTCAGACATTATGTTGTACACATGTACATGTATTGCTAAAGGACTATACGTATTTTAAAAGTGAACCTGAGTATAGGCTCCTATACTCAGGGGTAAAGATCGGAACTGTACTACTGTACAAGTATTGAACATAACATGTGAATTACTATAGGCACATACAGGTCTGCATGTGCATACATTGTACACTGAAGTACAGTCTGTGTATGTGCACTGAACATAGTGGCTGACATACTACGCAATGTTACACATGTGGTGGAAAGTGACGTTCATGCAGTTGTGCAAGTGTAATGCTGCGCAAGTGCAAAAAGGGTGCAAATGGAGTTGTGCAACAGTGCAGACATTATATACAATGGCCGCACTGTGTGCAGCTCCACTTCTGCCATTTTTGTGCTTACACAATAATGCTCTTGTGAAACTGTGTGAATGTTACATTCTGCCACATGCAGAACGTTGCACAGTCAGTCAGTGACTGTGTGGATAGTTTTTCTGTATTCTCAAAATGTGTCTCCCACTGACATCAGGAAGCACTGCCCATGGCGCTTGACTGGGTGATGTTGAAGCATCTTCTGGGCAGGCTTTGCAGATTTTCAGGGTTTGTGGACTAGGACTGTGCACCCCGCAAAATATCGGATCAATTCCGATCAGATCTGCTGCAACTTTTTAAAAAAAATGTTGGGTGGCCGACATGGCCACCCCAACACCAACAGAATTGGGCCAGAAAAGAACATCCTCCCCAATCTTTGCCTTAAGGTTTAGCTAACGCTGCTGTTCCAGGCTACCAGGATTGTATTTAAGGATTGTACCACCAAAATTGCAGGGTGGGGAGGCTAAGGTAACCCCCAGTGAAGGACCCACTTTGTGGGGGCTTATCTTTTCCCCCTACCCTGATTTGGGGGGTGGACTCCTTGAATATACGTTGAGAAATAGCTTGGAGAGACTTGGAGAAGGTTTCTCCAAGCCGACTATCAAGCTGGTATTCATTTGATAGGAATGTTGGAATAAGAAGGATTTCTGACTGGACAACAGGGATTTTAGTTGGAGTTCCAACTATCGGGGCTCCCCGCTGTCATTTCTGAAAGCCACCCAATAGTACCCGATAGTGAGCTTATCAATCCAACATTCCTGTGGACAGAGGCGTAACTAGGGAAAATGGTGCCCGGGGCAAGCGCTGAAATGGCGCCCCCCGCGCCCCCCGCCCCGCGCCACAACATACTACATTATACTTAGGTTTTTCCTCACAAGCACCCGCTGCCACCGCCAAGCCAGGCCACTGACTGGCCGCCAGGCGCCAGCAAAGCAATGGGGGGGGCGCGGGCGGCGCGGAAGGGACCGCTCGTGGGGGATGGGCTGCCTACGCACTCCCTTGACTGCTGCAGCGCTGTTGCACTGAGCAGGAAACATTTGTATTAACAAAAAAATTTTAAATTTTTTTAAAATAAATTGTCATGTCGGCGCCCCCCATGTGACCAGAAAAGATGGCGCCCGGGGCACGTGCCCCCCCTGCCCCCCCTATAGTTACGCCTCTGCCTGTGGACCAATATGTGCCACCGTGTGTCCCATCCAAGTACTCACCATGTCTCCCGTAGGGGCACTAAGCACCCACAGGGTGCTCAACGTGGTGCAAGTGGTATTAATCGCTGGGATGGTGTCTTTGTAGTCCTCCAGGTTGGCTGTACCCTTGGTCTTAGGAGGGGTCTTACTCATGGAAGGAGGGAAGTTGGGCATCCAGGCACCCAACTCGTACTGTGTTCAAAAATTCCAAATATGAAGAACATCAGAAGAGCCTGGCTGGATCAGACTAACGGTCCATTCCGTCCAGCATCCTGTTTCCCACACTGATCAAACAGATGCCTCTGAGAAGCTCACCAGCAAGAAAGGAAGACAGCAGCCCTTTGTTGCTATTGCCGCCGCCGCCACCACCCCCGCCACACACACACACACACACATTATATTTCGTATCATATATTGTTGTTTAACATTGAGGGTTCTAGATAAGTCTTTTGATTGTTGTTTATAGGCCTCTTCTCCTCTGTGAATTTGTCAAATCCATTTTTAAAGCTGTCTAAGCTAGTGGCTCTCACCACATCATGGGGCAGTGGGTTCCTCAAGTCAACGGTGTGTCATGTGTACAATTCTGCGTACAATTCTGGTCACCACATCTAAAAAAGGACATTGTAGATAGAACTGGAAAAGATGCAGAAGAGGGCAACCAAGATGATCAGGGGCCTAGAGCACCTTTCTTATGAGACAAGACTACAACACCTGGGGCTTTTTAGTTTAGAAAAAAGACGACTGCGGGGAGACATGATAGAGGTCTATAAAATCATGCATGCTGCGGAGAAAGTGGATAGAGAGAAATTCTTCTCCCTGTCACATAAAACTAGAACCAGGGGCCATCCCATTAAATTGATTGCCAGGAAATCTAGGACCAACAAACAGAAGTACTTTTTCACACAATGCATAACCAACGTGAAATTCTCTGCCACAAGATGTGGTGACAGCCAACCACCTGGATGGCTTGAAGAGGGGTTTGGATAACTTTATGGAGGAGAGCTCTATCAACGGCTACTAGTCGGAGGGCTATAGGCCACCCTTAGCCTCAAGGGCAGGATGCCTCTGAGTACCAGTTGCCAGGGAGTAACAGCAGGAGACACAGCGGTTGACATACTGTGCACGGGCCGGTATGGTTCACTTTTACACCCCCAGCCAGGCAGGCAGCACAAAGCAGGCTGCACTGATCATCATCACCCCTCACCACACCGAGCCGAAGAGAAGGGGAGACGCTGTGAGAGGGACTCCCATCCCTGTTTGTTTGTGTGTGTGTGCGCGCATGTTCAGAAAGAGGGAGGGCCTGTGGGAAGGGATTGGGAAGGTTTTAAAAGTTGTTTTTTTTAAGCATATCAGGTGGGGAAGATTAAAAAAGCAAATCAAGTAGGGAGAAAGAGTGTGTGTGTGTGTGTGTGTGTGTGTGTGTGTGTGTGTGTGTGTGTGTGTGTACACTGTGGACATTTCTTACCTTTAGCCAGCGGGGGGGGGGGTGCAATTGTCCCTAACCAACCCCAACACAGCATCCCCCCAGCAACTGTTGCTCGTGTCTACTTTATGTTTCTTTTTAAGCTTGTGAGCCCTTTTGGGAACAGGGAGCCATCTTATTACATTCTTCTATGTGAGAATACTTTGAGAACTTTTGTTGAAAGGGGCTATATAAAAATTAGGTGTAGCCGTCGTTGTGGCAGTGGTGGTTGTGGACTATACTGAGCTAGAGGGGTCAACAGTTTTGGAATAAGACCGTATCAACCTGTCCCCTGCTTCCCCTCTATGGGATACATCATGGGTTGTGGGTCAAGCTTCTGCCACACACACACCCCTCCCTGGTGGTGCAGTGCTTCACTGGTTGTCCCCCGAACAATTCTGCATGCTCCAAGGGAGCACTGGGGTTCCTTGGGGCATTGGGCTGCCCCAATACTAGTCTCTACAACGGCTCCTGGAACACTCTGGTGTGATGTGATGCTTCCCAGATAACAACAGGCATGGAAACAGAGTCCCATTGGTGCAGAAAGGACACTCCACAGAGACTCTAGCCTGGCCCTTTTATTACAGAGTCACATACAGTTGTTGATGGCCCAGCTGTGATGTGCCTAGCACAATCCCCATATGATACAGAGTAGAATATCCCCAGCATTGTCGCAATGATGTATATACATATATGTACACACCCCGCCACCCCGCCCCATTCCTACCCATGGACGCTATTGCTGCTCCCTACCCCCAAGATCTGCGAAAAACAGCATGGGGGGGATGTAAATAAAATACCCCAATATTAATAACCGCCACCATATGGAGAATAAAGGGAAAAAAGTACAATTTGTACACAGTCTATGAAAATGATAGACAAATTCCAAGGCCAGCCAATCTATGGGAGATTACTGCTGCCTGCCCCTTTAAGGAAAATATTTTTGTCTGGTGACAAATAGTAACCATCCCTTTAAATATCATTTTATATATACATATCTTAGTTAATGTGCCATCTTACTGCTAACATGTATTTTCAATACTTGTTTTCCCCCGCCCTTCAAATGAATATAGGACAAGTGACATATTTAGCAAACCTTTGGAATTCAGACAAAGTTGGTTAACCACATGTTACATCTGAGGACCAACTTAACCATCCTTTAAAAAATATTTAAACTTGGAAGGCTAAAATTAAACAAGCGTATTGCCTGGAACTGAAGACATGGCCAATTAGAACACTTTTCTTTAAAAATATTTATTCCCAACCGCACTTCTCTGGAATGTAAATCCACACTAGCTACTCAAAGGCCATCTCTTTAAGAAAATTCTTTTATTTGTGGTTACTGGTTAATCCAGGGGTTCTCAAACCTGGGTCCCCAAATATTGCTGGACTCCAACTCCCATCATCCCAGCCACAACGGCCATTGCATCTGGGGATGAAGGGAGATGTAATCCAGCAACTGGGGATCCAAGAACCCCTGGATCAAGCAAGTACAATAGGTTTGTATATCCGCAGATGGCCTTTGTTCTTTAAAAATGCACAACCTCAACCCATCCTGAATCTTCCCCAAGATCCTTCCTCGTGGTCTTAACCAGGTCTCCGATCTCCAGGATGGATCAATAGCACCAGCTATTCCACCATTTTGGATTTCAAAATGGCACCCCAGCAAGAATTACAGTCTTGCCTGTGAGACCCTGCCAAGAGGCTTTAGGGGTGCGTCTTACTGGGATCATCAACAATGGCATATGGTACCACCTATTCGGTCTCTGTTTGCCGGCCTTCCTTCCCCAGACAGCCCAAAGTTCATTACTCCCCTTCTTGTAAAAGATTGCCTTGCTTCTAACCTGAGCCTGTTCACTTGTCATGCTCAGCAAAACATTCTAGAAGATCTTTGATACAATTAAAGAATCCTCTCATCATTTTTAAAAAGGGTAGGCGTCAGGGTTCATTCATGCATAAATGCAGATAGTTTGCTCCCGAAGAGAACGACTCCCATCTCAATAAATAGTGAGATGTGGTGGTGGTGCAATCTCTGGTAACCCCTAGGCTTTACTTCTGCAATACGCTCTACGTGGGGCTGCCTTTGTATGTGGTTCGGAAACTTCAGTTGGTCTAAAATGCGGCAGCTAGATTGGTCTCCGGGGTTTCTCGGAGAGACTGCATTATGCCTGTTTTAAAGCAATTACATTGGCTGCCAATAGGTTTCCGGGCAAAATACAAAGTGCTGGTAATTACCTTTAAAGCCCGAGTTACCTGGGAGAGCGCCTTCTTCTGCATGATCCCCACCACACCTTAAGGTCATCAAGAGAGGTCCATCTCCATATACCACCAGCTCGTCTGGCAGCGACTCGGGAGCAGGCCTTCTCTGTAGTCACTCTGGGGCTCTAGAATGTACTCCCTATAGCCGTTCGTGATTTAACATCTTTACCCGCCTTTAAGAGAGCCCTTAAGATACATCTGTTTAGCCTGGCTTTTAAGTAATCTGTGAATGTTTTAAATTGTTTTAAGTAGTTGTCTTAATGGTCGTTTTATTTTGCCTCTATTGTATTTACTTTTGTGAACCACCTAGAGCCTTCAAAGTCAGGCGGTATATAAATAAAATAAAATAAAATAAAATAAAATAAAATATTCCCATGGAGGCAACATTTAGTGATTAGCCATATGAGCTGAATTTCCCCAGAGATGCTTGAAAGAGAATTAACTTGTAGGTGCTTAAATATCAGTCCATGATGCACACTTCCAGTCACTGTGGAATCCCCAGGCGCCTCCTCAACAGAATTCACGCCTGTCCTCCAAAAACAGAAGGAGTGGCAGATAGGCTCTGTTCCGAAGCCAGCCGTTCAGGACTATCTGCAGGTTTGTCCTAGAGGCAAGAGTTCCCATCTGACCATCCCTACGCCTCAGGGCACAAAGATGCTTTGGCATGGGTCAGAATCAATGCCTGCCACCTCTGGCAGTAAAATGTAGCATCCCCCTGCTGATGGGGAGGGGGGGTGCAACTCCATGTAGCCAGCTCTTGCCTTCCAACATTGCACATTTGCCACAGAGACATGGCACAGGTGTCTCCTGCTCTTCTTTGAAGAAAGTCACTCTGAGGATGCTAAAAAAGACCCATCGTTACTTAGCAACATGGCAGTCCAAACATCAACTCCAGTGAGAATGAAGCAAAATCTCTGACAGGAAACGAATGTCAGCTGCCATTCCTAGACTGGCTGAAACCACACCATGCCCTCAGCCCCTTAATCAGAGTGCAAACGGTGATGCCCAGGTTGGCCACATCCCAACTTGATTAAAAAACAAATAAAAATAAAAAACCAAGTTGGGACCATGTGGCAAATCCCAGGTTGACCAAAGTCCCAGCATGCACCTGACCCATTTTCTTGGTTGGTTGGAGAGTGAATGGCAGATCCTAAGCTGGCAGAAGTTCCATCATGACAAGCGGAGCCGAGGAAGATGTATACCGAAAAAGGACGAGTCTGTTTTGATGTATGCAAGATAGGGCCAAAGGGGATGCGAGCCCCTCAAGCATCTGCCACCGATTCCTCTTCCTTCCACAGGGCGGCTCCTCTCTGTATGAAAGGCCTCATCAGAGTTGGACAGAAAGCATCAGCAAATACAGGCCACAGATCCTGGTGGTTGTTTCAGCTGGTTAAAAAAGCAACAACAATGTTAGTTCATAGCAAAGCCTTGAAATCTTTCAAGACTACCCCCCAGTTCTTTGAGGTGTGGGGACAAGAGAGATGCTTCAGGGCACGCTGCTGTGATGGTTTGTTTGTTTGTTACATTTGTCCAATGCCCCAATCCTACATCTCTGGGTGGTTCACAAACACATAAAACAAATTAAAACAAAAATTAAAACAATTTAAAGATTACAGTGATGTGGAGAGCTGGGAGGTCCTTAGCAGGTCATATGATAAACCCTTCCATACTTTAAAGCAGGGGTAGCCAACCAGAAGCTCTCGCAGCCATGACTGAGAATGACGGGGGTTGTAGTTGCTAACTGAGCAAAGAGACACCTTTTCAAGTGGTGATGCTCTTATATTTAGCAAGCGGGAGAGCAACTGGCCCTATCCAACCCCAGCACAGCATCCCTCTAGTGGCTGTTGCTAGTATCCGCCTTGTGTTTCTTTTTAGATTGTGAGCCCTTTGGGGACGGGGGACCATCTTATTTATGTATTATTTATTTTCTATGTAGTCCGCTTTGAGAACTTTGGTTGAAGAGCAGTATATAAACATAAACGTAGTAGTAATAGTTCCAACAACAGCTGTAGGTCTGCATTGGCCGCCCCACTATAAAGCATAAGGGACACACTTTTCAGGGTTGGAGATGTGGAATGGAGGAGAAAGAAGCCACAATAATCTTCCTACTTCCTTCCCCTCCCTGAAAAAAATGGAAGGAGTCAGGCAAGATGAGATTTTTTTAAAAGAAAATGTTTAAGGATGGGAGTGGTGCTCCAAATCAACCCCACTTCTTGGGGGGGTAGGGACTAGAAATGCAGCAAACTCCACACACTGAATTCCCCACAGCCCAGCCTCACCTGGGTCATGCCCGGCGGCCTTGTGTTACATGGTCACTTTCTGGCTACGTGGTCTGCCCTGGGCGTGCTTTCTGTAGCTTCTTCCTTCGTTCTTCAGGAATCTCGTCCATACTTATGCCATGGCTGCTGGCACTGCAAGCAAAGCAAAGAGACAGGAAAGTCACCAAGAGAGCCATGTCCTCCAAACTCCCCCTGGCAGGACCCCCTCTTCTGTTCCAAAGAGGATGTTCCTGTCCCTCTTCACTTACCCTGGCAGCAAGTCTGGGGGCGTGGGAATGGGCTTGTTAAAGCCTTCTCGACCTACAAGCCAAAATGTGTCTTCAACGCCTTTTCCCTACAGAGAGAAGAGAGTTGCTGGTTGAGGGAAAGAGACACATTTCAAGATATTTATATACCGTTGAGCAGGAACAGGCAGAGTCTAGGGCGATTTCCGCACGGCAATAAAGTGTGGAATATTCAAAGCTTTTGTGCAAGTTCCGTGTACAACTTTCTGCCTCGTACACATGCTGCTGCAAGCTTCTACACTACTTCCTGGTGATCTTACCCCCAGTATGCACACTGAGGAGGCACCTCATGCAATTTTCACAGCGCCACCTGCTGGCCAGCTCTTACACTCTGAGAAGAAGCTGCAGCTTTTCGTTACAACTTTTGTGGCAACTGGGGAAGAGGGTTTCTCTCGGAATGCAAGAGCCAGCCAGCAGGTGGTGCTGCAAAAATCGCGTGAGGCCCCTCCCGGTGAGTGTACAGAGAGTAAGGCCACACTAGAAACTTGTGCAGAAGCTTTGAACTTCCCACACTATATTGCCATGCAGAAATGGCCTAGCACAATATCTGCAGATGAAAGCACAAGCTCCTGCAGACCAGATCCAGGTACTCTGGAATATTCGCATACCACCACATGCACTGAGGCAAACACATTCATGTCCATGTCAGAGAAAAGCACCCCTTGTGAACATGAATGGAGCATACCAGTCCCAGGAAGGTCTGGACTGTGTACCACTGCTTTGAATAGCAAGAAGAGCCATAGAGTTCGGGCAGGGGTGTATCTAGGGTAGGGCAGGCAGGGCACGTGCCCCGGGTGCCACTTGAAGGGAGGGCCATTTTTGAAAATTAAAATTTTTTAAAAAAAATTAAAAAACGGCCACCAAAAACAAAATGGCCACCATGCATGCTCAAATGGCCTCTGTGAGGCCCTAGGCCATGCCAGGACTCACAGAGGCCATTTGAGCATGTGTGGTGGCCATCTTGTTTTCAGCGGCCATTTTTTTAAAAAAGTTATTTTAAAAAATGGCCACCGCACATGCTCAAATGGTCCCTGTGAGGCCCTAGAGGCTAGTGGGGGGAGGGGGAACCTTTTCAGATCCCCTCACGGCCCTTAGGAAGCCCCCCAAAGGGGTTACAGGTTTAAAAAAATTAAAAAAATTTAATATAATATGTCACTGTACACATATTCAGATTGGCACTATGTACAGAGAATCAGGGCTTGTGAATACTGAGCTGAAGCTTATGAGCTAGGATTGTATTCATTTGCTCTTATTTTGCTTCTTGTGATAAATGAGTTAAATGTGATGTCTTAATAATATGGCTATTAATGGTGAGTTTGTCTTTGAATCAGTATGAAATCCTTAGTATTAAGGCCCACTGGGAGTTTCTTGCTCTCTTTTTCCTCATATTAACTGTCTTTCTGAAAGACTAGAATATATTCCAAGCAGTGACACAGTTTACTCTGCATATCCTTTAATTATTTTCAGAGTATCTGGGAAAAGTCAAATTCTCCATTGATTTTTAAAACTTATGTAATAGTGATGCTACGATGCATAGTAGAGAATTAGACAGGCACTTCTGTTTAGTTTTCCAAGTATATCTCCACATAGTATTTGGATATTTCATGAGCCCCAGCATACTGAAATTTGTAGTTTTTCAGCATTTTTTGGTCTGGCTACATCCACTGCTAAATAGTTTTTGAAATATTAAAAGATTAACGAGCTTGACTTGTATTTTTCAGCTGATATTATGGTAAAGTTATCTGAAAGATGGGTGTCAGATGTTTGGACAGGGAGCGCAATTTCGGTGCTTGCCCTAGGCTCTATTTTCCCTAGATACGCCTCTGAGTTCGGGTGCCTGGAAAAAGCTCCCCAACCCTCCTACCTTGAGCTCCGTTTTCCCACGGATGTCCAGCTTGAAGCCCTCTTTGAGGTCGTGCAAGATCTGAACTGTGCGGATGTTGACATGAATTCGATAAGCTGCAGAAGCAAGATAGGAATGAGAGCTGGTTTTGTGGTGGCAAGCATGACGTGTCCCCTTAGCTAAGCAGCATCTGCCCTGGTTGCATATGAATGGGAGACTTGATGTGTGAGCAGCACTTCTGTTGCCCTTAGGGGATGGAGCCACTCTGGGAAGAGCAGAAGGTTCCCAGTTCCCTCCCTGGCATCTCCAAGATAGGGCTGAGAGAGACTCAGGCCTGCAACCTTGCAGAAGCCACTGCCAGTCTGGGTAGACAATACTGAGCTAGATGGACCAATGGTCTGACTCAGTATATGGCAGCTTCCTATGTTCCTAACCCAAACAGATCAAGGAAGAAATCACATTATTTCATTATATTTGGAGAGAAGAGCTCATCTTGTGGTAGCCAGCATGACTTGTCCCCTTAGCTAAGCAGGGTCTGCTTAGACCTCGTGTGTGAGCACTGTAAGGGATTCCCCTCAGGGGATGGAGCCGCTCTGGGAAGAGCAGAAGGTTCCAAGCTCCCTCTCTGTCATCTCCAAGACAAGGCTGAGAGAGATTCCTGCCCGCAATCTCGGAGAAGCCGCTGCCAGTCTGGGTAGACAATACTGAGCTAGATGAACCAATGGTATTCAGTATATAGCAGATTCCTATGTTCCTATGGTGGTGAGGAGGGGTAAGGCTAGGAAACAGGGAGGTCTGGGGGGAAGGGCTGACCAGCTTCCCATACAACTAGTCAAGACTGGCCTGAGGCTCCAACTCCCCATGGCAGGCCCCATGGCAGGCTGCCAACACATGCACTTCCGTGCCCACCCACCCACACCCCGGTCCAAGTCAGCGATTACTCACGCAGACCCGTGGACTCCATCCGTGAGGCTGTGTTGACGGTGTCCCCAAAGAGACAGTATCGTGGCATTGTCAGTCCCACCACGCCAGCCACACAAGGCCCTGTTGAGAAAAACAGCCCCCTTCACTCCAACAGCCAGAGCTTCCTTGAACCAAAGCAGCGCTTTCTGCCTCCCCTGCTCTGTTTTCCCTTGCGGAGGGCTGGGTCCCGGCGGGTGGGGCCACGCGGCTGGGGACCTTCAGTGCCACCCTGCAGCAACAACAGCCTCTCCTACCTGAGTGCAGGCCAATGCGGATCCGTACGGGCACTTCTGGCATATGACGCATCCTGAAGGTGCCCACAGCACTGAGGATGTCCAGCGACATGTTGGCGATCTCGCCCGCGTGCCGGTTCCCGTTGCGCTTGGGCAGTCCGGAAGCCACCATGTAGGCGTCACCGATGGTCTCCACCTGTTGGGGTAACCGCAGCTGTAAAAGCTGCTGGAAGATTTCTGGGAGGGGCGAAAAGGCAGCAGGAGGCAGAGCCAAACTCTGGAAGGGTTGTGAGAGGCCAGCAGAGGCTGAACCCATGCGGAGACCCATGAGGCGGGCCCAGAAGAGCCTGTGCTCCTTTCTGAATAGGGACCAGAGTTGGCGGTCTGTCAAGAGCCCTGGAAGCGTAGCCCTCTATCCACCCCTGTAGTGTCCACTAAATAATACAAACAGCAAACGAGGTCCAGCCACTCCATAGCAGCCACTAGGCCTCGCTGTCAACCTGCTCCCTTCCTTCTCCCATCCCTGCCTCCCCAAGCCCTTTCTCTTTCTTGGTCTTCTGCCCAGGGAAACGGCGGCGGACAGGGCTGATCGGAGTCTGCACCTTGTAGACGTCATGGGAGCCAATGATGGCGTCAAAGAGAGTGTACAGGTCGTTGAGGAGGTCCACCACCTCGATGGGTTCACTCATGGCCGAGATGGTGGTGAAGCCCACAATGTCACTGAAGTACAAGGTCACCTCCTCGAAATGCTCTGGCTCCACCGGTGCCCCCGTCTTCAGGGCCTCAGCCACGGACCTGGGAGAGGGTGACAAGCAGAAGCCTCCGCTGATTTCTTTCTAGAAGCTCAGAAGCCTGCAGAGTGAAGTTTTCGCCATGCCATGTGCCTGCCATGAAACCTGATGCTTCTCTACAAGCCCGGGACACCATGGGCCGGTTTCCAGCCCCTTTCCAGCCCACACGATTAGAAAGGGGGAGCTCCAAGAGAGCTCTGCAGACATTGGACGTCCCGTCCCCCCGGCACATCCCTTTATTGCATGGTTGGGCACAGGGGACTGTTCAACTGAATGGCCACTCTGCCCGCACTCCTGTCTAACTGTGGGGGCCAATGAAGTGTTGTCCAAACTGGTTCCATGGTAAAAACGTTTGAATGCACACTCACAGCTACTTGGAATGAGACCCCACCTCCTTTAAAAAAAACAAATACTTTAAAAATCGGAAGACATTTCATTTGCTGATCAGTTTTGAGGGCAATCCCTGGCAGCCTCTGCAGGCAGGCCTGGGAGAGACTCCGGCCTGCAACCTTGGAGAAGCCGCTGCCGGTCAGTGCAGACAATCCTGAGCTAGACGGACCAAGGGTCTGACTCAGTCTAGGGCAGCTTCCTAATGTTCCTAAGGGGCCAGAAGATGCTCCGACTAATCCAGCCCGCTCCTTCTAGGTTGACTCTAAGCCAAGAAGGTGAGGGGGAACCTGCCAGGCTTCCCACTGAAGCTGCCCACAGACTCACGGGGGCAGCATCTGCGTCAGCAGCTTGTCGGTCTTCTGCTTCTCCACCTCCAGCTCTTCCGTCCGCTCCCGGATCAAGTCCTCCAAGTTGCTGGAGTACTGCTCCAACATGCGCAGCATGGAGTCGATGATGTTGGTCTTCCGGCCCTTGTTGATGTTCTTAAACTGCAGGGACGAGGAGGAGTTGGCATTAGAGGTGGGTCTCCCCGCTCTCTGAAGTCTTCCCACCAAGGGGCTGAGCGGCCGGTGTGCCCCCGCATCCCAAGAGTGCGAGCCACAGAGGGCACGGAGGCCGCCACGGGCTCCACCATTTGCCTCCGCCCTGCTTGTCCCCCTGCCGCCCACCTGCCAGCCGGCTCATGAGATCAAGCGCTGGCAGGTCCCGTTCCTCTCAGGAGGCAGGAAGGAGGCCTTCCTGCTTCTGACCCCATGAGCGAGCTGGGGGTGGAGGCACGCAGTGCCCTGTGTCTGCAGCAGGGCACATGCACACCCGTCGTTCCCGGCCATCCTCCCAACAGGGCCTTGTGATTGGCCCATAAGCCGGCTGCCAAGCGGTGGTGTGGGCAGCAGGAGTGGCAGCACCGGTGCTGAGCAGGGAGGGGCGCTGGCCCCCGCAGCCCTTGCTACATCACTGCTCCCACCAGGAGTGGACATTACAGGAGGCAAGGTGATGCGGTCGCACCAAGATGCCCCCATCCCCACCGGAGCAGCTTCTCGGGACCAATCAGACCTTTGGGAGGGGCACAAGGCAGGAAGAGGCAGGTCCTGGCAACCCTGCACCACTTTCACAGCCTGCAGTTCCGGAAGGGGGAGGGCTCCCACCCGGGACAAGGGGCAAGGCGGCCTCTGGCCCCTTGCCGCAGATGTGCCCCTGCTTTGGGCTGCCCCGCCTGGCATGCAGCCTCCGGGCTCTGCTAGCCACACAGGCGGCTCACCTGATCGAAGATCTGGCTGATGCTCGGCCTCTTTTCGGGCTGCTCCCCCCAGCACTGCTTCATCAGCTGAATGCACTCCATCGGAGCTTGGTCTACGGACACGGAGGGCCGGCACAGCGGCGGGGGCTTCTCCACTTTCTTGATGATCTCTGCTCGGAGAAGAGGGACACTGCGCTCGTGGTCTGAGCAGGGCGGCAGCAGCCCCTCTCTGCCCGACACCGGGCTGCTCACTCTGCTAGCACTCAACAAACTTTATCTCCACCCTCACCATTCTGGCTCCCAAACCACGCCACACACCCGCATGGCTCATCCCAGGGGTTCCGGATAGCCAGGTCCCACACAGCACCCATGACCCCATAGAACCAGGGCGGTTCAAGCTGCAGTGAGGACAATCAGCAACCAATGACCCAGCTCAGCCCAACCCCAGGCATCCTTTCCTAACTGCACCCAAGAGCCCGAAAACCACCACAGCACCAACGGAGCTTGCTCGACTCAGCCATCACCAGTCCCGACGCAAGCCAGAGTTTCCAGATTCACAGCAACCACGATCCACTTCAGCCTGACTCAGTGGGACTTTACTGGCAAGTCAACAAGCCAACATTGTTGACTGGGTTTCAACTCAGTCTTTGAGGAGGCGGGCTGGTCATAGGAACATAGTGAGACAACATGGTGTAGTGGTTAGAGTGCTGGACTAGGACCGGGGAGACCCAAGTTCAAATCCCCATTCAGCCATGAAACTAGCTGGGTGACTCTGGGCCAGTCAGTTCTCCCTCCGCCTAACCTACTTCACAGGGTTGTTGTGAAAGAGAAACTCAAGTATGTAGTACACTGCTCTGGGCTCCTTGGAAAAAGAGCGGGCTATAAATGTAATAATAATAATAATAACAAAAACAACATAGGAAGCTGCCACATATTGAGTCAGGCTCAGTATTGTCCAGCCAGACTGGCAGTGGCTTCTCCAAGATTGCAGGCAGGAGCCTCTCCCAGCCCTATCTTGGAGATACTGACATGGAGGGAACTTGGGACTTTCTGCACGCAAGCAGGCAGGTGCTCTTCCCAGAGTGGCCCCATACCTGAAGGGAAATATCTTACCGTGGTCACACATGTAGTCTCCCATTCAAATGCAAGCCAGGGCGGACCTTGCTTAGCCAAGGGGGCAAGTCATGCTTGCTACCACAAGACCAGCTCTCCTCCTTGCTGTCTTGTGGCAGCAAGCATGAATTGTCCCCAGATGTTGTTGGATTTCAACATAATCCCATAATCCTCAGACAAAGCCCATTACCGCTGGAGATTATGGGAGCTGAAGTCCAACCACACCTGGGGGGCCCATTTTTGAGAGCCCCCGAATGAAGGGAATTTGCCTGGAAGCTCTGCCCCGCATGAATGCACCAACACAGAAGTGCAGGATGGCAAAAGGAGCGGAGAAGAGAGGGGCTGCCTGTGGGAGGTACTCTGAGCTCCCCCAACTCTTTCCTGCCTCACGATACCTTCGGGGGACATATCCAGCATGCAGTAGGGAGGCGCCCGGCAGATCACTTCCTGCATGATGATGGAGATGCTGTAGACGTCTCCCTTGAAGGTGCCTTTCCGCTCCTTGGCAGGATCCCGCAACAGCTCCGGCGCGGTCCAAAATCGGTCTGGAAGGAGAAGAAGCACAAAGCCAAAGGCCAGCCTTTACTGCGTCCACCCTCTTCTGTTCCTCACAGCCACTCCGTGGTGTATGTGGGAGATGGCAATGGCGGTGGTTGGGTTACTCCTAGCCAGATAGTAAAGAGTCAGCCTCGCCTGTGGAAGGGAAGGGATGTGGGAGGATTCCGGTAAAGGGGTCCTGCTTTGGTGTCAGGTAGGCACACAGACACAGACTTCTCTCCCTCCATCCAAAAACAGACACGAAACTCGTGTCTGTTGAATTGTTTTGAAGTAAAGTGATGGTTTTATGGTCCCGAGTGGTTTGTTCAGAGCATACACACTACCCTGCTAACAGGGGCAGGGACACAATCTCAGGACTTTCACCTCTCCAGGCTTTCAGCAGGGATGCAAAGCAGAGAGGGGAGCCAGTGGAAGAGCAAAAGGAGGGTGGGGCTTGGGAAAGAAGCCTCGGAGAGCAGCCACAGCAGTGATCCGAATCCAAGACAAGGTTTCCCTGCCCAGTTCTTTCCTGCTAAATATGGGGGGGGGTAGTATCCAAAGCCTGTTGGGGAGGAGAGGGGCAAGAGGGAAAGAGACACCCACATATGCACCACAAGGAGGGAGTGGGTGGCCGTCGGGGAGGGGTTGGCTATTGGCCACTTGTGAATTTGCCTCTGTAGCCACCCATAATCCTCCACAGCTCTCTCCGTCGCCTCCCCACCCCCACCCCAGTTTCTGCACCCTCTCCCTAGCGCCTGATCTTCACAGATCAGATCAGCGCCTGACCTCCCCCTGAGAACCGATTCCCCGTCCTGTGCCAGCAGGAATGGGGTGGGGGAAGCGGACTACAACCCTTCCTCCATTGCAAGCAAAAGAGAATGGCCCATTGCAGAGACTATTTGTAGGCTGGCTCAACTTTGGGGGGCACCCCAGCAGTTTTTGGACTACAACTCCCATAATCCCCAGCCACAGTGGCCAATAGCCAGGGATTATGGGAGCTGTAGGCCAATATCTGCAGAAGGGCTGAAGTTGAGCAGCCCTGGACTATTGCAAACTGGCCAGGACTTGCATATGGGGCAGTATAAAGTGTGTTAAATAAAATAAGTAAATAAATAAATGTTTATGTTTTAAAAGGCACGATTCCAACAGTCCACAGACAGCCCCTTGCAAATAATGTCCTTTCAATGTCACGTGCTAAAATCATCACAGATAGTCTCTGATCGGGGAAATGACTTAAAACGTTTGCATTCACCGTCAGCCTCTCTCTGCAGACACTTAAGATTTGGCCTCTTTTGCATCACCTGAATAGCATTTTCTGCCCCTCAAAACAAAACAAAATGCAGGTTTCTACATTAATGGGACCCGGTGCACCCAAAGAGAGTGCCTTCCTGACTCCCCCTTCGCAACCAGATGTTGATGACTGCAACTCCCATAATCCCCAAGCAAAAGCTATTGCAGCTGGGGGTGCTGGGAGCTGTAGTCAACCACATCTGGGAATCCCTTTTGGAGAGAAGACCGCTCATAAGCCTGCGTCTCTTGCCTACCATCGGGGTTCTCAAACCCGAGTCACCAGAGGTTGCCAGACTACAACTCCCAACGCACACACTCTTTGGCCACTGTGGCTGGGGATGATGGGAACCGTAGTCCCAACAACATCTGAGGACCTGAGGCTGGGAACCCCTGGTCTGTGCAGTCAGTGAGGACACTGCCTCTCTCTGGCCTGCTTTTGCGGCGCTCTCGCTTGTCTTGGGGTGGCTCTTTGCTTTCCCACAGAGGCAAAGATGGCAGTGCTCGACATCTCCCACCCCAGTCCCTCCTGGTCCCCGTGGCCCCTACTAACCCTCTGGCTTCAAAACTTCGGAGGGGATCTTCTGGGCCTCCAGGAGCTCGTTGTAGCCGTGGTCTGTGACCTTGAGGACAAAGCGGCCGTCCACCACGCAGTTCCGAGACTTCAGCCGCCCATGCACCACTTCGTGATGGTGCAGGTATTTCATCCCCTAGAGGGAACCGAGGAGATGAGAGTGGTGCGCTCACGGCCCCCTTTATTCCCCTGACTGCCTAAGCCCCACACTCCCAGAATGCTCCTCTCTCTGGAACATGCTCAGAGCCAGACCAGATATTTCAACCAATAGGCCCGGCTCGTGGGGGCAACAGATCCTGCCAGGAGCTGAGCTTTGACTTGTTAGGCTGTGGAAGTGGGAAAGCCTACAGAACTATTCCCGAGACAGAAGACCTCCACTATGGAGCCTCCATGCTCAGGGACAGTGTTTCTGCTGGGGAACAAAGTGGGTGAGGGGTTGTGTGGTTGCCTTCGAGCCCTGCTAAATGATGGGCTTCCAGGAAGCATCTGGCCGGCAGCTGAAGCAGGATGCTGGTCTAGAAGTTGGACCCTTCTGCTTGATCCACAGAGTTCTTCACCTTAATCCATAGCTCCTCAAACAAGGGTCCCCAGATGTTGTTGGGCTATAACCCTCATTACCCCCAAGGCCATTGTGGCAGGGGATGATGGGAGTTATAGTCCAACAATGCTCGGGACCTTCATTTGAAAAGCCATGGATTCATCTCAACCAGACATATCCATTCACCACTAGGGGTGTGCACGAACCAGAACAAAAGGCCTGCGAACCGGTTCGGATGTGGCCCAGTCCGATGGTTCGACGTTAGAGGCGTCGTCGCTTTAAGGGTGGTACCCTCCCGCCGCTTTTCCCCCTCTGGCGCTGGTTTTAGCCAAATCTTCGGGGTGGCAGCATTCCTTCCTGCCGCCCCTGCCACCTTGTTGTCTGTAAAAGCAGACGCGCATGTGCCCCGCCAACGCACGCGCATGCCGCACACATAACTGTGGCCGCACATGCGCCCACTGCCGATGCATGCGCATGCTGCACACGTCACTGTGACGTGCGTGGTGTGCACATGTCGGCAGCGGGCGCATGCGCAGCCGCAGTGACATGTGCAGCGTGCACGCAGAGCAGCGGGTGCATGCGCACCAGCTTTTACAGACAAGGGGGCTAGGACGGCAGGGAGGAACGCTGCCGCCCCGAAGATCTGGCTAAAACTGGAGTGACAGTGGGGGGAAAGCGGTGGGAGGGGTAGGTACACCTCCCCCGGCGTCGGACAGCGCCTCTGCAGTCCATGCACATCACTATTCGCCACCAGGGGTGTCATGAGGGGGTGGCAAATGGGGCACAGGCCCCCAGGGAAGGGCTCAGAGCCCTCAACCTCATCATCCACTTCCATCCTCCATGACCACTTCCAGAGGGATGTGCAGAGAGCAGGGAAGAAAGCTCCTGGCCTCCCCTGGCTCTCAGCTGCTTCCGCCTTCATAGGGGCTGGCAGGGGTGTTGCTATAATTGAGCGGATGGGATCAAAGAACCTGGGCGCCCCAGCTCCACCATTCCCTGTTTTCTTCATTATCTCCCTCACTCTGGGGGCCGCCAGGGAGAGGGGTGAACACGGGCCCCCTCTCCCCTGGCTATGCCCCTGGGCAGGGGCAGAGCCATCATTGGGCAAATGGGTTCAAAGAATCTGGGCCACTGCCAGTCAGGGGCCGCACCTCGCTGCCCCAGACACGCCCCACCCCAGACACAGAGGGCATGATTTCGCTCTCAAACGGGGCTGCGCGTGGGAGTTAGATCGGCCAGTGGTGCGTTCGCAGTGGCTCTCCTTGCCTTGAAAAGGCAAGGAGAGTCTCTCCGGCTGTGCTGTGAATGCAGTGCTGGCCTATTTTGCTCCCAAATGAAGCCACGCCCCCTGCGTCACACATATGACACAGGGGGCGTGGCTAAACACACCCTGCATCATATATCAGACACAGGGGGTGGGGCAGGGGGCCCGCCGCCTGGCTCCCTCCACGCCTGCCCCTGGGGGCTGGATTATAATAGAGACTTTTTAAAACAAATGTAATTATTCTTAGGGGGGGTATGATTGAGTTTAATTATCAAAAAGGGGGCCCCCAAATATCTTAATTACCTAACCACACTCCTCCCCCCCCCCCCCCGCCAACCCTCTTCTGGATCCCTCTTCCCCGCATCATGGATCCCTCTTCCCCACAGCTGCCCTTCCCTTCCAGGCACCTTGATAAGGTCCAACAGCAAAGACGACTTGAACATCCAGTCAAGTTTCATGTCCTCATTGCGGAGGAGATCCTCGAGGCTCCCTCGCGTGCAGTGCTCCGAGACGAGGGCAAAGATCCCGCAGTCATGGAAGAAGCCCAGGAGGAGATTCACGTTTTCATGCCGCAAGTCCCGGAGCTGGAGGCAGGGCCAAGGAGCAGGAGTGGCACCGTGAGGAGAGAAAGACCCAGTAGCCACTGCTGGAGGATGTGACAACACTCTTTGGGTAGGGGTGTGAGCATCTGCTTTGCACACAGAAGGCCCCGGGTTCAGAGCCCAGCATCTCTAGAGAACAGGTCAGCTAGCAGGGCTGTGGGAGACCCCCGCTTCCCACAGGAATCCCCCAAGACCCTAGAGCAGGGCCACTTCACGCCCTGCTGTTTTTGGACTACAACTCCCATAATCTCCATCCACAGTGGCCAATAGTCAGGGATTATGGGAGTTGTAGGCCAACATCTGCAGGAGGGCCAAAGTTGAGCAGCCCTGCCCTAGAGAGCCACTGCCAGCCAGGCAGCATAGATGGTCCTGGATTCAATTGAGCGAAGGTCCAAGAAGACAGTTTGACACATTCACTGTGTGCCCCAACCCCAGTGACCAGTTTGGGTATTGCACAGGAGTTAACATCCCATTCAGGAAGCTGCACTGACACCCACTGGCCACGATGGGTAATGCAGGATGCAGCACTCACCTTGCAAAAAGCCGTTTTGGTGGCTGGTTTGATTTCAGTGTGCTTTTCCCCTGGGAATTTCTTTAGCCACACCCAGTCACCCTAGAAGGGAAGAAGAGGGAGAGCATCAGTGGTTATTCTCAGGAAGACAAAAACAAGACACACGCTGCACACACACCTTGCCCCATGGAAGAATCGCAGGAGGAAGGGGTAAGTTGCCTTTAGAAGGAAGCAAGAGGAATTAAGATTATAAGACAATTCACACAATGGGTTGGAGGAGTTCACACTTTGGGAGCTGAATGTGCTCCCGGTTTTTTATTGTTTGTGATCAAACAACTAGGCAGGAGGAGAGGAGAGTGACGACCATGTGTGAGAGAGGAGTTGGGGAGGCGGACACAGTCACTCCCACTTCCTCCTGCCTAATTGACAGAGGGAGTGTGACTCTGTTGGTTTTCTTGGATCTCTCGGCGGCGTTCAATACCATCGACTTCTGGGTCGCCTGGCGGAGTTGGGGATAGGAGGCACTGCTCTGCAGTGGTTCCGCTCCTATCTCTTGGGCAGATCCCAGATGGTGGAGCTTGGTGACAGTTGCTCTTCTCAAGGTGAGCTGTTATATGGAGTCCCTCAGGGCTCCATTCTGTCACAAATGCTTTTCAATATTTACGTGAAACCGCTGTATGAGGTCATCAGGAGATTTGGTACTGGGGTGTTATCAGTATGCTGATGACACCCAAATCTACTTCTCTCTTTCATCTGCTTCATCAGGAAATGGCATCCATTCCCTAAATACCTGCCTACAGGCAGTAATGGGCTGGATGAGGGATAACAAATTGAAGCTGAATCCAAGCAAGACGGAGGTGCTCATTGCAGGGGCTCAGAAACTGAGGGATGAGTTAGATCTACCTGTGCTGGATGGGGTTACACTCCCCCGAAAGGAGCAGGTATGCAGCTCGGGGGTACTCCTGGATCCAGGCCTCGCTCTGGTATCTCAGGTGGAGCCTGTGGCCAGGAGTGCTTTTTATCAGCTTAGGCTGATTCAACTGCTGCGTCCATTCCTAGAGGAGGATGACCTCAGAACAGTGGTGCACCAGCTGGTAACCTCCAGGCTTGACATGTGCTCTAATGCGCTCTACGTGGGGCTGCCTTTGTATGTAGTTTGGAAACTTCATTTAGTTCAAAATGCAGCAGCAAGGTTGGTCTCCGGGGCAACCCGGAGAGACCATATTATGCCGGTTTTGAAACAGCTGCACTGGCTGCCGATATGTTTCTGAGCAAAATACAAAGTGCTGGTGATTACCTTTAAAGCCCTGAACGGCTTAGGTCCAGGTTACCTTAGAGAGCACCTTCTTCGGTCTGATCCCCACCGCACGCTAAGATCATCTGAGGAGGTCCGGCTCCAGTTGCCACCAGCTCGTCTGGTGGCAACCCAGAGGTGGGCCTTCTCTGTAGCCGCTCCTGGACTGTGGAATGCGCACCCTGCAGACATCCGTAATTTGAAGTCTTTATTGAAATTTAGGAGAGCCCTAAAGACCTACCTGTTTGGCCTGGCCTTCCAGTGCTCTTAAATTGTCTTAAAGGGTCTTTGATGTTTGTGAACCGCCCTGAGCTATTTTGTAAGGGCGGTCTAAAAATCAAACAAACAAACAAACAAAAATTGTATGCATACACACACGCACACACACACACACACACGGAACATATGCAGTTCCCAAATCTTGTGCTACCCTCGTACCCATTGCGTAAACTGCCTTGTTAACAATATGTGACCTTGCAGAGTCCAGCAAAGGGTCACCCCAGGCCTGGCAATGGAACGCCAGCAGGAACCCCTCAGTCTCCAAGAGAGGAGGAAGCAGGCAGGAGGGGCTGCAACCTAGGAGGTGAAGAAGGCACTTTGCCAACATTCTCAGAACATAGTCCCTGAGGAGGCACCATCTTTAGAAACTGAGCTTGCCTCACTAGACTTTCCCCTCCATGGAATCCTGGTTCCCCTCCCCTCCTCTCTCCACGCACATCCATGAACAAGAGAAAGGAAAAATGCTCAATAGTCCTGGCTTACTAAACTGGTAGCCTGACACAGAACAGGAGTGGGGTCAGGTGGACCGTGGAAGGTAGGGTTGCCATGTCCCCCAGAATTTAGGGTAGCCCCCGGATTTTGGCTCCTCCACCTGGCTGCTAAATTCTACCTGGATTTACACAGATTTCAAATGCACTGCCCGGATTGCCCAGATTTTACTCTGGATCCGATCACATGGGAGGGCAAAGAAGGAGGGGAAAGTATACAAATCAGTAAGATAAAATAAATTTTAAAATGCAAATTAGCTGCAGCGTAATTTGCATAATATGCAAATTAGGCCACCCGGGTTTGGGAAGCTTGAATATGGCAGCCCTAGTGGAAGGCTACGTTGGAATCCACCCTGAACACTTGGGAGTCAGGCAAGGAAGTTGAGTCCAGCTTCTTCCATGCTAGCCATGGTCACATTTGAAGAACTCGGCATTTACATTTGCAGGAGTTCACTGGTGAAAAACAAACTGCTGCATCTTTCCTCCCCCTCACCAACCCATTTTCTCTTTGTTTGTTTTCCTTCCTTCAGTGGGAGAGATTGGTACCCGTTAGTCCTCTGCCAAGCCAATCTTGCTTTAAACTAGTCTGTTTGTTCAGAGGATATCAGAAGAACCAAGGAAGGCATCTCTGAAGTTAAGGAGGTCTTGGCTGGCTGGCTGGCAGGCATCTGGATGGGGGACCATCTAAGAATACCCCCACCACCACCATGCACATTGCTTGAATTCCTTCCCCCCCAAAAAAGAGCACAAGCTACATTGAACAGATAAATATATAGGACATAGCATGACTCATGGATAAAACTCAGAGGCATCTTGTGTCCCTCCTCTGCTCTGGTCCACCTATGAGGCCACACCACAGTGCCGGGGCAGAATTCAGAGAAGTCCTGGCTCTTGGCCCAGAGGTCCAATCTGTGACCCAAATCATTTGGGTCTGGGTGAAAGCTGGAACAGGCCAGATGGGGTGGAACAGGCCAGAACAATCCCTTAAAAATCAAACTGCATTCCAAAACCAGAGGACTGCATTGGAGACACTGGAGAACAATATTGTAGCACCGAAATATTTCCAATAGTACACTTTTTTTTAACCCCTTCAGAGCTAAAAATGGACCAGAACAGCCTGGAACACCCTGCAGAAGCCTAGGCTATTGCGCATTGATTAACTCTGTCAGAGCCAGAACAGCGGAATGGCTTGAAACAGCCCAGAAAGGCCCCCTGACAGTCAAGCTGCATCCCCCAAACAGTGAAATGGGTTGCAGACATTGGAGAAGAATATTGTAGCGCTGAAATATTTCCAGTCTTACACTTTTATGAACCCCTTCAGTGCCAAAAATAGACGATTGGCACAATGGCCTGAAACAGCACCCAAACGATCAAGCTGCCTCCCCCAAACATTGGAATGGGCTGCAAGTCAGAGCCAATTTCAAGACAGCCATTTCCAGAGATGCACCTCAAGGGTCATTATCTACTATCAAATGCCTGCCTTTGGCAGTAGAAGAGTATTACCAGTCTTCTTGGTCCTTGCGCTTAACGGGGAAACTGTGCAAGAAACCAAAGGAGGGCACAGTAGTATGTCAGGGCTGGTATCATCTCTCCTGCCTTGAGACAACTGGAATTCCTCGTGGAATATACAAATGTCCAAAGTGTTGTGGATGACATAAGTGACAAAGGAAAACATCTTCGAAGAAGGCGACACTCCTTTCCTTTCCTTTTTCTTTGCCTTCATTATGATGGAAATTAGCAGTGATACTAACAATTAGAAATGCTTTGCTTTTAATAATGCTAACAGTCATGGATTTTTGCTGAAATAGCCTTCTCCAATGTCTGCAGCCCATTCCACTGTTTTTGGGATACAAAACTTGACTAACAGCTTGGCTGTTAGGGGGTCGTACCAGGCCATTGTGCTGTTCCGGTCTATTTTTGGCACTGAAGGGGCTCATAAGACTGCCAGGTTAGAAATTTTGTGGTGCTGCAACATTCTCCTCCAAGGTCTGCAACCCATTCCACAGTTTTGGGGGTGCATTCTGGAAGTTTGGGGGCTGTTCCGGGTTGTTGCAGGCGGTTGCAGCATTGCAGTCCATTTTTGGCATGGAGAAAGTTAATAAAACTGTAATGTTGCAAATATTTCAGTGCTACAATATTCTTCTCTGCTGTCTGCAGCACATACCTCTATCTTTGGGGTGCCGTTTGGCTGTTAGGGGCCCATTCCAGGCTTTTTCACACTGTTCCGGCTGTGGAGGAGTTAAAAAGAGTACAGCCTGGGCTGTTGTAGGTTGTTGCACTGTTCTGTTCCATTTTTGCCCTTGAAGTAGTTAATAAAAGGGTAATATTGGAAATGTTTCAGGGATAGAATATTGTTCTTCAGTGTCTCTAACACATCCTGCTGGTTTGGGGATCCAATTCGATTTTTAAGGAGTCGTTCTGGCCCATTCCGTTCCATTCCTGCTTTCACCAAGTCCCAATCCATTCCTCAGGGAAAGGACCTCTCCACTGGGTCCAACACAGGGGCTCCCATCCTTGAGTCTGCAGGTGCCATTGTGTCTGTGGCTGATGGGAGTCCTAGTCCAATGGCATCGGGGGTGGAGACTAGTGTTCCCTCTAAGGCGTGCACATGTGTGTGCACTCACACATTTTTGGATGTCCGCTCAGTTAATTTTAGATCCTGCTCAGGTTTAATCAGGAAGGTCCCACTCTGAATGCACATGCCTTGATACTGCCGCCCACAACAAAACACTCATTCTGCACACAGATGGGGGGTGGGATGGAGAGAACATTGCTTGGGACCCAAGGCTGGGAACTCCTGGTATTATCATATTGACAGTGTCTGGAGAGAAACTTGCCATGCAACGTAGGAATGCAGCACGTGTCCCCACCCCTTCCCAAGGGGAAACAAAAAGAAGCAAAGAGCAAATGACAATGTTGATCACAGCAGTGTTTCTAAGGTCGCTATGGCATCTGTTTGGGCCCTCAAACTGCCGGCGATCCAGACCTTTGCCCTCACCATGCAGAAGGTTTGCCATGAAGTGACTCCACTCATGTTTGTGCTTCCTCAAAGGCAGAATTTCAGCTCAGGAGAAGAACATGGAACTCAGCCCCATCCAGAGAGGTCCACTCAAGGGATCAGTTCCTCTCGCTGGCGTGCTCCAATACTTAGCTCAATACCTTTTCTCCCCTCCCCCCCATTTTTTCTTTTAAATGAAAAAACAGTTCCAGAACAGAGTGAATTATTAGTATTCCACAGAACCGATTTTTAACGCAACCTTTATCCTGATCTTTAAATAGTAAAGTCTTCCCCTTTTAAAAAACAAAGCTAACACTAAACAAACGACACGATATTCTGACAACACTGGACAGGAATAGCAAGGAAATTAGCAAAATGGAAATCGCACTCAATGGGCACATTGTCAGCTGTGCACCCCTAGGAGAAACCAAGAGCTCTGTTCCAAAGAAGGACGTTTGCCGGGGGTGGGAGGCACTTTGAGATATCTGTGGGATTGCAAAGTAGCCAATACTACTGCAAAGTCAGAAACAAAGTAAGAACTATTTAGGGCAGACATAAATACAACAGGGGCGGCCACATTTCTTTATTCACAGGTCTGACCCATTTAGGAAAGAGAGAGGGTTCTGTTGGGTGGGGCCCTGAAGTCTGTTTCTGTTCCACCTCCCACCCCCCCACAGGTTCTTAGAATTTTGACTGTTTGTCCTTGATGGTGGCCCTCCAAGATAGGCTGGGGATTCTGGTGTTGTTCCGACCATCCCACAGCACTTCAGTCATCCTACCTGACCTTACAGGGGTGGTCTCAAGGTGGCTGTGGGTACCCCCAAGCTTGGGGGACTTCAACATCCTCACTGACACCCCCCCCCCGCCTCCTTGTAGGAGCAGCTCAGGATTTCATGGCCTCCATGGCAACCATGGGCCTCTCTCAGTTGGTATCTGGCCCTACCCCATGTATCAGGACATATTCTGGATCTGGTGTTTGCTGACCAGGAAATAAATGATCTGGAGGCGGGGGCATTTGAGATAACTCCCTTGTCATCGTCATCTGGTGGGGTTTTGTTTGATTGCTCCGTCTACCCTCTTCAGTGGTGGTGGACCAATTAGAACGGTCCGCCCATGGGCACTTTCTGGAACAGCTGGAACAGCAGCAAAATGCCTCCATTCGGGCAAGTCACATTTGGAACGTAAACAGCAGGGGGAGCAGTCTTGCAGCAACTAACAACCCGAAAAAAGAGCAACTTTTTCATGCCAGACGTATGACGGCCTTGCTCTATATTGCCGCTATTAAATTTGCAACAAGGCATTGGAAATGTGAATGGCACCCTGCTGTCCGCATAGGGACTGCGGTGTCATGACCCAGGAGGTGTGGAAGCACACTTCCAAGATGCGTCCTGACCCCCATTGTAGGGTCTAGTCTGGAAAGCGCCCTGGAGGCTGTCTGGAAACCACTCGGTTTCCAGACAGCCCTCAGAAAGTTTCCAGCGTCCAGTGCTGGAGACTCTGTCAAGGCCCTGGTGAATCTCTGGAATGTGGAGTCAGCCTGGGCTATCGACATAGTCTTTCCTAAATGCCCTCTCTGGTTTGGTGGAGCCCATTCAGCTCCTTGGTTTTCCTCAGAGCTTAGGGCAATGAAACGACTCGGACAGCAGCTGGAACAACGCTGGAGGAAGTTCATGGGCCGAAGATGGCCCCGAACATGGGCTAGAGCCCATTTTAGGGACTATTCTGTGACGGTGGCAAAGAAATGCCTTTTCTCCATTGCGTCTGCTCAGTGCTGGACAGCACTGTTCCATGTAGCAAAGGCATTGCTCCACACATCCCCCCAGGTAACGGAGGAGGAACCATCTACAGCCTGTTTTGATCAGTTTGTGTGTCACTTTGCAGATAAAGTCGCTCACATCTGTGCTGATTTGAACTCCAGGGTTGTGGCAGTTCCAGCAGATGTGCCTCTGGTACCATCTGGTCCTACTGTGTTGGATTCTTTTCAGTTGGTATTTATTTTTATTTATTTATTTATTTTTGCATTTATATACCGCCTTTCGTTAAAAAGATTGGTACAGCCTAAGGATGTGGACAAGATCCTGGCCATTGCACATCGTGTGCTCTTGACCCTTGCCCTTCATGGCTAATAAAATATGCCAGGGAGGGTACAGGCAGATGGTTGGAGGCTATAATCAGTGCCTCATTAAGGGAGGGCAAGAGACCACCATGCCTCAAGGAGGAATGGTAAGACCATTACTTAAAAAGCCTTCCCTTACTTCATCCAATCTGAACAACGATAGACCTGTTTTTAACCTTCCCTTCATGGGCAAGGTGATAGAGAGTGTGGCGGCATCCCAGCTGCAGAGGGTATGGATTATCTAGACTCCTTTCAGTCTGGCTTCCATCCTGGATATGGGACTGAAACTGCCTTGGCCGCTTTAGTGGATGACCTGAGCCAGGAGCCTGACAAGGGTGTGTGTCCCTTTTGGTTCTGCTGGACCTCTAAGCGGCATTTGATACTATTGACCACAGTATCCTTCTGGACCACCTCTCGAATATAGGGATTAGAAGTACTGCTTTGGAGTGGCTTCAAGTCCTTTCTTGGGAGGAGCGTCCAGGTGGTGGTGCTGGGGGACTACTGCTCGGCTCCTTGGCCACTGGCCTGTGGGGTCCCTCAGGATTCGGTCTTGTCCCCCATGCTGTTCAACATCTACATGAAACCACTGGAAGAAGTCATCGGGGGACTGAGCAATATGCAGTTGACACTCAGCGCTATCTCTCCTTATCACCTGATCCTCGAGGGCAGTGGATGTCCTAGAGAGGAGAGCTGGTCTTGTGGTAGCAAGCATGACTTGTCCCCTTAGCTAAGCAGAGTCCACCCTGGTTGCATATGAATGTGGGACTTGATGTGTGAGCACTGTTAAGATCTTCCCCTTAGGGAATGGAGCCGCTCTGGGAAGAGCATCTAGGTTCCAAGTACCCTCCCTGGCAGCATCTCCAAGACAGGAATGAGGGAGATTCCTGCCTGCAACCTTGGAGAAGCCACTGCCAGTCTGTGTAGATACAATACTGAGCTAGATGGACCTATGGTCTGATTCAGTATATGGCAGCTTCCTATGTTCCTATGTCCCGAGTCGCTGGAGGCAGTGATGGGTTGGATGTGGGCTAATAAACTGAGATTGAATCCAGACAAGATGGAGGTGCTGTTGGTCAGTAGGGAGCCAATCGAGATGAGGGGATTTGACTGGTTCTGGATGGGGTTGCACTCTCCTTGAAAGAGCTGCTTGAGGGTAATGCTGAACCCGGCTCTTCTTTTGGAAGCTCAGATGGAGGTGATGCGAGAGGTGCCTTTGCACAGCTTTGGCTAGTGTGCCAGCTGCATCCTTTTTTTGAGAAGGCAGATCTGGCCACAGTTACCCATGCCTTAGTCACGTCATGGCTGGATTACTGTAACACGCTCTACATGGGGCTGCCCTCGAAGAATATTCTGAAACTGCAGCCATTGCAAAATATGGCAGCTAGGATTTTGTCTGGAGCTGCCCACTGGGAGCACATCACACCCATTTTGAAAGAGCCACATTGGCTGCCAACTTGTTTCCGGGTCCAATTCAAGGTGCTGTTTTTGACCTTTAAAGCTGAGGGACTGCCTGCTCCCAAAAGTATCTGCCCACGTGACAAGGTCATCAGAGGGAGCTCTTATCTAGCAGTGAGGGAGGCTCCACAGTCATGCATGTGGGACGGGGCCTTCTCAGTCATTGCCCCCAGACTTGGGAATGCTCTCGCAATGGGCATCTGCTCCTCAGCTTCCATCACAGTTTTTAGAAAGCCAATGAAATCTTGGCTTTTTAGCCAGGCTTTTATAGGAGTGTTGTTTTTGTTGCTGCTGCTCTGTATTCTATGGTCCTATTGTGTATGTTTTTTAAACTTTTAATTAGATATGTATTTTTATATCCCAATTTAATATTTTTTATTGTGAAACAGTTTTATATTCCCATATTGTTTTAAATGTTTTGTAAACCGCCTTGAAATTGTTTTAATGAAAGGCAGTATAAAACTCAAACAAACAAAGAAAGCTTACAAATAGATCAAGGCAGTCTTATTTTTATATCAAGACCGGGGCACTTGAGGTGGAGAGCTGGTCTTGCAGTGGTGAGCAAGAATCGTCCCCTTTGCTAAGCAGAGTCCACCTTGGTATGCATTTGGATGGGTGACTACATGTGATCACTGTCCGCTGTAAGATATTCCCCTTGGGGCACGAGTACACCACAATTATTTTTTTACAAGTGTAACCCTTCTGTTGCAAACCTTCAGCTCAGGAACCCCATGGAGGTTTTACAGACATGGCTTTTCCCCTGAACCCACTCCTGATTGGAGTGTGCCAGTCCACATATTCGCTGGATTTAACCAGACCTCCCTGCAGGCTATCAGGAACCAGGACAGAGAGGGCTTTGTTTTTCTCCGAAGGTAGGCTGCAAATTCTGGCTTAGCCTGAGTTATGTCCGGCGTTAAAAAAAATCCTCTATTTCCAGCAACTTTTGATATAAACTCCGAGGCTTCTGCTTTCTTCAAAGGTGTTGATGGAGGTGCTGATGGCTATGTGAATGGTTCATTTAATCCCTAAAATTAAAATGCCTCAAATCTGCTACGAAGCAGATTCACTCCTCAGATGCCCCGAGGCATAGAGCCATGTGTGAAAAACCTCCTGGAGATGGTGTGGTGTGTGTACTTAAATGTTACAGTTATGAGGACAGACTACTGAGAGCTGGTCTGGTGGTACCCAGCATGACTTGTCCCCTTAGCTAAGCAGGGTCCGCCCTGGTTGCATATGAAGTGTGAGCACTTTAAGATATTCCCCTTAGGGGATGGAGCCACTCTGGGAAGAGCAGAAGGTTCCAAGTTCCCTCCCTGGCAGCATCTCCAAGAGAGGGCTGAGAGAGATTCCTGCCTGCAACCTTGGAGAAGCCGCTGCCAGTCTGTGAAGGCAATACTGAGCTAGATAGACCAATGGTCTGACTCGGTATATGGCAGCTTCCTCTGTTCCTATGTACTGCAGTCACTGGCTTCATCAAGACCAAGTTTTTCATGTGTACTCCCATTGAAATTAATGAGGCAAGTAAACATGTCACATTAATTTCAGTAAGGCTGCTTATGAGTAACTTAATCCAGGGACTGGAGTAGCCAAATGGTGCAACTGCAGCACAGGAAGGCAGTAGGGCTCTCTGTTCACAAATGAAGCACAACCTTTCCCATCAAACTACCCATCCAAACCTGCTTTACTACCTTTTGTTTATCATCTTGGCTGACATCTCTTGAGTGATTACATTTAGGACAGACATTCTCAACCTGGGGGTCTCCAGATTACGTTGGACTACAACTGCCATCATCCCCTGCTACAAGACCTATGGATGATGGGATTTGTGGTCCGACCACATCTGGAGATTGAAGACTGGGGAAAGCAACAAGTGCCATAGCCAACTTTTTTCCTCCTTTCCTTATGAAAGGAGCAAAAACCAAAAACCACAGCAAACCACGAGAGAGAGAGAGAGAGAGAGAGAGAGAAGGTCAAGTGAAAGGAAGGGAAGAGCATCAAACGCCTGAGAGAAAGAAATAAACCACACATGTAGAAGGCAGAGGGGACAAACAAAAGGCATGCTCAAGGGGCCTTTTGCCAAACAGGACTTACCTGGACCGCGGCTATTAGGCCTTGGGTGTTAAACAAAAGGATGAGCAAGGGGATCTGGCTGCTGGCTTTTTGCTTGTCATCACCCTAAGGATAGCAGGAAGCAGGCGGTCAAAAAGGTCAAAACATGACGCTGCTGGCAGCGGATGGGAGCAGGGAAAGGAGGAGAGGGAAGGCAGAATCCAGGACAAGGAGCTGTATGGGGAGAAGTGCTCACGCTCCCTCCAGGGGTGACCCAAGGTACTGCAGCACTGGAAGCAAAGTGCAAAAGGCAGCCTTGCCCTGTAACATCCCTGGTGGAGGCCAGGCCCCTTTCAAAACCAGCCCCTGAAAGGGCAGAAGGCCCCAGCAGCCTCCGCTTCTCTCTCCGTGCTCCTTGCCAAGTTTGCAAAGGCCAGGCTGGCTCAAAAAGCTGCTCCAAGGGCATCAGGGGGGCATCTCACCACCCTGCAGGCACCCCGGTGAACTGCCACCTGAGGTGATCACCTCACCTTGCTGCACGGCAGGGCCGCCCCTGGCTCCCACCACTCTCTTCCACCCGGGGCTCACCAAGGCATCGCCCTCCCGAGCCTATCCCAGAAATACACCAAGTCATGATGAAGCAGAGAGTGCCTCGGAGTGGCAGGCTCAGCCTGAGGGGTTGATATGGGCAGGCACTTGCCAAGGTCTACACCTCTGCGGGGTGGTGGGCACCTGCCACTGTGGTGCCTCCATATCACAAGCAAAGGTGGTGGTGAGGAGGAGGAGGAGGAGGAGGAGGAGCCGCTCCCTCCTCACTCCCTTGCTGGCCAGCCTGCCTGCCAGCTCTCTGCCTGGCAAAGGGGAAGGCGAAGGTGCTGAGAAGCAGCAAGAGCCGGCAGTCAGGATGGCACCAAGGAGGAGACTTCTCAAGGGGCTGCCTTGCCCCTTGGACCTCCTAGAGAAGTAAAGGCTGGGGGTGAGGCTGGGGGGGAGAATCAGATTTTTTGTTTGCTTTTTCCTGGGTGGGGTGGGTTGGAATGGGGGCTTTCCCATTTCCCCCCAGGCCTTCGCATCTCTAGGCCCTCCAAAAGTGGGGCTGCCCCTGTCCAGGCACACCCTCCAAGAGCATTTGTCTCACAACTCACCCCCTCAGCACACACACATACACATACACACACACACACACACACACACACACACACACACACTGGAGATGGGGAGAAGGACTTCAAGGAAGCCAGGAGTCCTGGTGTGTGTCTCTTTAGAAACGGAGCACTGAAGCTTCTCAACAATCGTTTTATGGAGAGGAGCCGGGTATTTATAGAGCTGGGAGGGCAGGGAAGGCAGCAGACACAATCGAGGAGAAAACTGGGCCAGGATTGGGCTCACAAGAACGTTCAAAAATGCAACATATTTTTGTGCAAGGAATGTCGGAGTGTTATTAAATTTGGGCAAATGATGGAGGGCTACGAGGGCCACAGTCTCCCCATTGTGTGAGTAATCGACACTGGAGAAGGGAGAGAGCACTACAGCTGCCATGAGCAAACTACCAGTAGAAGAGGACAGAGAAGCAACACCTTCTGCATTGCCTGATCGCCATGTCCGGAGAAGGACTGGTGGCTACAGCCTCCCCGTTCCCTAGCAACCGCCAATCAGGGAGCACAGTGGGCCACAGCCTCCAGGCCGACGAGAGAGGTCATTGCTGTAACCTCTGTGTCTTACATCTCACATGTCAAAGAAACGGGAGAGGATGCCACGCTGCATCACTTCCTGACCCATGTGGTGAAGGAAGTTGTGAAGAAGTCGGGGAGGAAGAGCAGGAAAGGTCTCTAGAGAGCAGCAAGCAGAGCCAGACTGAGAACAGTGGTGGGGGCTGTGGAAATCCTTTGAGAGCATCTTTCTCAGAGGAGGGACTGGGCAGGCTCCCTGCACTTCGACCACATCATTTGGGCCGGTCTGCCCAAGAGCTCCCTAGAACCAAACCAATGGCAACCAACTGCCACTGAGCCATTCAAAATGGCACCCATCACAACAGGAAGTGCTGCCAGGACGTGGAGGAAGGCTGGAGCATGTAGGGATGGCTGCGAGCCTGGAAGAGCAAGTTTTTAAGGGGGGCAGGGACAGTATATAAAAGGTGAAGGGAGATGCAGACTGTGGAACTTAGAGAGGCAAGAAACTGTATGAGGAAGTGAGCCCAGCTGAAAGAGTTTGGTGCGCAAGCTGACCATTAAAACAAGTGGGAGGCAGCTTGACGAAGCCATCCAGAAAGGCCCAACATTTGTGTATTCTTCCCTCCTCCTCATCCGCAGTGCCTGCATCAGTGCTAGCACTGCTCCCGAAAAGCCCACTCAGCGAGGCCTTCGTGTCCCTTCCACGCCCAGCTAGTAGTTGGGAAAGAGGGGGAGTGCGGGAGGAAGCGGAATGCATTGAGGGACACGCCATTACCTCCACCACAGCGACATTGGTGTTATCAGGATTGGCTGCCACGCTCTTAAGGCTCTTCATGTCCGAGACACTCTTCCCCATAAGGCTGGGGTGGCTGTCATCCATTTTCTGGGAGAGGAAAAGGAATATCGCCATGAAGTCAATAATAATGGTCTCATATCTAACCATTTTGACTTTTGATATTCATGGATTTTCAAGTGCTGACCCCAGGCAGATGCCATAGCCACCCACACGCCATCTTGTACTTAAATGGCTCTGCTATGGCCACCATCTACCAGAGTCTGATGGCCAGAGACTGATCCTCCGTCTCCATGAAAGTGACCCCTCCTGCCCACTGTCCTGTATCTCACTGCTATCTACCAACCTTCATTTGGGCCTATGACTCTCCTTGTCCTTCCCCCGCCCCCTGACTTTGGAAGCTTCCATCTTCCATCTTGCAAACCCCTCCTTCGGCCCTGCAACTCACTGCCGTCTGCTTCACAAAGTGTTGGAAGTGAAGGACTTGCACTGCCTCATGCCTCAATGACAGAGGGGGACAGACTAGTGAGTCAGAAGGCTAGAGGGGTCAAGACATTGGTCATTCCTCCTCTCTACTGCTCTGACACTATCCCTTTGATATGTCAATTAATACTCTCAGGGATTTCCTGCCTGCCTGCCTGCCTTCCCTTCCTTCTCTCTTCTCTCTCACACACGTTTGCTTCTCACTGCACCATGTGTGCACAGAGATGCAGACAGCATCTGTCTGCATCCAGCTAGCTAGCTAGATTCGAGATACTATCTCTCCACTTTACTATCTAGAATGGAGTTCTCCAATAAAGACTCCTTATATTGATTTGAAACTATGAACTGGCTCCAAGTTTCTTTTGGCTCTTAGCAGACACACATAACTAGGCAGACTCCACTGTGTGTTGCCTCTGTGCACTCTGCTGTAATAGAAGGGTATCCCCCCCCCGCAGAAACCCCCACCTCACCTTCTTGCTATTCTGCGTGTTGATGAAGGTTATGTCGTCCATGGTAAGGATAATTTTGTTGGGTCCCTTAACAAGTTGGGCATGCTGAATCCGGCGCCTGTCAGACACAAAGAGAGCCGAAAATTCAGGGAGAAAAAATGGCCACCCACCATCATAAAGCCATGATGGCCACCCACCATCAGAAAGTTCTGGAATCCAAAATGGCTGCCAGTTGCTATTCCACACAGACCTATTTGTTCAAAGCGTTTGCCTCACTCACCTGAGATGGTAGGCAAGGGCACCTCCACCCAGGATCAAGCCAGCCACCAGAAGAAACAGGAAGAGGACAAAACCGGCATCCACTCCTGAAAGAAGAAACATGTTACCACTGGGGGGTTTGACATCATCACTGAAGCATGCAGGGATAACCGACATTGTCAGCTGCACTGCCAGAAACAGCCTCTTATGAGAATGTATATGGGCTTCCCCCTGAAAGAAAAGTCTCACTCCAGCTCTGCCCTTCCCCACAAAGACAGCTTTTGCCCCTCAAACTTCCCCTGCCTCTTCTTCACAAAGACTCTACATGACTCGAAACACACACACACACACACACACACACACACCTGTAAAATCAACAGCCCCTTTCTCACCGTCCTGATCTAGCTATTCATGACAGTGTTTTATGTTCTTCCCCGTCTGAAATGGATTTGCTCTCCCGTCCCCATACTCAAAGATAGCAGCTGACCCTCTGGCTAACGCTGCACTTGCACAGTGAACCAAGCTGTGCTTCTGCAAGAAGATTGCACAGCCACACTAAAGCCCAGGGATCTTTGGAGCTGTGCTGTTGCACAAAAGGTCCCTGCAAGATAGATCGGACCTGCCACCAGTTGTGTGCAAGCACAGACCTGTTACATGTGAGTGGAACACAAGCTCCAGAGTTAGCACAACAGGCTTGCACTAGCATCAAGGCCGTCTGAAGGAGAGCGGGGGGGGGCACCCATATCATTGTTTTAGTATTATTCTGCTTGGACAAATTCATGGAGGATGGGTCTATCTAGTTGTGGGGCCACCACCACAGCCCAGCAACAGACAGTCCATCACCGGGGGGGGGGGGGCGGGGCAAGCCCCACAAAAGCTAGAGACACACTGACTAGCACAACACCTTTGCACAAGTGCAACATTAGTCAGCTATACCTGCTAACTGAGCAAAGAGGCACCTTCCAAAGGGGTGTGTCTCTTATTTTAAGCGGGGGGAGAGCAACTGGCCCTCTCCAACTCCAACACAGCATCCCTCCAGTGGCTGTTGCTGGTGTCTGCCTTAAGTTTCTTTTTCGATTGTGAGCCCTTTCGGGAAAGGGGGCCGCCTTATTTATTATTTATTTATTTTTCACCGTAAACCGCTTTGAGAGCTTTTGTTGAAAGCGGTATATAAATAGCCATTGTCAGGGTGCCTGGCCAGCCTCCCCGCAGCCAACAGAAGACCCAAAAAGCTCCTCATTCCCCTTCAGCCCATCTGCCTAAGGGAGAAGATGAGCTTCCCAAATGCCCACCATCACCACTATCTGACTGGTCCATTTCACTTGCCTCATGGAGGAGGCTATTGCTCACAACAGATGTAATGATTCCGTCTCTGCAAGCTACCTTCACATTGGCTTTGAGATGAAGGTGCAAGGCCCAATATGGCTGCCCTTCAGGACAAATACTAGAAAACAGGAAATGGACCTTGGCCGACCGTGCTCATCCGTGCACAGCACCCTGCCGCCCTTCTGATCCTTGCTGCTCCTGGGATGCAGTTTTTGATTTGTGCTGCTTTGTAAACGTTGTATTGTTTTCCAGACGTTTTAATTTGAAAGCCAAAGACAGTTATGATTGGTGGTGATGGGAGTTGTAGTCGAACGACATCTGGCGACCCAAGGTGGAGAACCCCTGTAATACTGCTTTGAGGGCTTCAGCCAAAAACTGCCTATACCTTTGAGTTAACAAGGAAATGCCTACAACCAAGAAAGGAGCTGTAGGAAGCAGCACCTCACAGTATACTTATTCAGCTCATTTTAAAATTCATTTTTGTAAACCATATAGAGCCTTTGGAGCCAGGGAGTTGTTGTTGTTGTTGTTACATTTATATCCCGCTCTTCCTCCAAGGAGCCCAGAGCGGTGTACTACATACTTGAGTTTCTCTTTCACAACAACCCTGTGAAGTAGGCTAGGCTGAGAGAGAAGTGACTGGCCCAGAGTCACCCAGCTAGTTTTATGGCTGAATGGGGATTTGAACTTGGGTCTCCCCGGTCCTAGTCCAGCACTCTAACCACTACACCACGCTGGCTCTCACTATCCATGCATGGCTTCATGCTGCAGAGTAAATGTAGAGTGAAGCCATTTCGAATCACACTCGCGGCATTGAGGGAAGCAGCCCGTCCCCTCTGCTCTCGGGTTTGCTTTTGGTGCAGGTTCACATCACATGCCTCTGTGTTTTCCTTCTAGCCAATGAAGGCGGGTGGGGGAGAGATTACGAAAGAGCTATATCTGCATTTCAAAAGAGAGTATTCCTCTTATCATGTGAATGATTCTAGTCAGTGCCTCTCCCTATTTGCTCCTGTGTTTTCAGAAAAGGTCGCTTAAAAGCAGCATTTTAAAAACCCAGAAATACATCAAGATAAGCTAGAATTTGGAAGACAAAACCAGATTTGTGTGTGGAGAGCTTCCAAGGATCTCAAATGGGGTAAGTTTGGCTGGTGTGTGAATGCACACAGTCTCTTCCAAAGGAGATTCGGGGCAACAGCCCTGTCTGTAATGCCTCCAGGCGGTATATACATTAAATAAATAATAAATAAATAAACGTTTAAATGGACAGGTGTCTGGCAGTGTTCTCTCTAATGTTTTTTTCATCTGTGTGCAGAATGAGTTTTGTTCTGGGCGGCAGTATCAAGGCAGTGTGCGCACACATATATTCAGAGTGGGACTTTCTGATTCAATCTGAGCGGGATCTAAAATTAAATGAGTGGACATCAAAAAACTTGTGTGTGCACGCACATGCACACACCTTTGAGGGAACAGTAGTGTCTGGAGCAACTGCAGGGCCAGTCGGAGGGGGTCCCAGGAGGGCCATTTGGCCTGGGCCTCAAGCTCAAAAGGGGGCCTCAGATGATTTAGTGGAATTTCATTCAGCTATGGGACACGAGCTTTGGAATGGGCTCGCCATGCTTAATATCAACCACAACTTTGCCTGAAAGCAAGATTTTTCTTCAGAATTTCTCTTTAATATTTCCGTCTCCACAGAAAGGGCTAGAACAGCACTTGTCAAATAAAAAATATTCAGATTCTTTCTTTCTCTCGCTCAGTGCCTTATTTTGTTTCCGCATGTCATTTTCCTTTGAGAGGGGCCTGAGCATATGCAGTAGGTTGGTTGGCTGAATGAATGAACAGATAGCCTGTAATCATTCATTCATTCTTTATTTATTTATTTATTTATTTTTATTTCTATACCGCCCTTCCAAAAATGGCTCAGGGCGGTTTACACAGAGAAATAACAAACAAATAAGATGGCTCCCTGTCCCCAAAGGGCTCACAGTCTAAAAGAAATGTATGTCGCTGGAGGTACTGTGCTGGGGGTGGATAGGGCCAGTTACTCTCCCCCTGCTCAATAAAGAGAATCACCATGGTAAAAGGTGCCTCTTTGCCCAGTTAGCAGGGGTTAGGGGTTGGGTATGAGGCTGGTTGAATGGTTGCATGAGGCACATGTGGAGACAGAGGTGGCTAGTCAGGTGGGTGGAGCTGTTTAAGGGGATGAGTGGATAAAGAGAAAGGGAAGCAGGAGATCGGGAGAAGGGTGAACACAAGAATGGACTCACCCCCAGAGCAGATGGTGACGGTGTCAAACCAGCAGTTGGAGTCCGTGTCCGGACTGGAACTGTGAGGCCAGTGCACAGTGTGCCCCACGTAGCGTAGGGTCCGAGCGGCCATGTCCACGCTGTAGGTAGGCCAAAGGCGATTGCCCTTGCCATCTGTGTCCAAGATCACATAGGGGATCACCGCATCTCCATAGGCATCAGCTGACACAGTCTGGCTGAAGCCTTCCAGCTCAAAGTCCTTGGTGTTCTCGGCAATGCTGGAGCCCATCACCCACTTGCCAGACTTACGGGTGCTCTCCACTGCCTTGGCCAGGAAGTAGATGGAGTTATAGATGGTACCAAACAGGGGGTGCACCTGCGAAGAGAAGGGAAAGCAATGCTGAGGCCGGGTTTCCGAATTCCGCAACCTGAATCAATGATGCAGACAAAAACTTTTATTTTCTCCTCTCTTATTTATTTATTATTTATTTATTTATTTGATTTGTATACCGCCCTTCCAAAATGGCTCAGGGCGGTTTACAATTTTAAAAAAATTGCCTTGCCTAATTTATTCTCATAGCCCTGGAGGAGAGAGCTATCCAAGCAATTGCACAGAGCATGCAGCCTCCCCCTTCCTTCACTAGTGGCCCTGCCCAGCCCCGGATCCGGAGATTTCACCAGAAATGACAAACTTGTTGTCAAGCTCATCTTTGCAGTCCTATGGGATAGAACGTTGACTTTGTCCCTTTTTAAAATATGAAATCTGAAGCCTTAAGGGTGTTGAAACCTGTGCTCCATTTACCGTTGTGAATGCATGTGTGAATTGAGCCAGCACCCTGCCTAGAGCCGTGAGCACAGCCCCCCCGTCCCCCGTTCTTTATGTGGCTGTTCCCCTTATTGCCTGGTCTCCATTCCCTTGTCGTTCCCCCATGATGCACCTGGTCAGCATTGAGATGGTTGGGGACTTCCCTCTTCTCCTGAGCTTCCCGGAAGGCCTGCCGGAAAGAGCGGTCCGGAGAATCGATGGTGACCGTGAGGACGGCATCATAGGCTATCCGCAGCTTGGTGCTGTCATCGAGGACGGCGTAGGACTCCTTCTGGTAGGGCATGCTGTAAGTCAGGGCATCGTAGGGGATGAAAACGTAGGTGCCGTCTGTCATGTCCAGGTCCTCAGCCTTCTCCAGCAGGAGGCGCTGCTCCTCTCCGCCCAGGAGGACAGAGTGCATACACATGACAATTACTGGAGACAGGAAAAACCAAGAGGAAGGAGAAGAAACAGGAATCATGCAGGAGAGGAGGCAGGAGCAGGTGGGAGGCCTATGGCAGGGGTCCCGATTCCTTGGGTCCCCAGATGTGCTTGGACTGCAACTCCCATAATCCAAAGGCCATTGTAGCAGGGATGCTGGGAGCTGTAGTCCATTGACATCTGGAGGCCCAAATCTGAGAACCCCTGGCCCAAGAGAAAAGGCCATGGGGAGTCCAGAGCTTCACTGGGACCTGTGAGATCTTCAGGGCCTCTGTGTTTGTGCAGAATGCCCTTTTGTAACCATGGATAACCCACCCACCCCAATATTTTCAGATTATGCAGCGGGACAGAGTGACAGGCATCCAGACTAAGGCTGCACTAGTGCAAACATGTTGTGTGTGAGTGCACCAACATTGCATTCGCTGATTCTGCTAAGTCGGGAGTTTGTGTTCCAGACCAGTGTTGTACTAGTACAACAGGGTGTGCTTGCTCGGTCTTGGGCACAAAAGCCTGCTGCAGAACCTCTTCCTCAGTCCATATATGTTGCCGCAGGGGACTAGAACATAAGAAATGCCCTGCTGGATCAGGCCCAAGGAGGCCCATCCAGTCCAGCATCCTGTTTCACACAGTGCCCCCCCCATGCCCCTCGGAAGCCCACAGGCAAGAGGTATGTGCATGCCCTCTCTCCTCCTGTTGCCCCCCTGCAACTGATATTCAGAGGCATCCTGCCTCTGAGGCTGGAGGTGGCCTATAGCCCTCAGCCATCGATAGACACATCCTCCATGAATTTGTCCAAGCCCCTTTTAAAGCCATCCAAGCTGTTAGCCATCACCACATCCAGTGACAGAGAATTCCGTGGGATAATTATGCTCTGTGTGAAAAACCTTTTGTTAGTCCTAAATTTCCTGGCAATCAGTCTCATGGGATGACCCCTGGTTCTAGTCTTGTGAGAGAGATAGAGAAATTTCTCTCCATCCACTCTCTCTACTCCATGCATGAGTTGCCCCTTTTCCAAACTGAAAAGGAGTTGCCTCTTTTCCAAACTAAAAAGCCCCAGATGCTGTAGCCTTTCCTCCTAAGGAAAGTGCTCCTGATCATCTTGGCTGCCTTCTGCTGCACATGATACAAAGCTCTCCATCTCCTTGTTGCACAAGATTTATGCAAGCAGATTCAGGATGCAAGAGACGGAGCAGCTTTGAACATGACCTTCTTGCATGGTGCTTCTTTGTCACAGCATTAAGGTGGATGTCGGCCAATGTCCCTTACCTGTGTGTGGACTCTATCTATCTATCTTTCTGGTATATTTATATACCGCGTCTCTGGGTGAGTTTTAAAACAGAACAATACTAAAACAATGATATACTATGTACGTCTGATTAAAAGCCTAGATGAACAAATGCATCTTAACAGCCCCTTTAAAAGCTGTCAGAGATGGGGAGGTTCCTATTTCTAGGGATGTGCGCAAAATGCGGCTTGGCGTCGAAACTGCAGCACAATCGCGTTAAAACTGAGGGCTTCCACAGCCGCCTTAATACCCGATCCGTTTCCAGGCAAAATACAAGGTGTTGGTTATAACCTGTAAAGCCCTAAACAGCTTGGGCCCTGGGTAGTTAAGAGAACCTCGTCTTTGGTATGAATCACACCGCCCATTGAGATCATCAGGAGAGGTCCGTCTGCAGTTGCCACCGGCTCGTCTGGTGGCTACTCGGGGACGGGCCTTCTCCGTTGCTGCCCCAAGGCTTTGGAATGCGCTCCCTAGTGAAATAAGAGCCTCCCCATCTCTGACAGCTTTTAAACAGTCCTTAAAGATGCATCTGTTCACCCAGGCTTTTAATCGATATTGTTTTGATTGTTTTCTAATGCTTTAGAATATTGTTTTTAAAAAAATTTAATTGTTGTGTTTTTAAATTCCTTGTTTCTGTTTTTAACTAAAGTTTTACTTTTGTTTTTATCTGGTTGTAAACCACCCAGAGACGTAAGTTTTGGGTGGTGTAGAAATACGTTACATACATACACACATAGAAGAGCAAGGGCATCCCTGCTCCTCCCCTGCGTGCCACCAGTGCTGCACTCGCGGCACTCTCTCCCAGCTGCCCCCACACAGCACCAGCACACACATCGTCTCTGCTCATGCACAGCGGCCATTTGTGTGCCAGCTCCACTCAAGGGTGGCTGCAGGGGGGACGCTGTGAGTACAGCAATGGCAGAGAACGGAGGAGGAGCTGCAATGGACCTGCTCTCCTCCATGCTAAAGGGGCTGTGGAAGCCCTCAGTTTTAAAGGAATTGTGCTGCGATTCAGACGCCGAATCGCGTTTTGGAACATCCCTACTTATTTCAGCAGGGAGCGCATTCCAAAGCCTCAGGGTGGCAATGGAGAAAGCGAGCTGATGGCAACTGCAGACAGATCTCTCCAGATGATCTCAGTAGGCAGTGTGGCTCATAACAAAGAAAGTGTCCTCTTAAAGAGCGGAGAGCTGGTCTTTATTTATTATTATTATTATTATTATTATTATTATTATTACATTTATATCCCGCTCTTCCTCCAAGGAGCCCAGAGCGGTGTACTACATACTTGAGTTTCTCTTTCACAACAACCCTGTGAAGTAGGTTAGGCTGAGAGAGAAGTGACTGGCCCAGAGTCACCCAGCAAGTCTCATGGCTGAATGGGGATTTGAACTTGGGTCTCCCTGGTCCAAGTCCAGCACTCTAACCACAACACCACACTGGCTCTCCTACACCACTTGTGGTAGCAAGCATGACTTGTCCCCTTAGCTAAGCAGGGTCTAGAAGTGTGAGCACCGTAAGATATTCCCCTCATGGGATGGAGCCACTCTAGGAAAAGCATCGAGGTTCCGAGTTCCCTCCTTGGCAGCATCTCCAAGATAGGGCTGAGAGAGATTCCTGCCTGCAATCTTGGAGAAGCCACTGCCAGTCTGTGAGGACAATACTGAGCTAGATAGACCAATGGTCTGACTCAGTATATGGCAGCTTCCTATGTTCCTATGTAAATAGCCCCGGCATCTCCATTTCAAGCCCCAGGGCTCACCAGGCCTGAACACTGGGGCTCCAGGGATGTTCTTATGGTAAACATGAGTCCTCTGACCACAGAGTGATTGCCTTTCCCTTACCATCAAGCAGCTGCCACCAACTCTCATCCCCGTGGGAGGTGCGAGAACGCTGTCTAGGTGAGAGAAAGCGCCTTCCCCCTTGTTTCGAACAGCAGGAGCTATTTTAATTGTGCTTCTTTATTTATTTATTTATTTATTTGAAAAATCAAAGTAGGCCTGGGTGATAAGCTGGAGAAAGTTTAATTATTTCTGAACCAGCCCAACCCTTTAGAAGAGCTGTCAGGCTGGGAATTCTTAAGCCAGCCAGAAGGAAAGACACACATCTCCCAATGGATGTAGAGGCAGAGAGGTCTCGTCACCAACTTGCAAATTCCAGGAGTCTTCTGGAGCTAGGACAGGCCTGCTATCAGACAAGGTGGCACGCCCCATCTCAGTTGGCAGAGTTTAGAGTATCATTAGAATGCATCAAGTCATCAGTTACTTAAATTGTTGGAAATGAAAGACTCTGCGCTGCCTCATGACTCAATGACAGAGGGAGACAGATTATTGTGTCAGAGGGCTAGAGGGATCAAGACATTGGTAATCCCTTCTCTACTGCTCTAACACTATCCCTTTGTAGATTGCTAGAGAGAAACGGTAGATTGCTACTCACAGGGAAGGGACTTCCTTCCTGCCTGCCTGCCTCTCTCTCTCTCTCTCTCTCTCTCTCCCTTCTTCTTCTCCCTATCACACACACTTGCCTCTCTCTCTGCACCATGTGTGCAGAGATGCAGACAGCATCTCTCTGCATCCAGCTAGCTAGCTAGATTCTATCTCTCCACTTTCCTATCTAGAATGGAGTTCACTAATAAAGACTCCTTATATTGATTTGAAACTATGAACTGGCTCCAAGTTTCTTTTGCTCTCAGCAAACACGCATGCCTGGGCAGACTCCGCTGTGTTTTGCCTCTATGCACTCTGCTGTAATAGAAGGGTATCTCTTACCAGAGAGAATTCCCAACATAAATAATCATTATAGTCTCAGCATGGTGGGCAAGCCCAAACGTGGACTGTCTGCCTCAACCACCCAAGCATCTTGGGCCAAAGAGGATCGCCAGACTCCCAGGACTGGCTTGAAGTTGGCCAGGAATTGGCACCCATCTCCAGGGGACTCTTGAAAGTGATCTTGGGAGTTTTAGTGGCTTGGTATTGTGAGCAATACTGGGGGGAAATAATCTCCAGGAATAGCTCCGTTCAGAGCTGGCTGGCAACCCTACTTGGGACATTTTGTCTGGAACTGTCTCTTCTGAGACCTTTCGACAACGCGCACACACATGTTCAGAACCACAGACGACCACTTCCAGTAATAGAGATGTGCAGCCCACCCATCCCTAAGAACATAACATAAGGACAGCCCTGCTGGTTCAGGTCCAAGGCCCACCACCACATCCCGTGACAGAGAATTCCTTAGATTAATAGTATGCGGTGTGAAAAACTACTTCCTCTTGTCGGTCCTGTATTTCCTGGCCATCAGTTTCATGGGATGACCCCTGGTTCTAGTGCTGTAAGAGAGGGAGAAAATTCTCTCTCACCACTCTCTCCACACCATGCATAATTTTATAGACCTCTATCATGTCTCTCCTTATTTGTCTTTTTATAAACTAAAAAGTCCCAGATGTTGTAGTCTTGCCTCCTAAGGAAAGTGCTCCAGGCTCCTGATCATCTTGGTTGCCCTCTTCTACATCTTTTCCAGTTCTACAATGTCCCTTTCGAGGCATGGTGACCAGAGCTGTGCACAGTACTCCAAATGTGGCCGCACCATAGATCTGTATAAGGGAGGGCATGATAATATTAGCAGTCTTATTTTCAATCCCCTTCCTAATGATCCTTAGCATGGAATTTGCCTTTTCCCCAGCTGCCGCACACTGAGTTGACACTTGTGACTTTTTGACCCTAGGCACCCCCACCCACCCACCTCCAGGCCTGCTGGCTGTGCCCAGTTTTCCCTAATCTCTATATATCTTTCCATTCATCCACCTAGACTTCTCTAGCCTGCATGCATCTATCCACGTTCATGTTGTTGCAAGCCTGCTCTTCCGTTATGCAAAGATGCTCCCTCCTGAGACCATTTAACCTAATTGTGGAGCTGGGCCCCCTAGTGTTGCCTTTTGACTCTGGAGTGCCATGCTTCACCTGAAACAAAATCATTTTGGGCTGTGAGAGAGAGAGAGAGAGAAAGAGAGAGAGAGAGAGAGAGAGAGAGAGAGAGAATATCTGAGGGTGCCGGCAATCTTCTGTACATTTACATGGGATCACCTCTGATGATGCCCATGCAAAGGATTGGTCTGTATGCTTCTGAGCTGGCTGGTGAGGAGCAGCCTTGGAGAGGGCAAGGATGCAATGTTGCTTCAGGGCTAGGGGTCTGCCATATGGCAAAAAAGTGAGGGATAGTCAGAACTTTTGTGCAAGTTCTAAGCACAATCTTATTCGCCATTCACATGCTGCTGCAGGCTTCTGTGCGCCCTCCTAGAGAGATCATACCCTCTGCACAGATGCCAAGCAGAGACCCTGTATGATTTTCTCAGCTTCTCTCTTTTCTCTCTAGTCACTCTTGCATTCCAAGAAGAACCCTAACCCTTTCCCCCAGTTGCCAGAAAAGTGATGATGAAAAGGGACCCCTTCTTGGAATGCAAGAGCTGGCCAGCAGGAAGTGCTGGGAAATTAGGTGAGGTCTCTGCTCGCCGGCATGTGCGCAGAGGATAAGATCTCGCTAGGAAGTAGCATGGAAGCCGGCAGCAGCAGGGCGAGTACCGGGAATACGATCACTCTTGGAACTTGCATGAACACTTTGAATATTCCTTTATTGCTGCATGGAAAGACCCTAGTATTATTTTATTTATTTAACATATTTCTATACCATCTAAAACTTGCGTCTCTGGGCGGTTTACAATCATTTAAACATTAAATCAATTAAACAATTAAAATCATTTAAAACCCAACATTAAAAATATTAAAACTATAAACCTAATTAAAAGCCTGGGTGAATAAATGTGTCTTGATTGCCTTTTAAAAAGTTGCCAGAGATGGGGAGGCTCTTATTTCAACAGGGAGACCATTCCTAAGCCCAGGGGCAGCAACAGAGAAGGCCCGGTCCTGAGTAGCCGCCAGACGAGTTGGCGGCAACCGCAGACGAACCTCTCCAGATTATCTTAACAGGCAGTGGGGCTCATGATGAAGACGACGTTCTCTTAAATACCCAGGGCCTAAGCCGTTTAGGGCTTTATAGGTAATAACCAGCACCTTGTATTTTGCCTGGAAACTTAGCAGCAGCCAGTGTAATTATCTGCTTAAGTGCGTGCTTGGGCCCTCCAACACACACACACACACACCACTGGTAATACAAAAACTGCCACAAGTCTCCAGGATTTTCTCCACATCAGGAAACCATAAACCTGCACACAGAACTTGACACCATTGCAGGAAGCGGGCAAACCATATGCCTTTGTTATTTCATGCAAACACCAATTTGTTTTTGCCAACATCATTTAACAATGCAGAAGCTACAGGTTATGAGTTAAATGAAGAGTTAAGCCCTTGAAGCCAGCCTTCAGTCTTTTGAGAAGCATGGCCAAACGTCCCGATCTGTACACCACAAGATAGCTGCCGACCAAGCACAGATTTCTTTAATATGGTGGAAAGCACCCAAGATGAGGAGGAACAAAAATCAAGAGTGTATTAATAAACAGTTAAACAGTGGGGGGGCTGAGAAGTTGAATAAGATATCTGGGGGTGGGAAATTGTTCATAAACCAAACAGAGCAGACATATAAGGCTTGTTCACACAACCATTAGGTGGGTAGGACAAGCATCCTACCCAGGGACAGAGCTCTAACTGAGTGGACAGGTTCAAAGAGCATGAGCCCCTCAGCTCCTAGGAGCCACCTGGGAGCCACCTGGCTCGCCCCCCACCTGCCCGCACAGCGACCCGAACTAAGGCCAGCCTCATTCCCAGCTGGCTTCACCGTTGACTGTGTGTTTTTCTGCTCTCTCCTTCTTGCTCAGAGTGAGGAAGAGAAAGAGAATGTCCTTCACACAATGCATCATTAATTTATGGCATTCACTTCCACTGGATGCGGCAATGGCCTCTGACTTAAATGGCTTCGAATGACATTTCAACATATTCATGGAGACGGTGGAGAGACCTATCAACAGCTATTGGTGATGATGGCTAAAGGGAACCTCCATGTTCAGAGGTAGTATTCCTCTGAATATCAGTTGCTGTGGAGCATTAGTGAAATCTGTTAGTTTTCTCCCCTGCTTGGGCTTCCTGGAGACATCTGGGAGGCACGATGCACAGCTGGATGGACCTATTAACTGGGACTTCTGGGCGCTATCTATTTATCTTGCCATTAAAACTGTAAGTCACCTTGAGTATTCAAGTTTTGGGTGGAAAGACAGGCTATTAATAACTTTTTACAGTAAATAAATATAAACAAGTACATAATAAATACAAAAAGTGGGGAATACTGTGGCATGGAGGTCTTTCCCCAATCCACTTCCCAATAAAAACCCCTAATGACCACTATTTGTACTAATTCTTGGCTCCCTACTCCTCTCCGCCTAGTAACCGTGAGTGCAGGTCATGCTGTGACAATTCCCTGAAAGAGGTTGGATAAATGAAGTTCCATCCAATGTACCATCCCAGACTCTAGGCTTTTTCACACAACCGTTCAGTGAGTAGGACAAGCATCCTACCTGCCTTTGGGGGCTGTCCATGCTTTGGATATTTGGTTGTGTGTGAGTAAAAACCAAGAGAGGAGGCAGGGAGTGTGATCATCTGCTAAGCGTTGGCTGCGTAGCACAAGCACACCCTACCCAGATTCTGTTCCCAGTTTCTGAATGGGGTAGGAGGGGAAACCTTCTTACCTGGCTAGGGTTTAGCAGACGGTCGTGCTCCCGGCCTCCTACCTTTTTGAGACTGTGCACAGCTCCCAAAGTAGGTAGGTAAGTCCTGGTAGGTAGGACCAAGCACGTAGCTAGGAGAGAGTGGTCGTGTGTTTGCCCCTCTCCCTGGCAGCCTCTCAGGTGTGCCAGCCACTCACCCTGCGTGTGATGTCCCATGCAGGAGGCATGGCCAGCACCTGCAAGGGTCCACACTGGTACTCTGGATTTCCCAGCCAGCTTCATTGTTAGATGTGTGTGTTCTTCATTCTCCCTTCTTTTCTTCTGTCCTCCCCACCTCCCCGCTCTAGTTTGAACCAGGTTGGCTCCCAACCACCTTCCTAGAGAAGGGAGAAAGAACTACATCCACATTTACATGGGTGTATATACTCTAGCTTTCTTTAACCCAAGGATTCTTAAACTTAGGTCCCCGGATGATGTTGGACTACAGCTCCCATCATCTGCAGCTTTGTGGCCAGGGATGATGGGAGTTGTAGTCCAGCAACATCTGGGGACACCCACGTTCGAAAATCTCTGCACTGACCTCTGTTCCGTTCTCATGGTCGGTTGAACTGCCATATGACAATTTCCCATGTGGCGGCAGCTTAAAAACCTTATTGCACAAATGATGTTGCAACATAGGGCATGTCTGTCAACAGGAAGTAGACTGATGCAATGACAACAGCCAAAGGAGGAGGCGATAGGCCACTCAGACATCTGGCTCCTCCTATATGTAATACGATGGCTTCCATTTAAACCAAGTAGGCAAACTCACCTTTCACTGTGTTTAGCCACAGTTAATAAGAACCCCATGTTCTCTCTCCTGTCAATAGAACTGAGATGTTCTATTTTCTCCAAAATGTTGGACTCTCTCCCTTTGCCAGCAGCATCCCCACATAATGTCCCACCCAGCCGTACCTCGTATATTGTGGGCTCTCTGTACTCTGCGAAGGGCGTCCTGTGCCCCATTGGGTTCATCCTCCATGGTGGTCACCACACCAACGGGGAGGCCAAAGCTACGCAATGAATCAGCCAGGCCTTGGCCTACTTCCACCCAAAGGTCCTGCTCGGAGCTTATCACGGCCACATGAGCCCAGCGGAAATACTTGAGCACAGTATACAGCACAGCTGAGGCCTGTGGCAACGGCCGGGCAAAGGTCCCAAAACGTTCCACCTCAGCATCGTCAGTCAAGCAGGCCCAGGGGAACACGGGTTTGTTCCATGCTTTGCCTAACAACCCGGCTGCCTCACAGGCGGCGGGGTTGACAGGGCCCACAAAGCCAGAGGCGTAATGTTCCGCGTTGACAAAGCCCACGACGGCCTGAGAGGCCTGGCAGTCTTCGTTGAGGAGGACATAATCGAACCAGTAACCCTGGTTCACGGTTGAGTCCTTGTTGATGCGGGCAACGGCCAACTGGGCTGCCGCATCAGGGTACGCCCGGGAGTAGAACGAGTCACAGTTCCAGGGGCCCATCACGCCCACCTTGAAAGTTGTTGGCTGGACACAGGAGGGCCAGGAGAGTAGGAAGAGCCAGAAGAGGAGGGTTCGCAGATGCAGGCCTCTGGAACAGCCCCACCTGGGATGGTGGGAAAGGCGGAGCAAGAAACTGTGGAAGCCAAACCAGGCCGGGATCATGTTGTCGTGGAGCCCCCAGGGAATGGTGCTGCCGGGGAAGGGACAGGGATGGGGGAAGGAGGAGAAGGCACAGCTCACCAAGCCTTTAGTCCCTCAGGGGCCAGGTCCAGAAGTCTTTTGTCGGAGCAGGCTCATTTGTCGCCATCAACTTGGTTAAGGTTCGCCACACACGGGTTTTTTTGAAAAAGGAGGAAGAGAGGACAACGCTGGAAAGAGAGAAAAGAAAAAAATATGTCAGTATGTGCGTGTTTTTGTTTAAAATAGCACACTGCTGCTTGTGGCAGCTTACAATACAACAATATAAACAGCCAAAGAAGGAAGTGATAGGCCAACCATACATTTGGCTCTTGTATGCAATAAGACTGGGAGGAAGCCACCTTGGGTCAGTGCCTGACAGTAAGAGAACTGGACCAAAGACAACAAAAAGCATCCCCAGTTATATTTTCTGGCTTGGGTACATCTCTGCTGCATTTTAAAACATCACCACCTTGAAGAACAGTATGCTGCTCACAGAAAGCTAGACAGGAGAGTATTGGCCTTCCCTGGCTGCCGTCTGGTTACCAAAAGGCAGTCATCTTATAACCAGCTTGCCTCCATGAGGAGCTACATTCAAATCTGCAGAGTCAACTTGGCCTCGGGGCAGCCATTTTGTCACCAGAATTTCTGCGAAGCATACCAAGTTTGAAGGAGGCAAGGAGAGTCTGTCTTGGATCGTTTGTCTTGGTGATCCTTCTACATACCCCTACTACTATATGTCATGTATTTATACAGCCCAACAAGAAGCAATACTCCAGTCTAGGGATGTGCACGAACCGGTTCGGAGGCCATTCTAGAGGCCTCCGAACCTATTCGAATGCCGGGGCCGGTTCAAAGTTCGAAGGCCCCAGACGTTGCACTTTAAGGATGTGGGGAGGGTGCACTTACCCCTCCTGCTGCTTCCCTCCCCCCCGCCGGTGCCGTATCTTTGGAAAAACCTTCAGGACGGCAGCAGATCTCCTTGCCACCCCAGTGCCCTCATTGGCCAGAAGTACCGAGCATGCATGCACCCATTGTGAGCGCGTGTGCGCTCGCCAGAAGTGCATGCGCGCCTAGTACTTCCAGCCGATGAGGGCACCCGGGCGGCAGGGAGGTTTGAATGTAGCTCCTCATGGAGGCAAGCTGGTTATAAGATGACTGCCTTTTGGTAACCAGACGGCAGCCAGGGAAGGCCAATACTCTCCTGTCTAGCTTCTGTGAGCACCATACTGTTCATGTTGGTGATGTTTTAAAATGCAGCAGACATGTACCAAAGCCAGAAAATATAACTGGGGATGCTTTTTGTCATCTTTGGTCTTTTCCAAAAATACGGCGCCGGCGGGGGGAAAGTGGCGGGAGGGGTAAGTGCAGCCTCCTCCGCCCTTAAAGTGCAACACCCGGGGCCTCCGAACCGCCCGGCTGTGGTTCCGTGCACATTCCTACTCCACTTCTCCAAACACACACACACACACACACACACACAGAGGTCACGGCAGGAGAAGGCGCAACTGCTTTGGCCTAAGTCTATCCCGTCCCATTGGCCTTGGCTGGCATTATCTGAACCACTCTCCTGCTCACGCTCAGCACCTCCGTAAACCTGCCCCCATCCCTCAAATCCTAATCTCACAGCTGAATTAAAACAGGATTGACCTTTTGGCCCCAGCTGCCTGATCATATTAGGTGTGAATTGGCGCGATGGCCCTCACACACCCACGTGTGCTGAACAGGTCACCTCTACTGACTCCTTCTCAGGAGACAGAGAGAGAGAGAGAGAGAGAAACACACACACAGGTGTGGACAAGGCCTTTACTATAGCAATGCCATCAACTCCAGCTCCACTCTAACCTCAAAAATTAGTGGTGCTGTGCATACAGCATCTAGGGGTAAAACATCAGTTATTTCTCATTTTTATGATTTCACATACACATACATACCAGGCAAGTAAGGAAAAAAACAACTGGATGTCTGGCGGTGGGTGGCGGGGGGGCACTACAAACATTTTGCCTTCACACAAGCATGGAATTGAAGCTTCACTTTAATGTGCTATTTGAATTGTTATCCCATAGATGTGTTTGGTGCTGATGAACAGTCAAGAAAGCACAGTAGATATAATAATACCAATTTTTATGGGGGGAATTTTATTTTTCCCCCATGTCTTTAAAACTCTGGATCATTAGTTTCTTCCTTTTACATACCTTCGAAGCATACCAAGTTTGAAGGTGAAAAATCTCTTTTCTACATAACCTCTGAGATCTGTTTTACTTGTATTTGGAGCGCAAAGGTCCTGATTTCAACTTCTGTGCTGCTGCTGCTGCTGCTTTTACTAAAGTGGCTGTTTATATTTTGAAATATAAAAGTATTTTTAAAATCTATTTCTCATGTGTGCTTAGATTTACTTAATACTGGGCCATATTATCCAACTGTTCCCATCTGACTGGTTGGAAATTAGTGTATTTCCATTGGCAGAGCTTCTAATAAGTTACTAATATGACTAAATTCTGAGGATCAAAATTTCAGGAGGCTTCATTTGTAGGACATGCTATTATTTATTTTACATATTTCTATACCTTCCAAAACTCACGTCTCTGGGCAGTTTACCACAAGAAAACAAACAAAAAGTTAACAAATTCGCTAAAATAAATAACAGAAAACTTAAAGCAGTAGTAAAAACAAAATAAATGATATAGTAAAAGTTAAAACATTACAACAATTTAAAATTTAAAACAATGTTTTAAAACGATGTTAAAACAAGATTTAATTAAAAGCCTGGGTGAATAGGTGCATCTTTAAAGACTTTTAAAAAGTTGTCAGAGATGGGGAGGCTCTTATTTCAGCAGGGAGCACGTTCCAAAGCTTTGGGGCAGCAATGGAGAAGGCTCGTCCCCAAGTAGCCACCAGACGAGCCGGTGGCAACTGCAGACAGACCTCTCCTGATGATCTCAATGGGCAGTGGGGTTCATAATGAAGAAGATGTTCTCTTAAATATGCAAGGGGCCCAAGCCGTTTAGGGCTTTATAGGTTATAACCAGCACCTTGTATTTTACTCGGAAACTTATCGGCAGCCAGTGTAGGTCTTTCACTACAGGAATTATATGGTCTCTCCAAGATGGTTCAGAATATGTGCCTATGTATATATATGTATACGGTTACATGTATATTAGGGGCTACAAAGCTGCAATATCCAAAAGCTTTTAAATGCTGTAATTTTTAGATACAAGCTCTGATCTAAGAAAAGAAGGCCATTGTGGCTAGGGGTTATGGAAGTTATAGCCTCACAATATCTAGGGACCCAAGGTTGGGGACCTCTGATCTAGATGGATAGGGAATTTGTTTTCTGAGATTTAGCTTTCCAAAAATCTTTAGCAAGCAGTATGCCACACACACATACATCCCTATTTGTTCATGCCATGTTCACAATCCCACTGTGAGGAGCTATTACTGCAAAACAAATATCCTTTTTTTTCTGTTTTTCAGACAAATTTAAATGGTTTGCCTTTCAATATCTATAGAATGAACACCCCCAGAAAAACCTGAGTGCGGAGCCAATAAGCACCATCCGTAATCCAATGAAGAGAAAGAGCCTGCTGGTATAATTCTGACGTATGTGGTTGCTTGTAATAAAACAGTTGATTACTGTTCTCACGGGAAAAGGAAGCTTCTTCTCGTTTTCAAACCATCTCCAACATGAAAGAAGGGGCATGTTTGTCATGACCCAGTTATCACAAAAAGAATCATTTTGCGAGCCTCTCCTCTCACTGTTACATGTATATGCATATTAATTAATGCTGTGATATTACAATTAGCGTAATATTACACTATTACCTCTTCACCACCTGATTGAAACCAATGGTACTTCTAGGTAGGCATGCATAGAATGGACTGTGCTATAAAGCCAAAAACCTTAACCATTACAATTCACAGGTAGGCAGTGATTGACAGCAAAATCGAGCTAGCCTCTCAACGGCCCTGTATCCCTTGATGACAAAAAACAAAGGGAGCATTCCTCAGGGGGGGTTACTTATTGTGAACCTCTCCCAGCCAGCCTCCTGTGCTTTTCTAAGTCCAGCAGTTCAACAGAAGAGTAACTACACGTTTTGCTCCTTAACTCTCCACTTCTGCAAGGGCTAGAGCTTAGCTTTTTTGTTTGTTTGGGAATCCGGGCAAGTTAATGGACTAACCGGACGCCAAGAAACATGCTTAAGATCTGGTAAATACTAAATAATCTGGGGAAGATGGCAGCCTAATAACCCCCACCAGGGTTCCCTACAGTAGACTACCGAGTAATCTACTCAAAATGTCAATCTGTAAGTTTTTACTTTTGGGGCCGATCTGCCAGTTTCAAAGCCACGAGGGTGATGACTCTTTTGTATCAATACTGGGAAAACTCAAATTGTCCTACAAGGTGTTATCACTATTTCAAAATACACCTCAGCAGCTGCAGGGTGTGTACTGCACGATGCAGTAGTGTTCATGAGCATGCCTGCCTCTGCACGGGAGACATGATGAGCACCCGACAGATGTAACTTCTGGATCCTCAGGGGAGAGTGTTTATTTCCACAGTTACCCATGCCTTAGTCACGTCACGGCTGGATTACTGTAACGCGCTCTACGTGGGGCTGACCTTGAAGAATATCCGGAAACTGCAGCTAGTGCAAAATGCGACAGCTAGGGTTTTATCTGGAGCTGCCCAGTGGGAGCACATCACACCCATTTTGAAAGAGCTGCACTGGCTACCAGTTTGCTTCCAGGTCCAATTCAAGGTGCTGGTTTTGACCTTTAAAGCCCTTAACGGTTTGGGCCTGGGATACCTGAGGGACCACCTGCTCCCAAGGGTTGCTGCCTGCTTGACAAGGTCATCTGAAGGGGCTCTGCTCAGGGTGCCGACAATGAGAGAGGCTCGGTTGTCGTGCATGCGGGACAGGGCCTTCTCTGTTGCTGCCCCCAGACTCTGGAATGCTCTCCCGGTGGCTATTCGCTCCGGTCTCCATCACAGCTTTTCGAAAGCATGTTAAATCCTGACTTTTTACCCAGGATTTTATATAATTGTCTTTGCTGCTGCTCTTTGTATTTTGTACTGTTTTTTAATTTTTTAATCAGATTTGTTTTATATTTTAGTTTAATATTTTAATTGTGTCCTTTTTAACAATCTTGTTTTTAAATTTTGCTGTAAACTGCTTTGGTTTTTTTTTGGTTTTTTTAATGAAAGACGGTATATAAATTTAACAATAAATAAAATAAAAATAAAAATTTCCCTTCAGAATTTCAACTGCAGTGTATTCTACACAAGCCTTACTTTGAAGAGTGTTCAGGAATTGCAGTTTGTCCCAAATATAGCTAACTTGGACCAGGCTTCCTAAAGGTACCTCTGCCATCTGATGCATGGTGGGTGACAAGAGCAGAGAAGACCTTTTTGGCAATGTTGCCACATCTATGACTGTGTGTTTGTATGTGTGTGCGCGCGCCTATGCTGAAATCTTGCCTGCATGAGGCAAATATCTTTTTATTTTCCCAAGCTTTTAACATTGAATATTAAAATCTCTCTTTTATTGCAGCCTTTCTTTCACAGTTTCATTGCCAAAGTTTTACTGTTGTATGTCTACGCTTGCGCTGCTTTTAAAACCATGCAATTATGAACAATTCTGATCATTGTTGAAAGGCCACATATACACTAAACAAGTTGTTCTAGTAAGAACTAAACTGCCTACTTTCCTTTCTCTCTCTACAACTGGACTAAATTTGGTGCAAATTGAGGTCCACAAATGAGATCTCTTGTGCTTCAAAGGATCATGCATCCGCCATCTTGGATCAGGGTGGATGACATCATTACAAAACCACACCACTGAGGTACCCCTGTGTGTCACTCACTACAACTGTCCCAACTTTAGTTCAAATTGGTTAGACAGTCCTCAAGATAGCCCACTTGCATCTTAAACATTCATGCGTCCGCCATCTTGAATCGGGGTGAATGACATCACCACAAACTATGCCATTGGGGCATGCCTATGTGTTCCTACAGCTAAGCTATAGCAAATTTGGTTCAAACTGGTCAGGTGGTTCACAAGTTAGCCCACTTGCACCTCAAAAGTTTACATGTCCACCATCTTGAATTGGGGTGGATGACATCATCAAACTACGCCATTGAGATGTCCCTATGTGTCCCTGCAACTGTACCCGATTTGGTTAATACTGTTCCAGGCATTGCGAAATTGATTGGACGCGGGGGACGGACACACAGAATGCCAGGTGATCTCATAAGCCTACTGGAAAGTAGGCTAACAACACACACACACACACACACACACACACCCCAAAGCCTAGCAACTCACACACAAAAATTTAATTAGGCATCCCTGAAAGGCAAAAGAAGAGAGAAAACAGGGGCAAGTGCATTAATTGTATTGTATTTTAACTTTTGTAAACCACCTTGGGATACCTTATGAAAGGAGGTATAAAAACTGAATGATAATTAAATTTAAAATACAACAAATATTAATAAAACAGTTTAAAATTAATTTTAAGTAAAAGCCTGAGAAAACAGGTGAGTCTTGAGGGCCTTTTTTAAAGCAAATGTTTCTTGAGGAGTCTTCTATCCCCCTCTCTTCTTACACACACAACCTCCCTGTCAGATGTCATATGAAGCTGTAGGATCGTGCATGCTCAGCCCACACATGTACATCACAAGGTGCGAAAAGGAACCCCACACATTCTGTTATGTGCCAAGAAGGCCTTATTTATAACGGAGGAAAAGAAAAAACAGTCCAGAAAATAAATGGTATTGCTTGACAATCTGAGGGAAATTACAAGTCTTAACTTGTCCTTTTAATTTCTGTGGGACTACTTTGAGTAATTTTCCTCAGGATGTTAGTCAAAGCAGAAGTGCCTTAACCCCCGGAACTTGGGGACCCTGTCTGGTCCTCCAAGGTCCGGAGGAGACTCCAAATGGCTGGCATCTTGAAGCAACTGCGAGGCACGCCTGTGGGCTTGTGACGGCGCCCATCGCAGTTGCTTCAAGACACTGGCCCAAACAGATAGGCTCAGCATCGTTCCTACTCACACGCCACCGCCGCGGGAGAAGGGAGGACTGCTCCTCCCCCCCCCCCCCGCAGCCCCCCTTCGGCCATGCTAAGAGTTTTTTGTTTGTTTTGTTAAAACTGATCTTTGGCAGGGCGGGCCCCCCAAAGGAAGTTTCAGGGGGCCTCGCACGGATGGGGGCCCCTCACGGCTTGGTGGTCTGTGCACCCAAGTTACCTTGGTGCACCCCTGAGTCAAAAGTAGTCCCATTGAAATTAAAAGGACAAGTTAAGAGATGCTTAACTTGTCCTTTTCATTTCAATAGAACGACTCTGGATATTTTTCCTCAGGATGTCAACAACCACCGACAGCATCAAAGGTAATGTTGAGGAGTAAAAGGATAGGGTTTCATCTTAGCCAGAGTGAACAGAAATCACCTTCTGTGATTTAGAAGATATTTGGCTGGGCCCGGTTTTAAAATAGGCGAGGTAATAATAAAGAATATAGTGCCTTAGTGCCTTTGACCATGGGCAGAGTATCTTTCCCTCATCACAGATCATGGGCGTAGCTTCCATTGGACAAGGGGCGACAGTTGCACCTGGGCCCACATGGTTTGAGAGGCCCCCAGGGCAGTCCCCCCTTGTCCGTGGGTCACTGCCGCCCCACTGCACTCGCTGCTACTTCCCATCTTCGCCGCCGGGGGAGTGGCAGCAGCGGGCAGGCTTTGCCCCACTCTACTACCACCGGAGTGTGGGCTCTCCTCCTCTGAACGGCACACCTGCGCTGTTTGAGTAGGGAGACCCTTGTGTGCCAGCAACATACTCAAGCGGCGCAGAAGCGCTGTTCGGAAGAAGGGAAGCCTGCGCACCGGGCGGTAGTGGAGTGAGGGGAAGCCAGGAGGAAGCCCAACCGCCGCCGCACTAAAGATGTAAAGATGGCGGTAAAGATGTGAGGTAGCGACGGCGTGGCGAGGGCACCCCCACCCCCAGAGGTAATTAAGGGGGGGCTCGCAAATGAAGGGGGCGTGGTTTTGGCAGTGGGGGCCCCCTATCTGACTTTGTCCCCTGGCCACCAGGAACCTCGCTATGCCCCTATCACAAATGAACAACAAATAGCGACTTTGTGACTAGGGACAGCGCTTTCAAGATAGGGGATGCCACCGCCTAGCCAAAGTTTACACCTCAGCACCTAGAAATAAAGCAGAGTTTCTGTTTTACGTATATATATGTGTGTTGTCTTTGCTTCAGTAGGCAGAGCTGAATCTGAACAAGGCCTCAGAAGGGCCACTTAGGTCCAGCTGTGGAAGAAAAAGCGTGACAAAGATGAGAGTGCTTCTGATCATGTACCAAGTACAACAGCAGTTAATAGCAGCAATCATCCCCTCTGAGGTAAGAACATGCAGGGCTGAGAATGCAGCTGCTGGCAGGCTTGAGCCGTGGCATCCCTTACTTTAGTAAGTAAACACTACCAGGAGGGGAGGGCAGCAAAACTCCTAATTCCTATAGACCTAGAGTTCCCAAGTTTGGAGACCCCAGATGCTACTAGACTACAGTTCCCATCAGCCTCAGCCACAATGGCCTTCCACAATGGATGGTGGGAGCTGTAGTCCAACAACTTCTGGGGACCCAAGCAGAGGTGCACCTAGATCATTTTGGAGCCCGGACCTAGAGCCCCACCACCACCCAAATAGTAAGGTCCCCCTATTCTTATCCCACATATGTCTTTGTTTCCCCCACCCCTGTTGCTAATGTACCCAGCTCAAATCAAATCACACTTGGCCGCCCAGCACAGTGCAGGCTAGCGGTGACCACACCACCCGGGCCAGACTAAAGAGAATTTGGAGGTCCCCGGGTGGTGTGGAGGCCCTGGAATTCGGCCCCAAAGTCCAGGGGTGAGAGTGCTTCTGAACCCAAGACCGAGAACCCCGGCTGTAGACCAGAGGTTCTCAAACTGATCTGCAAGGACCATCCAGATGGTCTACAAAAAGGTTGCAGAACAGTTAAGGATAGCTATAATTTGCCTTGCAGTGAGTTTTAAGTACTTATTTGCACACCATCTCAAATTCACATTAGTGATGTGCACAAACTGGTTCAACATTCTATTCCTAGAAAGTTGAACGGGTTCAGGAACTGGCATTTGAACCGGTTCGAACACAGGAGCGGGGGCTCCTTTAAGGCGGGGGGAGGGTATCCTGACCTCCCCCACCGCACGCACTTCCCTCTCCGGCACGGCTTCAAAAACCGCTGGCGTGGGGTTGGCTGTATACCCTCTTGCTGCCCCGGTCAGCGTAATACCGGAAGTGGCCCATGTGCATGGAACCGGTTCCATTTACACCCCTAACTCTCATCACTGGTTTACAAACAAGTGGGAGTTACGTGCTTTGATCTGAAGAGCAAAAAGAGTTTATGGAGGGGTCCGCTGAGATCCCAGGCCATTTCCAAGTGATCCGTGAGAGAAGACGTTTGAGATTCTCAGCTCCTGCCACTCAGGAAAGTTTGACATTCACAAACAGCTCAACAGGAGAAATGGCCCACAGACCCAGATTCCCCCACATTTGCTCATACAGACAAATATAGCCATCAAGCACCTTATGGAGAGCACCTTCCTTGTGAGGCAAGTTTACAACACCTGGGGCTTTTTAGAAAAAAGACTATGGGGAGACATGATCGAGGTCTATAAAAGTATGCATGGTGTGGAGAAAGTGGACAGAGAAAACATTTTATCTCCTGCATTATCTATTGTGATTTTTATCTGTTTTTACGAGTTTTAAATGTTTTATATTTTATATTATGTTTTAATCTGTACACCGCCTGGAGATTTCTATATTAGGGGTATAGAAATTCAGTCAAACACCACTACGAGCAGGGGCTCATCCCATGAATCAGATTGCCAAGAATTTTAGCACCGAGAAAGAGGAAATGCTTTTTCACACAATGCACAATTAACCTATGGAATTCTCTGTCACAAGATGTGGTGACATCCAACAGCCTGGATGGCTTTAAGAGGGATTTAGATAAATTCATGGAGAACTAGTCTATCAATGGCTATTAGTCTGAGGGCTAAAGGCCACCTCCAGCCTCAGAGGCAGGATGCTGCTAAATCCCAGTTGCGGGGGAGCAAACAGCAGGAGAGAGGGCAAGCCCTCCCCTCTTGCATGTGGGCTCCTCAGAGGCCACTGTGGTGGGCCACTGTGTGAAACAGGATGCTGGACTAGATGGACCTTGGGCCTGATCCATCAGGGCTGTTCTTATGTTCTTCCCATGCAACCCCATATAAACGGAAGCCATGGCTCTCTCACTTTTCATATTTGGGCAGGGAAAGAAAGAAAAAATTCCCTCAGTTGAGACTGGCCTGCTTTTTATTACTGCTTTCTAATTACTTTTGCCTTTTCCAAGTGCATCTGCCTTTGGCTCATTCTGCACAAGCCATCCCAAAAACTATTTGCTCTTTATTTGCCCTTTTCTTACAGGGCTGACGGATGGGAAGGACCCAGCCTTTCCCTGGCTCTCCAATACAGACGTGCTTGAGAGCTAAATAGGACACAAGGGTGGACAACCTGAGGCTCTCCAGCTAACTGCTGTACTACAACTCCCATCATACCCATCTTAATTGTGGCTGCGGATGATGGGAGTTGTAGTCAAACAACAGCTGGAGAGCCTTAGGTTGGCCCCCTCTGTTCTAAAGGCCAGACTCGGTGTTCTGAGGAGAAATCTTCGAGGAGAGAAATGGCGGAGAGCACTGTGAGAGAGGGACCAAACTCGATCCCTCGATTATCTCAAAGGAAGATCGCACAGGCTTCCTGGCAGGTTATGGCACTAAATCACAGGGATTTTTGGAACTGCTGTCTTGTGTTCTTGCCCAAAAGTTCCCTGCAAAATATACGAGGCTTGCCACAGGTTGCACCCTTTGTTACAGAAGTACAAACACATTTGTGCAAGCACACCAGTCTGGAATGCAAGCAAAGAAACCAAAAGCAGGAGTCGACAGATAACCACAACCAAAGCCATAGGGAATCAGATTTTAAAAATATAAAGAGGGACAGGACCTTGCAGATCTCCTGGGGCAGGGAGTTCCACTGTCTAGGTAAAGCTACAGAAAAGGTATTCCCACCACCAGAGCAGTGGATGGCAGCAAAATACACAGATAGGCCTCCCCAGAGAATCTCAGAGTGTTTTTGGTGCTTATTTTTGCTATAGGGGTTTATATTGTGTGTTATCAAAGGAGCAAACAAGATCGGCACAAAAAGACAACAATGAATGAAAACAAACGACTCAATGTCCCTGCCCCAAAATGATAAGTATTGTATAATTTGGGAAAACTAAACGTCACTTCTATTCCGAAAACTGAACTCACTTTTTGGACAGTACAAGGCTATAGCGGCAACTAGGAGGCCAGTTTTTGAATTCCAGATTTAGTCACAGAAATTATTGAGAGGTGTCTCAACCTTGGGTCCCCAGATGTGGTTGGACTTCAAATCCCATCATCCCCAGCCACCAGAGACAATGGTGACTGGGGGGTGATGGGAGCTGTAGTCCACCCATATCGGGGGACCCAAGGCTGAGAACCCCTGGCTTAAAACAATGGAAAGAGATACCTGTGGTTATGTTCTAGTCACAACAAAGCCTTTGACATCCTAATTATTTTGCCCCGGTGATGCAGTCAATGGCTACGCAATCCCCAGTTTGGCAGGTTACAGTTGGTGACTAACATGATGTATGACTCACACCTCAAGGAACTGGCATGCCCAACTTCAGGCTAGTTCACACATGCACAGTCATTACTCTTCAGCCCTAGCATTGAGTGACTCTGCAGATAGCGCTTTTTCTACTTACCTACCTGTTGGACCTCATTCACCACATGAATCTGCCAGGGCCCTCCACCGATCATATCGACAGATTCGGCCATGGGGTCAAAAGATAGGGCCTTCTCAGTTGTGGCCCCTAAGCTCTGGAATCTCCTCCCAGAAGAGCTTTGCCATGCTCTCTCCCTTAGGGTTTTTATTTGTTCAGAGAGGCTTTTTAAATGTCTTTTGTTACAGTCTGAAGGGTTGTTAATTTTTAATTGGGTCTGTTTTAATCAATTTATTTTTATACTGTGTTTTAGATGTTTTTATTGCCCCAAGCAGTATTGTACTGGAGGAATGGGATATAAGCATTTTAAATAATAAGAAGATTAAATAATCACCACTGCCTGGTCTCTACTCTTCTTCTCTACAATGCCTCCCCATCCCCAGACTTGGGCAATGCAATAAGAGCTGGTTCACACATGCAAACCCCTTCTATTTCCTCTATGTGACTGTATATACAAGGACACAGCCCCAAGGAGAAAAGCTTATATGAACCAGGTGGGACACAGAAACAGCTGCAATTGCAATTGCAGGGGCAGCTCTTCCCTGAGGCTGGGGGAGGCAGTTGCCTCAAGCAGCATCAGCAAGAGAGCGAGATGACCCCTGATGCTCCTCCACTTGCCTCCTGGTGCCACCATTTGAAAAAAGAAAGGGGGTGGGAATTTGGCATCATGCCACAGGCACAGAGATATCCTGGGCCTCCACTGCTGCCTGTGGTGAGCTTTCTGCTGTCACAGCCACTGCGTACCACTTGGGCTCACTCAAATAAGAATGTAAGAACAGCCCTGCTGGATCAGGCCCAAGGAGGCCCATCTAGTCCAGCATCCTGTTTCACATCGTGGCCCACCAGATGCCTCTGAGAAGCCCACAGGAAGGGGTTGAGGGCGTGCCCACTCCCCTGCCAAGTGGTATGGAGAGGCATCATTCCTTTGAGGCTGGAGGTGGCCTATAGCCACCAGACTAGTAGCCATTAACAGACCTGTCCTCCGTGACAATGTCTGAGCCCCTTTTAAAGCCATCCAGGCTAATGGCCATCACCACATCCTGTGGCAGAGAATTCCATAGGTTAATTGTGCACTGTGTGAAGACTTCCTTTTGTCAGTCCTCAGTTTCCAGACCTTCAGTTTCATGGGGTGACCCCTGGTTCTAGTGCTGTGAGAGACGGAGAAAAATTTCTCTGTCCACTTTCTCTACTCCATGCATAATTTTATACACCTTGATCATGTCTCCCCGTTGTCGCCTCTTTTCCAAACTAAAGTGTCCCAGATGCTGTGTCCTTGCCTCATAAGGAAGCTGCTCCAGGCCCCTGGTCCTCTTGGTTGCCCTCCTCTGCCCTCAGTCTTTCTTCAAGGGGTTACACACCCAAACCATAATCATACAGAGAAAATAAGTAGGTCTGGCATATATGACTTGGCCCAAGAGTGCCCAGAAATGTTGTAGAATCTCTTTATGAGAGGAGATTCTATGAACCACCACCAGACATGGACTGGATTTACAGAATCTTAGAGCTGGGTAGGACAATTATCCCACCCACCTTTTGCTCATGAGAACCAGCTAATAGTTGCTTGTGAGACACAAGGAGTTAGTATTAGGCTTATCAAGTCCTTTAGAGGTCATCTGGAAGGTGCAGAAAAGCTCCCGCTTCAAGCCTGTGTCCATTCTCTGATGCAGTTATGGGGCACGTGATCCGATGTGCCTTGGCCTCCCCTTTTGCACTCAAAAATCCTAAAATACACTCATGTGCATTTGGGTGCAGGAGATAGAACGATGACTTAAAGCAGAGGCTCCTAACCTAAGGTGCCCAGCTGTTGTTGGACTACAGCCCCCATCATCCTTTGGCCTTTGGGTCTGGGGATGATGAGAGTTGCAATCCAAGAACAACTGGGGACCCATGGCTGGGAACTCCTGAGCTAAAGACCATTTCCAAGATATTATCAGATCCATCCAGGGGCCTCAAGACCTTGAAGACACAGCAAGGCCTCCCAAGAATGCTTCTCTATGTCCAGAGGCAGAAATTCCAGACAATTATTCAGCCTAACCTGCTTTGCAGGGTGCTGTTTTCTGAAGTCCACGGAAGTAGGGGTGTGTGTTTGTGTCTGCGCTTGTGCACACGCACAGTGGTACAGCAGGCACAACTTTAGCCGTGATTCTGCTGTTTAAACTACGGGCGGATAGCTAAGACTCTCCAGATGTTGTTGGACTACAATTCCCATCATCCCCGGCTGCTATTGATTGTTATAATCCACCAGCCGGTTTAAACTGACCCACAGAGGCAATCGCTCCAGCAAGCAGAACAGAGAACCGTTCATACGACTTCCCTGACCTTCTTTGTAGAGAACCAGCTCACACTCAATAAGAGGCAATAATGTGGCCGCAGTCACATGAACAGGTTAGAGTCATGAACTATGGCTGTATGCAGACAAGACACACTCGCTCACAAATGTGAATGGCACACAAGCAGCTACGGAGAGAAACCACCACCAATAGTAAACCCATGCACAAATCTGTGATTTTTAAAAATCAAAACTAGAAGAACTTCATGCACAGTTCAGCCCTACATAAAATGCCACCACCACTCCACTCCAAGGCACAACCTTCCTGAGCTGCTTCTGTGCAACACCAACTTCTTTCAGTGGCCGCTGGAAAGATCTGCTGTCTGGACTGTAAGAAATCACAAAGCAAAGGGGATGGTGGAAATAATCTTTTCAAAAGATGTCCACCTCAAGGTTTTAAAATCTGATTGAAGATATCCCCCCCCCATTTCACTTTTTTTTTGGTGGGGTGGGGGTGGGGGGTAGTAACATTTGGGTTGGGGCCACCCTGAGCCGAACATATTGGAACCCTCTAGTCATGACAACCCATTTAACATTGAAAGATTCTGCCACACCTCCCAAGCGTGCTTCGATAAATAGGCATCTTCTGGGAGATTTGATGGGTTAATCCCACCCGAGACCTTGTTTACCCTGACCATGATACCAGCAACACCAAGATAACTCCTCCCTCTCTGCAAGAGCCTTCCCTCCCACACTTGCTAGGCATACAAGGACGAATTTGAAATGTTGGCTACAACTCCTGAGGCCCAGCTTCTAAACAGACAATGAGGCTGTTCCGACAATCAGACGGAATTGGGCTAGGAGAGCCTAGCCCGACGTCGCCTGACTGTGTGAACCAGGCGGTGGCCTCCAGGCAGCTAACCCACCAAAATAACCCTCCCCTTAAATCGGATTTGGGTTTTTTTGCTCGTGAGTTGCCGCAGCGCGGCTCCGTGCCGCAGCTACTCACGTGGCGACCCCCTCCAACCGGGAGGCTGAAAAGCGCTCGCCCAGGGTTGCCGCCCTGCTCGTCAGCGGGGAGAGCGAGCTAAGCCCACTCTCCTCACTAACCCCCTCTGGCTCTGCTCACTAATCGCAAGAAGAGCCTCAATGGTAGCTATCCAAGCTACCTTTTGCTCTGTAAACCACTTGAGAAAATTTTGTTGGAAAGTGGCATATAAATATTTTTATGGTCTAAAGATCTGTACTCGGGGATAAAGGGACCATGAGACATGACACTTGGTTTCCACAAGATTCATGTTTTGCTGCTGAACTTATCATAAGAACATCAGAACAGCCGTGATGGATCAGGCCCAAGGAGGCCCATCTAGTCCAGCATCCTGTTTCACACAGTGGCCCACCAGATGCCTCTGGGGAGCCCACAGGCAAGAGGTCATGCCCTCTCTCCTGCTGTTGCTCCCCTGCAACTGGCCATCACCACATCCCATAGCTGAAGGTGGCCCACAGCCACCAGACTAGTAGCCACTGATAGACGTGTCCACCATGAATCTGTCTAAGCCCCTTTTAAAGCCATTAAGTGGCATCGGGGAAATGCTTGACTAACAAGCAGAAGGTTGCCAGTTTGAATCCCCACTGGTACTATATCAGGCAGCAGCAATATAGGAAGATACTGAAAGGCATCATCTCATACTGTGCAGGAGGAAGCAATGGTAAACCCCTCCTGTATTCTACCAAAAGAAAGCCACAGGGCTCTGTGGGTGACAGGAGTCAAATTCTATTTGACAGCACACTTCACTTCAAGCTGATGGCCATCACCACATCCCATGGCAAAGAATTCCATAGATTAATTATGCGCTGTGTGAAAAAGTACTTCCTCTTGTTGGTTCTAAATCTCCCAGCCTTCAGTTTCATGGGGTGACCCCTGGTTCTAGTGTTCTGAGACAGGAAGGAAAATTTCTCTCTGTCCACCCTCTGCACTCCATGCATAGTTTTATACCCCTCGATCATGTCTCCCCTTAGTCGCCTCTTTTCCAAGGTAAAGAGCCCCAGATGCTGTAGCCTAGCCTCAAAAGGAAGGTGCTCCAGGCCCTTGATCATTTTGGTTGCCCTCTTCTGCACCTTTCCCAGTTCTACAATATCCTTCTTAAGATACGGTGACCAAAGCTGTACGCAGTACTCCAGATGTGGCCGCACCATAGATTTGCATAGGGGCATTAAAATATTAGCTTTTGTGTTTTCAGTCCCCTTCCTAATGATTCCTGGCATGGAATTAGCCTTTTTCACAGCTGCTGCGCACTGAGTAGAGATGTGCACGGAACCTGCTGGTCTGGTCCAAGTCTGAATTTGACCCGAATTGGCCAGTTTAGTCCGGCACCCCCTCGAACCACCACCCCCCGGTTTTTTTTTAGACTTACTCCCTTCAGGGGAGTTGTCTGAGGCAGCGGGAGGTCCCCCTCCTCCCGCTGGCCTCCCTTATTCCTGAAACTGGCCATTCGGACATTCTTCAGCCGGCTTACGGCCTCCCCCCCCCCTTGGTTTGGCAGCCATTTTGGAGGCCGCCGCACCTGCGCAATAGGCCTCTGCATGACCTGGGTCATTTCAGGAATAAGGGAGGCCAGCCGGAGCAAGGGGAACCTCCGCGGACACAAACACCCCCATGCACTGCCTCGGACAACTCCCCTGGAGGGAGCACATGTACAAAAAAAAGTTAATTTTCAACCAGATCACCTTTATCCACATAACTTTTGACACTCTCAGAGAACTCCAAAAGGTTAGTGAGGCAAGACTTTCCCTTGCAGAAGCCATGCTGGTTCTCCTTCAGGAAGGCCTTTTCTTCTATATGCTTAACAATTTTGTCCTTAAGCACGCTCTCGATTAATTTACCCAGCACTGAAGTTAAGCTGAGCAGCCTGGAATTTCCCGGATCCCCCCTGGATTCCTTTTCGAAAATTAGAGTCACATTGGCTACTCTCTAGTCCTTTGGTACAAAGCCCAATTATAAGGACAAGTTACATATTTTTGCTTGGCAATTTCACATTTGAGTTCCTTCAGAACTCTTGGGTTGATGCCATCTGGCCCTGACGATTTGTTAATTTTTAGTTTTTCAAGATAGTTGAGAACATCTTCCTTTGTCACCTCAAATTGGCCCAGTTCTTCAGCCGCTAAACCTGAAAAGCTCAATACTCTACTTGTTAGCCATGCTGACGTCCTCCCGAACTTGGTGGTACCTTTCCTCCTTCTTCGTATATATTCCAACTGTGCTTCTAGTATTGCGGTTTTAAATAAGTTCCATGTTTTCTGGAGTAATTTGACACTCCTGGAGTAATTTGACTTTCCCTTTCAACTTCCTTCTTACCGGTCCCCTCATTTTTGAGAAGTTTCCTCTTCTGAAGTTCAACACATCTGTGTTCGACTTCCTTGATAATTCTCCACTTGCATATAAGCTGAATTGGATCACACTATGGTCACAGCTACCCACTTACTCTGCAACTCTGACATCTTGCACCAGGTCCTGGGCACCACTCAGGATTAAATCCAAGGTCGCCATCTCTCTGGTTGGTTCCGCAACTAACTGTTCTAAGGCACAGTCATTTAGCATGTCCAAAAATTTGGCCTCTCTTTCATTACCTGAATGTGAGTTTACCCAGATGAGAGTTGTAGTCCAACAACTAAAGATGTGCACAAAATGAATTTTTCAATTCATTTTGAATTCCAAACATTTGTTCTGAATTTGGATCAAATTAGAATCTGGTCCAAAAATGATCTGAATTCAAATCACATTTGAATCAATTCAACCCTGTTTTGGAGCCTTTAACAACCAATCAGGGGCCTGAATGGTTTTTTAAAGGTGCCAAATGTCTTTCAAATCGAATTTGAATCTAATTTTGAAAATTCGATTCAAATCCAAATCAAATTGCCCTTTTAAGGGGTGATTCAATTCAAATCCAAATCACTTGAATCACCCAGATTTGATTCAAATCCATTCAAATTCGAATCAATTTGCACAACACTACCAACACTACCTGGGGACCCAAGCTTGAGAACTCCTGTTGAAGCATTCCTGACCAGGAGGGGTGTGCAGAGATCTTGGACAGGGGGCAGGTGACTATACAGGCTGAAAAAAAACACTGTATTCTGTTCGCGCTCCCACCTATAATATGTTTTTTATTATCTAGAGGGTTAACAGGAGTGTGTCCGGGGGGCATCTTTCAGAGTAGAGGTTAGGTAGGCATTGCCATTCCATTCCAAGGTCAGGGTTAGAATATTCTTTGCCCAACATATCCTTGCAATGCGTGAGCCCTCTTAGGACAGGGGACCATCATATATTTGTTTACTATTTCTCTTTCTACATAAACCACTTTGAGAACTTCTGCAGAAAGGCAGCTTATAAATTTTCTTCACGGTCATCATCCACCATGCAACTCCACAGTGTGAGGAGTGAGACGCCAAGACACAGACTGGCCCATCCCAGTCAGACCAAGGCCTTAGTTAACATGTAAAGAGGAAAACCACAAACAGTTGTAGCCAAGGAGTTTAGGAGACCGCTGCTCCCCTAAACACAGACAACCAGGCTCCCCTCATACTAAAACTGCCCCAAACGCCTCCCTCCTCCCAGATCATTCCCAGCAGCTGGGGGGCGGGGTTGGTTAAGGGGAATGGTAGCTTTTAGTGCTTAACTCTCCACTTCCCAGAAATCAAGAGTTATACATTCCTCTTGCACAACTGCCACCCAACCCATCAAGAAGAGCTTCTTATAGGAAGGTTGGACAGGTGATGGTTCACTTAATCCCTTCTCTTCTCCCCCTCCCACCACCCGATTAAAATATACAGCTGACATTTGATATGGACAGTTACTTCTTTCCCTTTCCCTAATTTGCTGCTTATATCTATAAAGAAGCAAGAGAGTGCTAGATGCTGTCCATAACCCTCTAGCACCTGCTCCACCCCTGCCAGCTCCAAGCCCTACTTACTTCACCAAAGGTTCTTGGGGGACCCACACCACCTTCTTCTCTCTTCCCTGCACCGCTCCCCAAAGTCTCTCATTTCTGCCCCTTCTGGCTGCTCTGCACCCCGACATCCCAAGGGGAATTGCGATCTGTCCATTCCCCACAGCACCCAAAACCAGAACACTGCAGTGGTGAGAAAGGGGCAAAAGCAGGGAGCAGGGCTAGAAGCCCACACGGGAAATGCAGCTGTCCCCACTCCCAGTTTCCTTGACCAGACTCATCCCCAAAACTGTAGAGGAAGATGCATTAAACCAGCCTGGTTTCCCAGCAGCCCAGGCCACAGGAAACCGTGGCTCCTTCATAGCCGCAGTCCATCACCGCTTGACTAGACTCGCTACGTTATGCTCCATTCTTACCCAGTTCCACTCCACAGCCACTTCAGTGCTTCCCAAGATATTCCAGTTGCTAAATCCAGGGAAACGGTTGTTGCAGAACAAAAGCAGAAACTCAGCGGAAGAAAAATAAAGGAACGCCAGCCAAAGGCAAAACCCAAGAATCAATCCCGGAGTCCACCATTCATTTCAGGGAGACTGGCCTGGAGAAATGGAGTGTGTCCAGCACCACAGAGCTCCTTCCCACCCCCGATCTTCCCTGTGGGGCACAGGGAATATGGGGCACTGGTGGCCACTGGGTACAGGTTCCCCCTTGGGTCCAGGAGCAGCACTTCAGAGCGGTGGAGCTGGGCATTTGCAAGCAGTCGGGGCTGGTGATGGCGGGGGGGGGTGGGGGGAGGGTGTGTTTTTTTTAAACCCATAATCCATGTTTGCTGTCTCTTCTAACAGCTAATCAGATTAGGTCCTCATGGAGGGGGAAGGTGGAATGAAGAGATGGGGAGGGAGACGGCCACGTGTCCAGGGAACCAGGAGCTTTGCGGTCCGCAGCCTGGATGGTTCAGATGCGGCAGGGGCATGGAGACGAGAGAGAGTGGGCACACAACTTGGGATGCTGAACAGCTGCAGAGAGCAAAACGGGAAGGGACACAGAGGAATGGACGTGGAGTGTAAAGGGTGCAGCAAAGAAGTAGGAGTGGTGAGGTGTTAATGTGCGAAAAGGCGAATTTGGGACATGGAGGAGAGGGAAGAGAAAGAGGCAGGCAAAGTGTGGTAAGTTGGGAGTTGCACGTGGTTATCAGGAACACGGTAAGAAGGTTAAGAACTGGAAGGATGGTTCCAGGGCTTACAAACACCATTTAAAAAGCAAAAAGCAAAATGAATATCCATTTGTGTGAATGCAAAGCATGGCAAGCAGAGGAAGGCTTCAAGGAGATGGATGCAAGAATGCCGTAGCTGAGACAGGCCAGTGATGGGCGAGAAGATGGGCCAGTTGATCTGTCGGAGGACAGAAAAGGATCTCAGATTTAAAAGTGAAGAGAGGGTTGGGGACAAGTGAAAGGCAGATAAATGAGTGGGTAGGGTGATGGGGAGGGGGGAGGGCCATGCCTGGGCAATGTGTGTCTAAGGAGTTCTCCCCCCCAGGATCTGGGGCTGTCTGTTCTCCCCAGACTTCAGAATGCGTCATACCATTGCTTGGGGTTTGCATGGGTGAGGAGGAGGCGCAGATGTCATGGAGCTGGATTCCCTAGGCCTGTTCTATTCCTGAAGTGGGGGGAGGGGTCTTCAACTATGAATCTTGGAAGGACTTAGGGGAACTTGGACGCTGATGCAGCAGAGCTGTGGAAAGCATTCGGCAGGAAGGCACGGGGTTTTAGGTTCGTGGCCGTTGCTCTAGGAACATCTACAGCAGCAAGAAATATGTGGAGGTGGTACTGCACACCTGGGCGAGGCAGAGGGAGACACTGAAATCACATGCTCTTGCTAGAGTCCAAAGGGTGGGACTCATGAACACCAAAGAAGTCGCCAAGCAAACACAATATTATTATTTCTGCCATGACATGTGAGCAGACGCCACCTCCAGAATTCTTAGAGCTCTGAAGAGGTAGATGCAGCATATGAGGAGGATGAAAAACGTGGAGGGAACTGGACACCAGCTGGCCAATCGGCCAAGAAAAGACCTCGGGGAGCCAGAGCTCGTTGCTACACAGTCACTCCGTTTTGGCTCCAAGAGAAGCGGATTATAGTCATACAAGTTGTCTGCAACTTAACTGCCTTTTTAACATATGTGCTCATGTTTACTGGGGTAAAGTTGGAAGAAGTGCTCTGAAGTGTTACCCCATATCAACAAACGTGTGTGTTATATATTATTTCTAAGGAAGAGCAGGTGAGAGAGTGGGCATTATGTGGGTGAAAGAGAAACTCCCTGTCCTGCTTGTCTGCCTGCCCAGGTAGGTGAATTTCACACACAGTTGGACACACTTTGTTTCAAACGGAATCTTTAGTAGTCCCAGAGTCTTAAATATAAGAGTTCTGATCATAATGTTGTGTGGGGAGAATTCTAAAAAGAAAAGAAAAATGAAATAAAGCAAACATTTCAAATGAGAGTGTGCCCCTGTGATGGGAAGGCTTCAGCCCTTTCCTTTTCTCACACATGCACATCTCCAGCAGACCAAGTTCTTCAACAGATATTTGGAGACAGGAAAGACAAAATGAGCATGGAAAAAGCAACAGCAGCAGGAAGGGGAAGACTGTTTCAGTGAACTTGTAGGAGGGCAGTGCAGAGAGATGAGGGAGGAGGTTGCTCCTTGAAAAACAAAATTCATTTATTTAGAAAATGATAATACAAAAATAAGTTAACTGTGCAGAAAAGAACAATTCTATGCAACAGGCCCAAGTGTGTTGTAACATCACACACCCAGAACAAAAGCACTCTGGAACAGGAGGACAGGGAGGACCAAGGATCAGCAAGACTTCTCACAACCCCACTTCCCTGCACACTTGAAACTGAACTGCCAAACAGGCAAGCAGAATAAGGCTACCTTGCATCCCCTCCCAGGATGCTCTTTCAGGAATGGAATGGATACTGTTGACTGGAAGGGAGGCAGGGGAGGGAGAGAAAGAGAGAGAGATACACACACACACACACACACACACACCAAGAGGTTCTTAGCGAACTGGATACCACAGAGGTTCTGCATTATCTCCTTTTGTTAGGAATCAAACACAAAGTCAGTGGAACTCCTGCTGCCCCAAGTCCTCAGCCCGCAGGATTTAAATCGAGCTTAAAACTCGATCCCCACGACACACTTTGACATCCTCCCTATACTAAAGAAGGAAGTTTTTAGACTCCATTGGAGCAAACAGTAGAGGAGTAAGGAGTGCTTTCATCAACCATGTCCACAGCCAGGCAGGACTGTGGGGAGGAGGAATAGTCCAGCTGCAAGGATGTCATCTCCACACCCCTCCTCCTCCTCTGCTGTGGCGAGAGTTGGAGGCTGGAACTCCAGAGAGCTTCCTCCCAGCTTTGGCAGAGGGATGGGACTTCTCACGGCCAGGCCCCAAACGGCGGGCTGGACCCACCTGAGGAGGTGAAACAGAGAGAAGGACAACAGGGTGACCAAGAGAAGACAAAGAGCACCCATTCCCTGAACCCCAGTGCCATGTATCCCATAATGCCATGCTCTACAGCCCCAGTCCCATGATAGCAGGGGACTAGTTGCTCCAACAGCTGATGATAGCCCTTCCTTCCTTCAGCATCTCCCTCATCCCCCAGTCATTGAGGGGCAGACACACCTCTTTCCTCACACCTTCTGTAAGCCTGGGATCCAGGTTCCGGCGTGCCTGTAGATTCCCATCACTTTTCATTTCTGGCCTAGAAGTAAAAATCCGAAAGAAAGGAGATGGAGGCATGACCACAGGAAGAGAGTCAAGGTTTCCCAGTTCCCAAGCCCTGCTCACAAGACTCTTCTCCTCAAGAAGGTTTCCAAAAATAACCTTTCCCACATAACAGAGGGCAACATTTCTGGAGAAGCTTTGCCCAACATTACTACAAAGCTAAAGTTCTCAATGAGTTTACACAGAAAAAAAGGAAAAGGAAAGAAAGAATAGCACACCCACCCACAGGTGACTGCTCCCGGGCCCAGGAAAGTCCCGTACTTCAGCCTTACCCGTTCTGGTCTATCCCACGCAAATACTTGTACAGCTCCTCTGTTGAAGGGACTGGCTTCCCCTTGGCCTGGTAGTGCTTCAATAAGCGTGAAACTTCAGCCACTTGCCTCGGGGACAAGATTCCACTCTGGTGTACTGTGGAGGAGTCAAGGAGAGGGAGACAAAAAGAAGAGAAAATATCAGGCTTGGCCCAGACAACAGAGCCTGCTCCAGAGTACGGACGGCCAACATGAGGATCTCCAGCAGTGAGACTACAACCCCCATGATCCTCGCCCACAACCGACTGTGGGAGAGGGTGATGGGAACTGTGGGCCAACAACAGGGGGGAGAGCCTCAATTGACCACCCCTACCCTAGAGACATTTTAGCCACCACTTGCGGGGCAGGGGCTGGTCACGCACCCAAGTCCTGTTGCAGGGGGCTGGTTGCTTCTGGGTAGGAGGACCCAGCTTTGGACAAGGACACTTTGGTCTTGTGGACAGCAGCATTGCTGGGTGGCTGGATGCGGATGGTGTTGGTGGACAGCTGCGCTGTGTCCCAGAGGGCCGTGGACCGTTCGTGGTAGGAGTGGGATGTGCCTGGAAAGAGAGTTGGACAACGCTAAGCAGAGGTCCGCTGAGGTCCCGCCCCGCTGAGCAGAGGTCACATGGTCCCTGTGCACCTGAACATTTGCAGGCGCCTTCTCCCAAGTCTTTTCCTGGTAGATTTAAGAGCAAGCATTTTTTTTAAAATGTGAAGAAGGGGAGCAGGGAGGACATGAAGGTTCACCAACCTCAGGTTCTCTTGCTGCTGCTGGACCACAACTCTTATCATCCCTCTGGGACACAGCACAAATGAGGCTGGGGATGATGGGGACTGTAGTCCAACAACAGGTGGAGAACCTCCAGGTGGCCAGTCCGGTCTAGTGTCCCTTTTAACATTATCATCTTAAAAGACATGACATATATGGGGTGGGGGGACGGGCACAGCTCTGTTCAAAAGAAAAAAGTTGTGATGCATGTTCCAATAAACTCTAAATATTGGAACTGTATTTATTTAGAATGTTCTAAAATACAGAATCGTAGAATATTAAAAAGAAACTCAATTACACATCTTTGATACTGACAAGTCTCAAAGTCCCATTGTTTATTTTAGAACAGCCACACATTCACCCATTTTAGCTATTTCTAAAACTGATTAGCCACCCTTCAAGTGAAAGAAACTTTCAGGTATAAAGGTATACTGTATATAGATGACCTCCTATAGAGGAGAGCTGGTCTTGTAGTAGCAAGCATGAATTGTCCTCTTTGCTAAGCAGGGACATAGGAAGCTGCCAAAGACTGAGTCAGACCATAACTCCATCTAGCTCAGTATTGTCTACACAGTCTGTAGACAATGTAGGTTGTCTACAGACTGTGTAGTTGCAAGCAGGAATCTCTTTCAGCCCTATCTCGGTGATGCCATGGAAGGAACTTGGAACATTCAGAGACTCCATCCCCTAAGGGGAATATTTTACAGTGCTCACACATGTAAGTCTCCCATTCATATGCAATCAGGGCAAACCCTGCTTAGCTATGGTGACAAGTCATGCTTGCTACCACAAGATGAGCTCTCCTCTCCCCACCTGGTTTACATTTGAATGAGAGACTACATGTTTGATCACTGTAAAATATTCCCCTCAGGGGATGTGGCCGCTTTGGGAAGAGCACCTGCGTGCTTGCATGCAGAAGGTTCCAAGTTCCCTCCCTGGCATCTCCAAGATAGGACTGAGAAAGACTCCTGCCTGTAACCTTGGGAGAAGCCACTGCCAGTCTGGGTAGACAATACTGAGCTGGATGGATCAAGGGTCTGACTCAGTATATGGCAGCTTCCTATGTTCCCTTCAAAGCTACTCAACTGCACACAGGGGCAGGCTCTCCTACCCGTGGCTCTCTTTGGATAGTGGTTTATGGCATGCTAGGATGGGCTCCCCTCCAGACCTGTTCCATTCCAGTATGCCAAGAACCCTAATCCACAGAGCCAAGTGGGACACATGATGATCCACCTAGAGCAAGGTCTGGGAACAGGCAGGGAGCTGGTCCCATACGGCAGAATTCCACGAGAGAGAAAGAGAAAGGGGTTGGGCCCGCTCTTACCGAACTGAGTCTGGTTTGTGAAGGGTGGGAGGCCGTTGGCAGAGGACCCTTCCTGTTTCTGAGCACAGCTTTCGTTTGAAGCGTGGTCCAACAGCTAGAAGTCATAGACGGACAGAAGTTAGATCAAAGATAAACAGAACAGGTTCAAACACAAAGCAGCTCATATGATAATATCCTGCTAGAAGCCGGTGGTGTGATCACATCCAGAAAATTGTGTACAGCTGTGTCCAGTATCTTTTTGAGATACAAAATATTGTAGAGCTGGAAAACGTGCTAGGAGGGGCCGCCAAAATAATCAGGGGGCTGGCGCACCCTCCCTACAGGGAAAGCCTCAAGTATCTGGGGCTTGTTCAGCTTAGGAATAGGGGGGGAAAAGATTTAAACAAGGTGCACGACATGAAAGAGGTTTGCAAAGTTATGCATAGCCTGGAGAAAAGTGGACAAAAGGATTTTTTTTCTCCTTCTCTCATGACAATAAAATTCAGAATCACCCACTGACAGGATCTGGAACAGAGAAAAGGAAAGACTTCTTCACATGGTGCAGAATTCATGGAATTCGCTGCCACGAGATGTGGAGATGTCCACTTGCTTAGATGGCTTTAAAAGGGGGTTAGAGAAATGTTGTGGAACAGAAACCTATCAACAATTACCAGCCATGATAATTATGTGGCAATAAGTAATTATTTGTGCCTAAATAATTAGGCAATACTATTGTAACCAGTTGATTTTTATTCCGCCCCACTCCCAAAGAGCTCAGGCCAGCGTACCAGGCTCTCCCGCCCACCATTAGTTGATCCTCACAAGTCCCATGATAGGCTAAGACTGGAAGACGGTGACTGGCCCAGGATAGACCCTGTGAGCCTCCATGTCTGAGTGGGCATGAAACATGTTGCATGTTCAGGAAATGCAAGCCATTAAGAATGGGAAATGTGATCAGATCACTAAGAAGAGTCGGATTTAAGAGCCGATTCAAACCCATCCATCCTGTGACGATGCCTATCATGGTTCCTTCCCACCTCCACCAGCTGGAAAGGGAGAGGACAGACACTAGTTTCGCGACACGTACCAGGCGCAGGTAGTAACTGAAGTCCGGCTGGGGAGCCTGGCCCCCGCTATCCAAGCTGCTGTGCTGGGGGGTCTCGGCCTCACTGCCCACCGCCTCTGTGACGGTCTCATCTATCTCATCCGTGAACGGGTGCTCCGCCAGGTTCTCAGGGTGGAAAGTCAGACCTAAAAAGCAGCAGGGGATGGGAGGAGGGGAGAAAGAAGAGCAGAGACACAGCAGGCTCACGTTGGCAGGCCCAGCAAAGCGATGAAGCTTGCCTTGAGGAGGCTGCCACTGGGTCTCTTTGTAGCTTCCTATGTATTCCAAACCACTTCCCAAGTGCAGTTTGCACATCCAGCATCTCATGGATGACGCATCCAAGACTGCTGTCAGCAGAGACCCACGGTTCTGAGGAGAGGAAGGAATCCAGGCCGCCCCCTCCCACCCACCTGAATCAATCCGGGGGTGGTCTTCCTGGGGTTCCAGAGGCTGAAAGCCCGGCTGGCTGAGGAGGCTGCAGCTGAGAATGTGGCTGAATTCCGAGGAGAGGCGGCCCACATCGGGGGTCAGGGGTAGAAAGAGCTGGTTAGTGCCCTGCACCGCTTTTTCGGGGGCTTCCGAGGGCCTCTGCAGAGAGCTGCGCTGAGCAGCAGGCTGAAGTGGGACAGCCCGAGCCCACCCCGGCCCCTCACAGTCCCCGCTCCACTGGCAGCTCCCAAGAGATTCCACCTTTGGCATTTTCTTCAGAGATTCCGAGGGCTGCAAACAGTCCAGGTCGGGGGCAAGGTCCGGGTCAGAGGGAGGGTCCTACGAGAGGAGGGCACAGACATGAAGAAAGCCACTCCGCCCTGGAGTCAACAGCTGGCCACCATCTGTCCCATGAAGCCCACACATAGGAAACATAGGGATGAGTCACCCCCTTGGTCCCTCTAGCTAAGTACTGTCTTCACAGACTGGCAGCGGCTTCTCCAAGGTCGCAGGCAGGAATCTTTCTCAGCCCTATCTTGGAGATGCTGCCAGGGAGGGAACTGGGAACCTTCTGCTCTTCCCAGAGCGGCTCCATCCCCTGAGGGGAATATTTTCAGTGCTCACACATCAAGTCCCCCATTCATATGCAACCAGGGCCGACCCTGCTTAGCTAAGGGGACAAGACGTGCTTGCGACCACAAGACACAGCACAAGGAAAAGCAAGTTCTTCACACAGCACAGAACCCAGCAACAAGTATTCTGCCCTAATCTCCTCTCCCTACCTTGTATTCGGCAAGGGATTAGCTGATAAAAGAAGACAATGCTATTTTATATGGTACCTTGCATACTGGGTCATGAAGACGACAACCAGGTAATGCAAGGTGGGTTAATCTGCAATCCAACCACCCTGTAAGGCAGAGTAGTATTACTCTCTTCATACTGCAGCTGGAAGGCTGAGCAGGAGGAGCTTACAAAGTTAAAAGGCAGGAGGAGCTGACAAAGTTAAAAGGCAGAGATGAGATCGGCATGAGGAACAGTCAACATTCCTAGCTCAGTCTCTTAACTACCATGCCAGCACAAGAGCCAGTGTGGTGCAGTGGGTAGAGTGTTGGACTAGGACCAGGGAGACCCAAGGCTCAAATCCCTGTTCAGCCATGAAGCTTACTGAGTGACTGAGCTGGTCACTTCTCTCTCAACCTAACCTACCTTGAGGGGTTGTTGTGAGGAGAAACGTAACCATCTACAACCATATCTGGGCTCCATGGAGCAAGAGTGGGATATGGAATGTAGCGAATTAATAAAAACAAGTGAACTCTCCCCAAGCAAGGAGACTTCCTCAAGGATGGGACACTCACCGGCCGGGGGCCCTTGGCGCAGGGCTGCGGGGAGGCCGTGCTGCCGGCAAAGAGGCGAAGGGCCTCGTTCCAGTGTGCCTGCATCAGGGTCTGGAACTGGCTGACCATCTCTGCCCGCTGCACTTCCAGACGCCGGTGCTTGGACTGCAGCTCCCGTATCTCCCCCTGCTGCCTGGAAATCCTGGACACGAAAAGCCCGAGGCGATCATGAGGGAGGAGGGATGCTGGGAGCCGGGACTCCAGGGGCTTCGCCCACCCCCAGCGTGGAAGGGGGCACGGAGAGGGTCAAACCCTCCGCTAACGGGGAGCAGAGGGGTAGCGCAGGAGAGAGGAAAGGACTCTCAGCCAAGGAATAAATAAAAATAAATGTGCTAAATAAATAAAATAAGGGAGCCGTTTCGATCCAGAAGGATCCCCAAGGTAGCAGATATAAAACAAGACCCAATTCAACTCTCCAAACCAGGATTTCTTAACCTTGGGCCCCCCAGATGTTGTTGGACTACAACTCCCAGAATCCCTAGCCATAAAGGCCATGTCTGGGGATTCTGGGAGTTGTAGTCCAACAACATCTGGGGGCCCAAGGTTAAGAAACCCTGCTCCAAACCATTAGAACATGCAACTTAAAACCTCTCCAATTTTGATGCCTCTGAACAGCTCCCCTTCTGGCCCAGTCAGGACTCTTAGCCCCCACTTTTGGCACAGCCTCCTTACCTTTTACACACACACACACACACACACACACACACACACACACACACACACACACCTGGCCATCCATTCCTTCTCTCCACCTCCATACCCAACCAGGCACCTTCTCTCCACCTCCATACCCAACCAGGCACCCTGAGACCCCTAAGGCAGCTAGCCCCAGAAGGTACCTGCGCTCATAATCCTCCGTGAGGTGCCTCTGCCGCTCTTCCTTCTCGGCCAGGTCAGACTTGAATTGGGCTAACTGGCTGGCCAGCTCTTTCTCATGGTGGCTGCTTAGATCCAGCAACTGCTTCCTGCCAAAGGATTTTTATTTGCTTATTGCTCAGTTTCTATACTGCCTTTCGTAAGACATCCCAAGGTGGTTTGCAAAAATCAAAACACAATAAAACTCCATAAAAACCATATTAACACATTAAAATTAGTTAAAACAATTTTAAAAACCATAAAATGGGGAGAGGACAGACAACTGACCCTGCCCCCCTGCACCAAAGCCTCTGGACTAACTCACAAAGCAAGGCTACAATCACCCAAGCATGTTCCCCATGAAGCCAAATGCTCCTTCACAGGTAAACAATGCCAGCAAGAGGGACAGGGAGGCCCAATAACTGGAAGAGCAGGAGGAGGACAGAGAACCAGGTGGGGAAGAGCCCTAGAAAGGAGAGCTCATAATGCCGCATCCGAGAATAGGGGCTGCCCTATGGCCAGCGGGGTGGAGGGAGAGGGCTGCCCCACCTGTGCTGCTCCCGCATGGCGCTCAGCTGGCGCAGGCTCTCCTCGTGAACCTCTGCCAGGCGCTCCGTCACCCGCTGCTCTAAGGCCACCTTCAGTTCCGATTCCAGCTTCACCTTCTGCGCCTCATGACGGGCCTAGGAAAGAGGAGGAGAAAGGAAGAGGACAGGCTCTTCAAGCTCGGAGCGCTGTCTCGAGGACTGGCTATGCTCCTCGTGCTCCAAGTTCACACATGCCAAGCTCAAACGGAAGCTGGAATTGGGGTGGTGGCAAATAGGAACATAGGAAGCTGCCCTAGACTGAGTCAGACCCTTGGTCTATCTAGCTCAGTATTGTCTTCACAGACTGGCAGCGGCTTCTCCAAGGTGGCAGGCAGGAGTCTCTCTCAGCCCTCTCTGGGAGATGCTGCCAGGGAGGGAACTGGGAACCTTCTGCTCTTCCCAGAGCGGCCCCATCCCCTAAGGGGAATATGTTACAGTGCCCACACACATAGTCTCCCATTCAAATACAAATCAAGGCAGACCCTGCTTAGCAAAGAATTTGTGCTTGCTGCCACAAGACCAGCCTCCCGCTCCCTATAGCTGGTGCGTGCGCCAACTGAGGCCACTAAATACAGTTTAGGATGCGGATTCTGTCCCTTAGAGAAGTGCAGTTCAACGATGTCTTTTGGATGAAGCCGCTTCCCTCATCACAGGGTGGCAGCGGTGGGAGAAACGGCAGCAGTCCAGGTTCTCCCTTCCGCAGGGCATGGCTTGAAGCCCATCGCCTCTCTTGGCTCCCCCGCCCAGCTCCCTGTCCCCTTACCTTGACCAAGCTGATCTCCATCTTCAGGTTGTCCCGCTCTCGGCGCACGGCCTCCAGCTCGGCCTCCATCCCCTGCACCTCCGACTGCACCGAGGCCAGGACACGCTGGGTATCAGCCGCCTTCTGGGCCTCCCGGTGGGCCGCCGCCTGGATGGGGGTTGGCAAGGATCAGAGGATGCCGCTCGAGAAGTAGCTGGCGGTGGGGGGATGCCAAAGGCCCCCCAGGGAGGCAGAGGAGGCGGCCAGCTGCAGGCCCAACGCTCTCAGCTACGACTCGTACAGGTATTGAGATCTTGCTTTTCCACAGAAGTGCTCAAAGCAGCTTACAGAAGGGGGGAAATAATAGGAGAGGATCCCCCGCCCCACAAGGATTCACACTCTAAAAAGAAACATGAAGTAGACACCAGCAGCAGCCACTGGAGGGATGTTGTGCTGGAGCTGGAGTGAGCCAGTTGCTCTCCTCCGTCTCATAGAAAGAGAATAGCCATTTTTAAAGGCGCCTCTTTCCTCAGTTAGCAGGCAGGGGACCAAGGTTTGAGAACCCCTGCAATATGGTACGACCCTAGAGTCTTTACAGCTGGATTAGTTGCCTTCTTTCCTGTATCTTTCACAGCTGTACCTGTTGAATTTCACATTCAGGGAACCATTAAAGGCACAGAGGCCTCACTTGGGAAGAGAGGAGGCTACCTTAACAAGACTCTTCTATCAACCTGTGCAAGTGGAAGCCACAGCCAACTATGCCAGTGATACTTATTTAAAGCACCTGTAATCTCAGCCCTCTCCTTCGGCAAAAGGGGTGGGAATTGTAGTTCAGCAACATTTGAAGCCCCACAGGTCGGGAACCCCTGGTTTAAAATATTTGATGCCACTTTTCTATTAAGTACAGATCCACAGCAGCTCACAGAATTAAATATTTTGCTCCACCTACTTTTTCTGGCAGGGCTTCTGCAGCTTAACTACTGTCCAACAGGCAGACATTCAACCTGTGAAGCTTCCCCAGCATAGAAATATTGGCGATCAAAAAAGCTTCACCTGACAAATCACTGCCATTTATGCAGCTGTAGAAGGTAGACAGGTGGCATTCTTAAATGGGGCCAAACTGGCCCCTCACTTCCCCCCACCCTGGCCATATGAAGAAGTCCAGGAAATGATCTATTACAGCACACACCTTTTTAAGTTGCATTGCCAAGCTCAACCCAGATCACAAGACTCAACTTAGCAGTTACAATGAGCGCTCTGGTCTCTTTAAGCACCTTCGACCAACCTCTAAGGAGACCGTCTGAAACCACACTGGAGAGGAGGGAAATAAGAGCAGCAAGCTCTGGCAGAGAGACAAGCACCTTTGCCAGGCCCTGAAATTCCACCCTGACCCCCAGAAACTTCCAAAGCTTTAGCAAGGGCAAGCCAAAACAAACATTAAGATATTCTCTGCATCACTGAGGATCAAAAACCTTAACATGAAAGCTGAGGCAAGACCCCCCACCCAAAAAAAACCAGGAGAAGGAGAACTGGGGAAATTGCCCCAATATATGTGATTAATCAAATCCCTATCAAGTGCCACATGGAGGTCTTGCCTCACCCTGTTACCTGAGATCAGACCTGGAAACACAAAGAGCTGTTCTCCCTCCTACACTGCAAGCCCCACCGTTCTCAGCTCAGGAGCGAGACACCTTTTCCCTGCCACTCACTGATCTGGAAGGCTTCTGCTGCTGCTTCTTTTTCGCACTGGGTGGCTGCTTAACCAACTGCAGCTCTTCCCAGCCCTGGGACCCCATGGCCAAGAGGTGAGCCCTGCCCTGCCCTGCCCTTGCCCTGCCCTGCCCCCCTGGTGCAGAGGAAGAGGCTGCAGCTCCAGGGCGGGGCCAGCATCAGCCCTGCCCCCTGGCCAGGAGAGGCCACACTCTGGCCATGTCTTCTTTATGCTGGGATGCTTAGGCTGTGGGGGAGGCCGAACGGCAGAGACCTTCAACAAGCTCCCACGAGTTTAGTTTCCAGTATAAAATCTGCACGACTACAGCTGCAGAGTATTCCCACCACTAGGGAGAGGAGAGCTGGTCTGGTGGGAGCAAGCAGGACTTGTCCCCTTAGCTAAGCAGGGTCCGCCCTGGTTGCAGGTGAATGGGAGACTAGAAGTGTGAGCAGCACTGGAAGATCTTCCCCTCAGGGGATGGAGCCGCTCTGGGAAGAGCAGAAGGTTCCAAGTTCCCCTCCTGGCAGCATCTCCAAGATGGGGCTGAGAGAGATTCCTGTCTGCAACCCTGGAGAAGCTGCTGCCAGTCTGTGAAGACAATACTGATCTGGATGGATCAGTGGTCTGACTCAGTATATGGCAGCTTCCTATGTTCCCCCACCTCCTTCCTTGAACCCATCTGAACCAGCCCCAGTGAGGAGGAAAGCAAGAGGCTGAGCAGAGGAGAGTCGGGATGACGTGAGTGTGGATTATTCCACGGAGGAATTGCTTCTGAAAGGGGATCCAAAAAGCTAGCACAGGTGCAGAAGGAGGCCACGTCTGTGTCTCTGTACACCTTGCTTGGGTCTCATCCCCTCCGGTCCCACCCAGTCATCAACCTTCTGGCTTCGCCCTCAACCCTAGCATGCCCCCCCCCTGCTGCTGGCTCCAAGGCTGCAAGCTTACGTCCAACCTCTGGCAGTCCTGCTTCCCCTGTGTCAAGTTTTAGGCTGTGAGCCCCATGAGGCAGAGGCCTGTCCTTTTGTACTTGGAAAGAGCTGTGCATGTGGGCCGCACTAGATACGTGACAAAGAAGAGCCAACGATACCCGAGAGGCAAATCTTACTGCACTGAATGGGCCTTTCTCCCTAGCAAGTCAGTTGAGGATTGCAGCCTAGTCCTCTGCCTGTTTGCTCAGAAGCCCCCAGTTACTCCCGAGTCAGTGTAACTAAGGCTGTTTGGCAACCTGAGCAGCTGCAAATGGAGAGGGATGAGGCTCCGGTTTTTGACTGGAGGGGAGCAAGTGACTTGGACTGCGTTCATACAAGCAAAGTCACGTCAAGCGCTGAGGCCAGAGATTTGGCGCGGGGGGGGGGCTGCTGCTCTCACCCTCTCCTTGTCAAGCTGGGCACGGCTGTCCTCCTGCAGAGTCTGGCGCTGCTGCTCGAGCTGCCTCTCCCGCTGGGCCCAGGCCTTCTGCTGCTCCTCCAGCGTGGCCCGCAGCGTCTCCTGCTGGCGCCGTTCCAGGTCCCACTCCACCTCCAGGCTGCGCACGCGCTGGCGCTCGGCCTCCACGCTGCACGACAGGGACGCCTTCTCCTCCTCCTGGCAGGTTGTGGGGATTGAGACACGCCGGTCAGGCTTTAAAGGAGAGGTGCCCCAGCAGAACCGAGCCCCAGCACAGGGGCGCCCCAGGAAGCCCCCATGCAAGGCAGGAGTGGGGGACACCGTCCTCTGGGGTCTGTCCTCCGTGCTGGGCAACCAGAAAGATCCTGGCCTGGAACACGGAGGCTCCTTTGGGGGCTATCATGGCTAACAGCCACACCCTGACAGATTGAGTCCCAGAGGGGGCTCAGCGGGTAGCAGGAGGAGAGTCTGGTTTTGTTACTTTTAATGCAACTGATGGCTGATTTTGGATAGTGTAAAAATAGCTGCAATGTGCCGGGTTAGCCAAGTGTGCAGATCAAAGAAAGAAAAAAGTGGCACCTTTTAGACTAACTGATGTTTTAATGCCTAAACCTTCATGAGTAATTATAACCCACTTCTTTGGATGTCGAGTGGAGGCAAGGAGAGTCAGTTACCACAGGTGGAAACACTCGATTTCCATTACTATTTGGTAGTTACTTTGTGGTTTTAAAGGTGAGGTAGAAGCTCTAGGGGCCACGGGGAGGCCACCCTGGCGCTCCAGCTGCTGCTGAACTCCAACTCCCGTCACCTGATGGGAGTTGGAGTACAATGACAGCTGGGGAGCCGAGGTGGCCTCTCCCGGCAGTGTTGCAGATCACGGCCCTTAAACATTCACGCCGCGATTTACCAGTGCCTCCTTCTCCCTGCGACACAGGCTGGCTGTTTGCTGCTCCCGGCTGAGGGCAGACAAGGCCTGTTCAAGGCGCCCTTCCGTCTCGGCCCCTTTCTAAAGAAAAGAAGAGTCAGGCATTTTCTGGAGGAGGAGGCGGCAGCACCAGCTCCAAACTGCATCCAGGGGGGCTGCCGGTGCGGACGGATTGCTGCTTTGCTCCAGCAGAGCTGCAGACAGCAGAAAGGCCCCGAGCCTGTGGCTAGCAGCTCCGCAAGGCCTCCAGCAGCTGACAGGGACGCTGGGAGGCAGCCCCGCTGCTGCTCAGCCCAAGCAGCCCCACCTCCTTCTCTCTCCCCAGCGCCTGCTCTGCGGCCTCCTTCTCCGTCTGCAGCCTCCGCAGGGCGGACGTCCGCTCGGCCTCGTGCCGGTTCCAGCCGTCCACCACCTTGGCCAGGGTCTGTGGAGAGGAGGGAGCGAGGCTCAGCCAAGGGCCTGAAGCAGTGAGGTGATGGGGGAGCGAGCCCCGGGGTCGGGCTCCCCAGCTCAAGGGCCTCACCCTAAGCTTGCAGGGGGAAAGAGGGCGGGATGCCGCGGCTCACGGCTGGCCCTTTCTGCCCCGCCTCTCCTGTTCAAGCCGTGTCCGCCCCAGATGTCCCAGTCCTTGGCTCCCCTTCACGCTCGCCCACTATGCAAATTTGAGTAACAACCTTTCTGCCCGGAGGGTAAAAAGGGCACAAGCAGATCTTTCTGCTCTTCACAAGTGCTGATCGTTTACCGGCTTAGAGGCAGCTTGTCCACACAACTCATCATCCGGGGATCAGAGCCCCCGAACTGGCTCCAGCCTCTGATGTGCTGGTTTCATTCAGAAGGCACCTCAGAGGCTGCAGCAAGTTGGCGAAAAACAGGAAAGGTCCGGGAAAAAGTCACCGAGGGCTCCTGACTTGCCCCCGTTTTGCTCCAGGAGTCCAGAGACTGTAGGGCTGTGCTCCCCATCGTCAATCGGGCAGGGCCAGCCCCCTACCCAGGTTTGGGAGCTGGGCACCCTCCCGTTTTGCAATCGTGTGCTGGTCAGAAGCCAGGCAGGAGGCGAGGGAAGCCATTGCCTGCAAGGCCCCCGCTGGGTTGGAGGGCATCTCCTCCTGCCTCGTTCCGACGGAGCCCTCGTACCCAGCGGGAGCCTCGCAGGCGCCCCCACCTCCAACTGTGCTTCTTACGGACCCCCGGTCACAAAACGGGAGCAGGCCCAGCTCCTGAACCTGGGGAGGCGGCTTGTGCTACCCTGCGGGAGAGCCTGCGGACCGTGTGGGCATACTGAAGGTACTTTCTTTCATATGTGGTGGACCTGTGGGAAGGCTAAGGCCTCTTGGGACATGATATATAATGAATTAAAGAAAATATTCAAAGTGACATTTCCTAAGAAGCCAGAATCCTTCCTGCTAGGAATAACACAAGGAGTGATTTCTACAAATAACTTAATTTTTTTCATGTATGCATCTACGGCGGCCAGAATAATATATGCACAGAAATGGAAGAGTAATGAACTGCCTTCAAAAGAAGACTGGCTGGTAAAAACTTTGGAATATGCAGAGATGGCAAAACTTAGAACATTGATAAGAGATCAAAGCTTAGAACGTTTCAAGGAAGATTGGAGACCTTTTTTGTTGTATTTAAAAAATTATTTTCCTACTATTGATCTTACAGCAGGATTTGAAATTTGAAATGCAGGTTGTGTAGATTAATGGTTTTTTATTTTAAAGGTTTAAATTTGTGTTTTTTATTAACATTATAATAAGGGTAAACTTTATAGTTGTTTCACGAAGGGAGGTGTGCGGGAAGTCCATTTGTGTTTATTATGATTGTTAATGGTTATTATTGTTAAAAATTAATAAAAATTGAATGTGAAAGAGAGAGCCTGTGGAGCAGCCTCTTATCTGGGGAGCAAAGCAGCGGGGTGGAGCAGTGAGCCCCCTGCCAAGACACCGTTGGAACCCAGAGGGGTTTGGGGAGAGCCAAGGGGGCAGCAGGGCCTGCCGGGAAACCCTGAAGCTGGGAGCACACCAGGCTGCTCCCCTACGCCTCAGAGCAGTGGCCCAGGCAGCCTGGTATTGTCTGCTCTGGCAGGCAGCCGCTCTCCCGGATGGCAAGCAGGGATCTTTCCCTGCCGGCAGCCCTCACAGCTGGAGGGCCAAGGACCAAACCTGGGAGCTCTGGCATGCCAATCCGCGGCTCGGCCACCTGAGCGCCTTGCTCAAACCGGGACGCCCCCGCCGGGGTTCTGTGGCCTGTGAGTCCAGTGCAGGACAGGTGTGGGAGCTCCACCTCTGAATCACTCCCAGGCAGCCACCTTTGGGCTCTCCTGGGAAGCCTGTTATTTTCAGGGACAGGCAAGGGGTGAGGTCACCTTACTGCAGGGGGGTGTCAGCTTGGGTCCCCGAGTAGTGTTGGACTACAACTCCCATCCTTCCAGGCTCCGTGGCTGAGGGTGATGGGAGTCGCAGTCCGACATCTGGGGATCCAAGCCTGAGGAGAGGAGAGCTGGTCTGGTGGGAGCAAGCATGACTTGTCTCCTTAGCTAAGCAGGGTCTGCCCTGGTTGCATATGAATGGGAGACTTGATGTGTGGGCACTGCAAGAGATTCCCTTATTAGGGGATGGAGCTGCTCTGGGAAGAAGAGAAGGTTCCCAGTTCCCTCCCGGGCAGCAGCATCTCCAAGATAGGGCTGAGAGAGGCTCCTGCCTGCAGCCTTGGAGAAGCCGCTGCCAGTCTGTGAAGACAATACTGAGCTGGATATACCAATGGTGTGACTCAGTATATGGCAGTTTCCTAACCCCTGCCATCCCGAAATGGGTGGGGTGGGGTGGCGGTGGCATTGGCGAGGGTCAGCCACTCCCACCGGGGCTCCTCAGTCCTCACCCAGCTCCTGCCCCACTAGGCCCCAGCCGCTCCACTCTGCACAGCCCGCTCGGGCCTTACCTTATCCAGCTGCTCGATCATGCTGTCTTTCTTCCTGTCCGCCGAAACAGCCACGGCCAGCTGCTGCTGCAGCTCCAGGATGCGGTTCTGCAAGGTCTGGATGTGCCGTTCGCAGTGCTGGGGAGGGGAGGGGGACGGGGGACGGGGAGAGAAGCAGTCAAGGACTCGGTTGGAGTGCAAGGATGGAAGTGCCTGGAAGCAGAAGCTGGAGGGAGGTGGGCGACTGATGCAGGGGGCAGGAAGCCACATCCATGGGAGAGGCAGCCGGGCAGAGCATTTGAGTCCCAGCCCCCGGAGTCCTGACGGAGGACATCCAAGCACTTCCTATCTTTTAATTGAGAGCCAGTGTGGTGTAGTGGTTAGAGTGCTGGACTAGGACCGGGGAGAGCCGAGTTCAAATCCCCATTCAGCCATGATACTTGCGGGGTGACTCTGGGCCAGTCACTTCTCTCTCGGCCTAACCTACTTCACAGGGTTGTTGTGAGCAGAAACTCAAGTATGTAGTACACCGCTCTGGGCTTCTTGGAGGAAGAGCTGGTTATAAACGTAATAATAATAATAATAATAATAATAATAATATAATTGGGGGTGGGGGATGAAGGTTGAAGACTCTTGAGGATGTTGTGTTCGGGGACAGACACCTGCTTTTATACCATAATCAGCAAGGAGTTTCCTGAAGAGTGTGCCTCCCTTCTGTTCTCCTTGGCTTCGAGAGCCTGTCATCCACATTTTTCCCCACAGAAGCAAAAACCCGCTTCTGCCTCCTGGAGAAGGAGACACCCTCCTCTCTATGGCAGGTAGAAGCAGGGCCTGCTCTGCTGCACGTGAATAAGGGTAGGCTGTATTCTACCAAAGAAAACCACAGGGCTCTGTGGGCACCAGGAGTCCAAATCATCTCGATGGCACACTTTACCTTTATTGAGCCTCGCTCTACATCAGGGACAGTCAACGTTGGGTCCCCAGAAGTTACTGGACTTCAACCCCCATAATCCCCAGCTCCAATGGCCTTTGGTTGGGGATTATGGGAGTTGAAGTCCAATAACATCTGCGGACCCAGTGTTGAGAATCCCTGCTCTACAAGATTTCCTTGGCTATTGTCCCTTGTAGACCCAAGATTTCCTTGGGTCTACGAAGCTGCCTTGAGTCAGCCTGTTGGTCCATCTAGCTCAGGTTTGTCTACCCTGACTGGCAGCAGCTCTCAGACGGAGAAGGATATGGCCCAGCCACAGCCGAAGAGGCTGCCAGGGACAGACCCTGGAACTTTCAGCGACCCTATCAGGGGCTCTGGCAAAGAGCTGCAGTGCCTTCCTAGGACCTGCACAACGGCTTCTGTTTCTGTGTGGCTGAAAAATGGTCGCAAGGTGATATTTCCCACCCACCCCGCCTCAGTTTTCACCTCCTGGATTCATTTTATGAAAGCCCCTCCGCATGGCATTGTTGCAAGGTGCAGAATACACACCCACTGTTCCCACAGGTTTGTTTATATTTATATACCACCCTTCATCCTACGACCACAAGATAAAAACAATGCAAAGCAAATATAAAAACAGGACAAATACAACTGAAAGCTTGAAAAAAGCAAAGGACACGGCTCACTGGCCAAAAGCCTGGACAGAAAGGGCAGTCATCCCTTCACTTGGCATGGAGCATACCAGCTTCACAAAACCAGCATGCCTTGTGTGTGTTAGACTCATGCGGTCCAAAGGCTGAGGTGCGGATTCTGATCCAGATCCCCTAGTGAAGAAGTCAACCTGCCCCGGGGAGAGGGGCCCTTGTTCCTCCCTGCGCAACCTCTGGCAGTCTCCCTCCTGAATGGGTGTCTATCCCAAGTAGGTCCCTCCGCAGCAGCCCCCCACCCCACCCCAGCCGGACCATTTCCTCCCACCAAAGCTGAGACATGAAGTCACCTTGGGGCAAATCTTCCAGCTGAAGATCAGCATGAACCAGCCATGAGTGTCAAAGGAAGACAACTCTCATCATCCCCAGCCACAACAGTCCCACAAGAGCGGGGGCGCCTCAGGCTGGCCACCCCTGGCGACTCAAGGTTTGAGTCTGCTTGGCAGGGCTTGGGGAGATTCAGGGCCCCCAATCTGTTTTCAGCATCGAGGCTCCAGCCTGGAACCAGTGAGGGGAGCTTTAGGGGCAGGCACAGCACCCCTTCTCTCCCCACTGAAAGAGAAAGGTACTGCCAGCCCTTTCATATGCTCAGCGCAGCAAGTTCAGAAAGCAGCTATACTAGGCAGGACGGAGCCCCCCCAAACCCTTTACAAACGAAGCCCCGGAGCTGAAAGAGTTGCCGAACAGATGTCGCTCTGTCTGAGCAATGCTGCAGGACATGGGATAGAGGAGCAGGTGCAGTCTGTGCCTCACTAGCCCCCCTCGAGAGCAGATGTTTGTGTGCCCCCAGAAATGAAGGCAGCCTTCTGAAAAGCAGCCGGAGCCTGCAGCAAGAACCAGAAAGCCTCCTTGGGGATCTCGGCAGCAGCAGCAGCAGCAGCACCTGGGCCAGGGAGCAGGCTGCGTCCTAATAGGCTTAGAGGGCTAAATTGAGCCTTGGGAGGGGGCTGGCCAGCCCGCCACCCACCCCAACAAGCGGCTTAAAGCCGCGCAAGGAGCTCGGCAGCAGCTCCCACAAGGTCAGACCCCTTCCGCTGGCACGTGGGCTGAGTCAACAGTATGCTGGCGCCTCCTTCTGGTCAGGGATAACCACCTCTTACCTAGCCTCTGGAAGACTGTTGGGACAGAAGGGAAAGAGGAGGCGGGCTGAGGTCCAGGAGCGGCCAGTGTTCTGACTGCAGATCTGAGAACAGGGTGGGGGATTTGAACCCAAGCCAGGAAACAAGGTTAGGGGGCATAAGCAAGGTCCTTTGATGGGGATTTGCCACCCCACCCCACACTTTACCTGTTTTCATCATCAAACAGTGGCTTAAAGCAGGCAGTTCACTGACGGACCACTGGCCAGTGTCCTGTGGGCTACCAACTGCCTGCTAGTGGCTGGGATCCTTGCACAGAGGGTTATGCTACCCGAGCCAGCTCTGATCCAGAGAGGCATCTCTCAGGCGCTTAAGCAAGAATTGGGATGATTTTACACAGGTCAATCATGCCTTGGCTCAGGGGCTCTCGAACTCGGATACCCAGATGTTGCTGCACTACAACTTCCATCATCCCCTGCCACCGTGGCTGGGGGGACAGGAGTTGTAGTCCATTAACTTCTGGGGACTCAAGTTTGAGAGCCCCTGAGTTAACCACTGAGAGAGTCTGAGTAGGCGCTCTTGCTTTGTAAATTCAAAATAAAATGCATCAGTAGAGCACAAGAATCTAGTAAAAAGAACGAAGGAAGGAACCACGCAGAGACTGAAGTCAGCTCCCCACTCCCCCGCACCCTGGCAGCTTTAAAAGTTACTCAAGGGCGGATATTTCCCACTCTTTCAGTACACACTTGTGAAAAGAGTGGAGATTCAAATCCGAGCTGGAATAAACATTTTCTGAATTAATCATGACCAAGTCAATCATCTTGACAATAACCATGGACCTTGCAGAGGGCTACATATATTTTGTGCTAAACAATTCCAAGACAAGCCACGTTCTGTGACCTCAGTTATGCAAACTGAACAAATGTTCCTACACAGTGCCTTATTTTGCGTAAAATATTCTGATGTGCCAAGCCACAAGAAGAGAAAAGGAGCCACACAGAGCACTAAAGATCTCTGGAAATCCTGCTTGGCTCACCTTTGGCTTGAGATCACCATGCACTTTCAAATTTCTCTTATGGACTAAAAACTTGCTCTTGAAAGAAATTAAGCTTGCAATTATCAGATGCCAACTTCCACATAAGGTGCCAAACTTTCTGCTTGTAGATACATGAAACGCAAAGACCCTCGCTCTTGCGTGAGAGGCATAGCGAAGAGGGGAGCTACTAAGAGTCAAGTCTGCTGGAGTCTGCCTTCTTCCCTGGCAGAGGCCAGGACTCCTGGGTGCTTTCAGCAGCATTAGGAAGAGCTCACAGCCCATCCACAATCACAGCTGGCAGACCTGGTTCCTGAGCCCTTTCCCCAACTGTGAACCCTGGTGCTAAACTTCTGCAGAGTCTCTCCCTCTCCCCCTGTGAGGCCATGGAGAGGGAGGCAGGCAGGAGCAAAGGCTGGTCCCTAGTGGCTTGGTCTGGCTGGCTGGGACATGTCCCTTGCGCCCTCCCCACAGGCAAGGCAGGAAGTCTTGCTCATGCCCAAGAGGGAGGGAGGGAGGGAGGGGCACGTGGCCGGGAGGCCGCAAAGCTCATCCCGAGCCATGATACCAGCTAAGCCCGGTAGCTTTGCTTAAAGTCGCAGATCACATGACACACACACACCCCTCCTCCCCCGTTAGTAGCCAGATTGGTCTGTCCTTCAAGGAGCTTTGGCCGCCTAATGCAGAGAAGTAATCCTGGCAATTAGCGGGGAGGGGGCTCAGGTGGAACAGTGGTAGGTGACAGCGAGCGAGGGAGGGAGGGAGGGAGGGAGGGGCCCGGCGGCTGGGCTGACTCCTTAGACTCCATTCCGGCCACGGAGCACTGCTGCAAAGGACTTTCTGCAAAAGACCACTGGGCCTTTTTGGTGAGGAGAAACATGCCTGGAAACAGCTGTGGGCATTCTCTCAGCCAGCTGAAGGAGAGGAAGCCCCAGGCCAGGGTTCCGGTTCAGTTGTCTTTCGGCTCCCTTATCCCTCCACAATCCTCTGCAAACCTTCCACAGAAACACAGGAAGCTGCCTTCTACTGAGTCAGGCCACCGGTCCATCGAACTCAGCGTGGTCAGCACTGACTGGCAGCAGCTCTCCAAGGTTCCAGGCAGGCGTCTTCCCCAGCCCAACCTGGAGACACTACCCGGGACTGGAAGTGGGGGCCTTCTACATGCAAAGCAGAGGCTCCACCTCTGCGCGATGGCCCCCCCATCCCATTTCAATGGGGCTTTGTGCGCAAAAGAACTCCCCGTTGCGCAGGGCCCTGCGTTAACATGCATGTGGCAAATGAATCCCACGGCCAACGGCCAGCCTTCACAGCACTCACCTTCCGCCGGGCCTGCTCCTTGTCCAAGCAGTCCTTCAGCAGGTGGGTGTCGGCGTACGTCGAATGCTCACGGAACTGGCCCAGGCGCAGGCTGGTGTAGCGAGGGAACAGCTCCTCAAAGCCCGCCACAGAGCCAGGCGGAGAGACCTCCTGCAGGGGCCGGGCACTGGCAGAAGACAAGGGGGAAGGGCATGAGCAGAGCGGAGAGGTGGTCGGAACCAGGCCCAGCCCCTCCACCCTGCTGCTGCCCCTCTCTTCCATGCCTGCAAAAGCCACAACCTGCAGGAGGAGGGACCAGGGGTGGCTGAAAAATGAGCCAGGCCCCCCTCCTGCAACGCTAGGTGACCTTAAATTGCAGGCTTGGCCAAACCGGCCCAACCATTCTCCTGGCACCCCAATCCTAGCCACCTCTCCTGGCCACATTGCTTTTTCACTGGTCCTCCTCGGAAGCCCTAGTCAGACGTTGTGTTCGAGCATACAGCGTACACAGGGACAGATCTGTACGCAGGAACAGTCATCCACATGTTATGCTGAACACAGATACAGCTGGCCACTTCCTATCTGTACCATGCATTTGAGGGGGCTGAACCCTGGTTCACTTTTAAAATAAACGCAGATACGGTCATTCACACAGAAACATGTACAAGTGCACAGACATCTGTACGTAATGCCTGAATAGGGCTTGAGTTTCTCTGCAGAATTATCGATTCCATCCACCACCGGCTATTGTTTTTATCAGGGCTGCATATCTTTGGTCCTCCAGGTGCCCTTGGACTGACATTCCCAGCATTCCCGGCCACAGTGGCCCATAGTCAGGGATGGTGGGCGTTGTAGTCCAACCTCTGCAGGAGGGCCGAAGTTGTGCAAGCCTGGTTTATGTGACCACTTGTCCTGGACGAGAGGCACCTCCATCCATCCTCTGAACATGGGAGCAAACAGGGAAGTGAATTGAGGGTAATGCATCATGTCGACAGGCGTCATGTGACACCAACCAAGAGATCCCTCACCAGGCCTAGAAATCCACCTGCCTGTTTGTGGAGGGCCCCCTTATCTGGCCCTGAGGAGAGGCAGCCACCTCTAGCCCGAGAGCAGCGCTGTGTCACAGGAACCCCTCCCTCAAGGCTGGGATGGCGCCAACTGGCCCAGAGCGTCGGGAGCCTTTGAAGGACCTGAAGTCATCTTACTTGAGCAGGGCGCCCGTGCTGTCGCTCTCGAAGGAATCGTCATCTTTCCGCTCAAAGGTCCCCAGTGCCGCAGCATCCCCTGCGGGCAGAGAGCGGGCATTACCATCTGCAGGTTGCAGGGGAAGCAAAAAGAAACTGAACCTGCTCCCTTCCCTGCAACTAACCATGGGCGTAGCAGCCCTTGGACAAGCAGGGACAAATGCCTTTGGGCCCAGAAGGTCAGCGGGCCCCCAAAGGGCCCCCAAGCAGACCGGACCGGACCGCCCCTGCCCTGCCACACCCTTGCCCTGCTGCAGCTTCTTATCTTTTACCCCTGTTGTGGTGGCGGCGGCTGGCGCTGTGGCTGTGCCAGGCGGGTCTCTCCTTTCTGGCGTGCCTGTCTCTATCTCGCCAGCCAACCTGCGCAGTTCCGACTATGGAAGTCGCATGCCCGTGATGTCACGGGCATGCCATGTCAATATTCGGACGTCAATGTGGCTAGGGATGATGGGAGTTGTCGTTCAAAATCAACTGGAGGGCCAAATTTGCTCACCCCTGGAGTACAGGGGTGAGACAGTTTTGTCAGTTTGATCCTGCTAAGCCAAGGCATTCCAAAAGCCTTCATAACAGCAACAACAAATATTTATATACCGCTTATCAACAAAAAATTTCTAAAACGGTTTACATAGAGAAAAAACAAATAAGTGATGGCTCCCTGTCCCCAAAGGGCTCACAATCTAAAAAGAAACGCAAGACAGACACCAGCAACAGTCACTCGAGGTCCTGTGCTGGGGGTGGATGGGGCCAGTTACTCTCCCCCTGCTAAATAAAGAGAATCACCATGTTAAAAGGTGCCTCTTTGCTCAGTTAGCAGCGGCACACAGTGGTCAAACCCTCAGCCGTCCTCCCAAACCTAGTGCTAAAGGGGGGGGGGCAGCCATGCAATTGTTGGGATGATCTCCGCCCACTTCCCCAGCTACAAAACTGGGACTTGTCCTGCAGATGGTGGTGGCTCTTTCACCAGAAGCAAAAATGTGGACGCCTGCTGTTCCGATAAGGATGTTGTATGTGAACCATGCACAGAAAGAAGCCAGCACCCCCTGGAGGCACCAAGGGTCATTTTGACACAAGCAGTTACTTCAATATCACAAATCATTTTAAAGCAATTATTTTTTAAACTGCGGCCCAATGATGACCGATAGGCCCTGCCGCACTTTTGAAGAATCCGTCGGTTCACCTGCTAAAGAGGCAACCCACAAATTCAATCTGAAGAACAGCCTGGCTTTTCAGCAGTACAAGGAGTTGCAGGGGGAACTCCAAAGAAACGCAACACCTCCACACACCCCACCCCCCTGTGTGTGTGGTTCTCCCCCAAAGCAGGCATATCACTTCACTGGATCACAAATAAAGAGGAGAAACAAAGCAGCTGAATGCAGAAGCCTTTCAAGCATCCTGCTGTCACCATATGAGGTAGGAAGACATGGTGGCCCACACACAATAAGCAAATTAAGACTAGTTTGCAATAGCGCTGGAGGAAACACTTCTGTGACCAGGGAAAGAGGGGGGGACAGGGAGAGCGTGACACAGTCATGCACCACACAGCCGGACAGCTAGCCAGTCAGGATGTCCAAACTGCCTCCAGTGCCTGGAAGTGTAAATGAAATATTCAGGATATGGAGAGCGGAGGAAGAAGGGGAGGCCAGAGGAAAGAAACTGTTGGTGGGAGGATGCCACAAGATGAGAAGGATCTAGGGCACACAACAGGAGGCTTGATTGCGTGAGGGCCTCCGTTACCGAAAGCCTGGTTCCCTTCCCCTCGACGGGCACTGGAGCCTTTTCGCTCCCACCCCCTCCTGCTCTCTCCCCGCTCCTCACCATGAGCTGCTTCCCTGGACCCACGGAGCATGCTCTGGAGGTGGCAGCGCACACTCTCCATCTCCACAATGTGGTGAGACTCGGCAGCACCAGCCTGCAGGAGGGAAGGAGAACTCATGTTTATCCTGGGTCTCCGAGCATCCTTCCTGACCCTCCACAGCAGCACGGCCTCCCGCCCCTCACCTTCCGGTAGGCGCTGGTCTCCACACTGGTTGAAAGCCTGTGGCTCATCTCCTCCGCCAGAGTATCCAGGTCGACCTCTGCTTCCCTGGCGAGGCCCGATCCATGCTGGCCCTCCAGGTGGGAGCGGGCCTGAGCCTCAGCCTGCCGGCTCTGCTGCAGGGATGCATAGAGCTGGGTCGTCACCTTGGAGGTATAGGGGGTGGCCGACTGGGGGCTGTTGTACTGGCGAGGGGCTTTCTGCATTGGGGTGGGGGGCGCTGAGGCCGGCAACAGCTCCATGTCACTCAAGAGGTCATCACTGTGGATGGAAGAGACCAACGTCCGGCCGGCACTCTTCTCTGCCATGGGGCAGGGAGAGGCCAAGGCACTTTCCTCAAGCCAGCCCGGCTGTAGGAGTCCTGCGTTCAGAAGCCCGGCGTCTCCTTCGAAACGGGTGTCCCGGGAAGGCAGGTCGGCAAGAGAGGCAGGGGAAATTCAGAGAAGCCAGGCTGTCCAGAGCGCCAAGCAGAAAGTGCTAGAAGGAGACGCCCCATCTAGGGCGACGGGGAAGAAGGGGGCAGGTGGCACGTCCCCAAAGATCCTGAAAAAGAAACGGCACCCCAAAAGGAAGGAAAATGAGACAAGTGCACAGAACGGCAACTGGGGCCACCCTGGATGAGGCGGGGTCTCTTCCCCTGCTTGCCCTCCACCCCTGGCCTCCTTTGGTTCTTCATCACGGCCCCACATGTGGACGTCCCCAATATCCCAGTTTTGAGTGGGTGGAGCTTAATCCCCAAGGGTTAAATCCCACCCACCCAGAGTCCATAGGCCCCGCCTCCTCCCCAGGCCCCGCCTCCACCTTCCTTAAGCCCCTCCCCGCTGCAGACGTCACTCCGTCCTGGCACCTCCTTAGAGCTCCTCCCCTCGCCCCCTAAGGCCCTCCCCAAGCTCCACCTGCCCCCCCAATCCCCTAGCCCTCATTTCCCTGAGGTAAACTCCAGCCTTTCCCCTTCCGTCAAGTTGGACGGGCTCCTTTCTTCCTTTCTTCCCCTCTTCCTCCCGCGCACATTCCCAGCCGCGCGCCCCCTCCCTGCCCTCCGCCCACCTCGGCTGCACCGTTCTCCCCGCAGGCACCCTCTTTCCCCTTTTGGGCCTATGGAGCCCAACTCCTGGCAAGCCGCTTGGGCAAGAATGGCCTGCGCGGTGAAGTCGCCAAGGCCGCCATCTTGCTCGAGGGCAACAAGCGCGGGCGTCGCGCGCGCTGGATGGGACGGGGCCAAGCGAGCATGCGCGCGAGAGAGAAGGGGCGCGGAATAAGCAGGAGGGGGCGGTGCCAGACCACGCACGAACTCCGAGCAGCCGACCAATCAGCGAGCACGATCGGCCCTTCCTTCTCTCCTACTTTGCTCTTCCCGGAAGAGGAAGGCAGCCAGTTGCTGCCCGAGGGAGGAGGTGGAAGAAGGTGAGGTGGTCTTGGTGCTTCATTTCGCTGCTGCCCCGTAGGGCAAGAAGGAGGGCGGGCTAGAGGCAGCCCTAGGTAGATCCCCCTTCCCTGGAGGGCCTGGGGTGGGGGCGGTTAAAAAAAAACCCCACACTGTCTTTAGGCACAGAGGAAGCTGCCATCTCCTGAGTCAGACCTTTGGTGCGTCTTGCCCAGGATGGTCGACACTGACTGGCAGCAGCAGCAGCTCTCCAAGGTTTCAGGCAGGGGTCTTCCCCAGCTCTGCCTGGAGTTGTCACCAGTGTTCCCTCTCACAGGGATCCCCAGATGTTGTTGACTACAACTCCCAGAACACTCAAGCAAAAGCTGTTGCAGCTGGGGATTCTGGGAGTTGTAGTACTCTTACTACAATATTTATATACCACTCGTCAACCAAAGTTCTCAAAGCGGTTTATATAGAAAAATAAATACATTAAGAAAATGGTCCCCTAGGGACTCACTGTCTAAAAAAAAAACATAAGGCAGATACCAGCAACAGCCACTGGAGGGATGCTAACTGGGCAAAGAGGCACATTTTTAACGTGGTGATTTTCTTTATTTAGCAGGGGGAGAGCAACTGGCCCCATCCAGCCCCAGCACAGCATCCCTCCAGTGGCTGTTGCTGGTGTCTATCTTATGTTTCTTTTTAGAATGTGAGCCCTTTGGGGAGAGGGAGCCATCTTATTTATTTATTTTTTCTCTCTGTAAACCGCTTCGGAAACTTTTGTTGAAAAGTGGTATATAAATATTTGTTGTTGCTGGGGTTGGATAGGGCCAGTTGCTCTCCCCCTGCTAAATATAAGAGAATCACCACTTTGAAAGATGCCTCTTTGCTTAGTTTGCAGGGGTGACTGCCTGCTAACTAACATCTGGGAATCCCTGTTCGAGGGAACACTGGTTGTCACCCGGGATTGAATCTGGGACCTTCTGCATGCCAAGCAGATGCGCTGCTGCTGAGCTAGGACACCATACCATTAAAAACCCCGCAAGTGTTACTTAGGATCCCACAAGCTGCCATTTACTGCGACAGACATAGGAAGCTGCCATATACTGAGTCAGACCCTTGGTCTACCTAGCTCAGTATTGTCTTCACAGACTGGCAGTGGCTTTTCCAAGGTTGCAGGCGGGAATCTCTTTCAGCCCTATCTTGGAGATGCTGCCAGGGAGGGAACTTAGTGTTCCCTCCCTTCTGCTCTTCCCAGAGCGGCTCCATATCTTACAGTGCTCACACATCAAGTCTCCCATTCATATGCAACCAGGGTGGACCCTGCTTAGCTAAGGAGACAAGTCATGCTTGCTACCACAAGACCCTTGGTCCATCTAGCTCTGTATTGTCTATGCTGATCAGTAGTGGCTCTCCGTGGTTTCAGGCAGGCGTCTTTTCTCCCAGCCCTACCTGTACCTGCGTCCAGGACGTGAACCTGGGAACGTCTGCATGCAAATCAGCTGCCCTACTGCTGAACTACAGTCCCGTCCTCCAAAAGTAAAGAGAAATGTGGCAGAACTGTAGGAAGCTGCCTTTCTACGGAGTCCGACTGTCTGTCCATCGAGCTCAGTATTGTCTTCACAGACTGGCAGCGGCTCTCCAGGGTATCGGAGGAACTGGAAGTGGTTTAGAGGAAGGCAAGAAAGATGGCGGAGGTGCACAGGAACATGGGGAGCTGCCTTCTGTCGAGTCAGACCCTTGGTCCATCTAGCTCACCATGGTCTACACTGACTAGCAGCAGCTTCTCCAAGATTTCAGGGAGGATTCTTCCCCAGTTCTCCCTGGAGACACTTCCAGGGATGGAAACTGGGGCCTTCTGCCCGCCTAGCAGCCACTCTGCCTCTGAGCTGCGGCCCCCTCCCCATCGTTCCCAAGGGCAGGCCTGCCCAACTTCGGCCCTCCTGCAGATGTTGGCCTACAATTCCCATAATCCCTGGCCACTGTGGCAGGGGATTATGGGAGCGGTAGTCCAAAAACAGCGGGGAGGGGGCCTAAGCTGAACAGGCCTGCCCAAGGGCAACCCCCTGTAGCTAGTCTACCTAGGCAGACCAGCTTGAGGTATCTCATCCCAAGCAGAGAACAGATGCCCTGCCAGAGTGAGAGCAAAAGGAGACCCATGCAAGCCAGCCAGCCAAGTTGTAGGTGAAGTATCGTTAGTCAGCCTGGTGTGAGGGGAGCCATTTCCACTGCTCTTCACTCACACACACACCCCAATAAACCAGGCAGGCTGGCTGGCCCTGAGCGCACACTAACCTCTCCACCCAAGTAGCGTCTCAGGGAACCTGGACTGGGTGCAACTACATTCTTCTTCTCTCGGTTACTTCTATAGCGCCCTCGCTGTGCATGCTGCTTCAATCAGTCTGTGTCCCTGCAGTGAGGAGCTTGCAGTCAGCGTTCAAAGCAGGCAAGTCTGTGGGGCAGGGAAAGTGAGGCGGGGTCAATGGAGGAAGAATTTGCATATTTGGGCTTGATTAGGGTTGACTTGGCCCTATGACTTAAGCATGGCTTGTCCCCTTAGCTAAGCAGGGTCCACCCTGGTTGCATGTGAATGGGAGACTAGAAGGGTGAGCAGCACTGGAAGAGATTCCCTTCAGGGGATGGAGCCGCTCTGGGAAGAGCAGAAGGTTCCCAGTTCCCTCCCTGGCAGAATCTCCAAGATTGGGCTGAGAGAGATTCCTGCCTGCAACCTTGGAGAAGCCGCTGCTGCCAGTCTGTGAAGACAATACTAAGCTTGATAGACCAATGGTCTGACTCAGTATATGGCAGCTTCCTATGTTCCTATTGCAGTAGGGTTTGGGGATTAATGGGAAAGTTGGGTTTTGAGGAGGAATTTGAGGAAATTAAGCAAGAAGTATGTCATGCAGATTTTCTAGGAGGGAATTCCAGGCGTAAAGGGAGCAGGAGACCCTTGGATAGCTGAGGGTGATGGATCTGGAACAGCAAAGGACATAAGCAGGGATTATTACGTATTCATGATTATTTCTGCAGTACCATCACTGCACATGGCACTTTGCAAAGTTCAAAAGGATAGGTCTCTGCCCCAAGCAGCATACAGTCTGCTACAATTTGACAGAGAAGGCAACAGAGGAAGGGGAGAAATGAGGCGCAGGGGGTTAGACAGAAAGCATATAGGTTTCTTTCTACATCATGTCCTTAAACTTGATTTCAGTCAGGTAAAAGGACTTTGGGCTTGCATCAGAGTTCACAGAAAAGTGAGCTTGAAGGAGGGAGACTTCCAGGCATCTGTCTCCAGACATGTTGGCTTGTAGATGACTTGATTTGGGAATCCTTAATGGCCTCATTAACACCCTTCCTGACCCCAGAAAAGGAAAGCGTTGGTGTGCATGCTGGAAACGGACAACATGTTTGCTTAGAAGAGAGAAGATTGGGGAGGGGAGGTTGCAAAATGCTAGAACCGCAGTGAGAACCAGAGATGGGGTGTGTGTGGAGAGAGAGAGATGCACTTTTATTGCAAAGGGCTGAAATTGCAAGGAACCAGATTTAGGCTAGATATTAGGAAACATTTATTTATTAGTTTTTTATTTGATTTGATTTGTATACCACCCTTCCAAAATGGCTCAGGGCGGTTCCTTTGGAACTGCCTGCCTCATGCATCAGTGGGCTCTCTTTCGCTGGAGACTTTCAGACAGAAGCTGGATAGTCATCAGTCAGAGAGGCTGTAACAGTTTCCTGCCCTGAGCAGGGGTCTGGACTTACAACTCTGCAAACTCCCTATTTCTGTGCCTGCTGCATGTTGTCCTCTCCTTCCAGATGACGGTCCACAATTTGTACATCTTTGACCGCAACGGCATCTGCCTGCACTACAGCGAGTGGAACCGTAAGAAGCAAGCTGGCATCTCCAAGGAGGAGGTGAGACTCTGGCTGGGGATGTGTGAGGAGGAGCCAGGGCTTAAGGCTTTCCACTGGGAACGCAGCCCAGCACTCCCAAGTGCGTGGAGTGAGCCTGTTCAGTGGTGAAGGGATGGCATTTTGCACATGATCAGAGGTCCTCGCGATTATCATTTTCTGTGTGTGCTTAGGTGTGTTATCCCTTGTTCTGTTGAAAGGAGGGTCCGGGACTGAAGGTTGGGATACCCATTACAGCAGGGGGCCCCAGCTGTTGTTGGGGGACCTCAGCTCCCATCATCCCTTCAGCCGTGGTGACCGGGTATGATGGGAGTTGTAGTTTATCTGGGAACCCTGGCATTACGGCGTGAATAATCCCCCCTGGCACTGGGAGGCCGTTTAAGCCACAGCATCGACAGCTCCTCCTTTTAGTTCAGCTGGGCTCTGGGCGGTTCTGCAAGTTGCTTAGCTTCATCTCTCTTAATCTGGCCTGATACAAAGTCTTTAGAATTTGGTTCTAGCATGTCTAAGCTGGCAATCGATTTTAAGCTGATTAAGTTTGATGCTTTAACTGAGCAGAAGATTTTTTTAAAAAAAAATTCAGTGCGTTGAGGCAGCTTCAGCAGCTGCTGTGCGTTGCTGTCCTCTTTCCTGGCCCTTCCAAGCCAGAAGAGACGAGCAAACCAGTGCCAGGTGTTCCTTCCTGGGGGGTGGAGACGCAGCCCTCTGTGGCCCCTGCCTCGTCTCCTGTCCCATAAGGGCAAAGCCATGCTCCTGCAGCCGCCCCCAGATGTCGTCGCAGGGCAGGGAAGCAAGCGAGTCGCAAATCGTACCTTTGGTGTTTGGTTCTGGTTTGGTGGTTGAATAGGAAAAAGTTGAGAAATATTCCATGTACAAGAAGCACATATAAGAACGCATACTCAGAGTGTACGAAGAATGTATAACTTAACTGTGTCGTCTGCACTGATATATGTTCGGTGTGTCCATTGTCAAATCACAGCCAAGTAGAGTCACTTCCCAGCATAGGAAGCTGCCTTCTACTGAGTCAGACCCTTGGTCCATCGAGCTCAGCATTGCCTGCTCTGACTGGCAGCGGCTCTTCAATGTTTCAGGCAGGAATCTCTCCCAGCCCTACCTGGAGATGCAGCCAGGGATCGACCCTGGGGTTTTCTGCGTGCAAAGCAGGTGCTATAGCACTGAGCTACACTCCTGTCCCCTGAGGGGAACCACACCTGGCATCCACATGACACTTCCCCCTCATAACCTTCCAAATTGCAATTATGTCTCCCCACACACACACACACACACTACAATCTGCATCCTCCTTGCCGCTTGCCCTGTTGTACCTCACCCAGGCAGAATGATATTCCAGGACCTGGCGGGGGGGGGGGGTCCTCCTAGCAGCGTGCCACGGAGCCTTCAAGTCCGGGTTGCAAGTCCTCCCGGGAGTGAGGGTGATGCCTTGACTCCACACCCAAACTTCTACGCGAAAGAGAGTCGCAGCCTCCATGGTCTGGGGGAATGGCAAAGGGTGGCGTTATGTGATGCTGGGGGGCGGGGCGGGGCGGGGGGTTGATCGTAAAGTCGGAGCCAGCTTTGAGCTCAAATGCTGCCCCCAGTGCCCTGGCCTGGCTGGCCACAGGGTGGCGCCAGAGTGGCGGAAGAGAGCCTGACCGCTTTGGCCGCCAGCCCGGTCCTGGCCACCCGCCCTTACCCCTTTCCCCTCGCTCTGCTCTTTCTCTTTCTCTTTCTCCCCTCCTCGCCCTGCAGGAGTTCAAGCTGATGTATGGCATGCTCTTCTCCATCCGCTCCTTCGTGAGCAAGATGAGCCCCGTGGACATGTATCCTTTCTGCCCAGAGAGCGGCGGCGGAGGGAGGTGTCACCGTTGGGCCGGGGAGTGGGTTTCAGCCCCTGCTTTTCTTGGTTCAGAGAGTCTAAAGAAGTCGGGCTGCCGAGGCTGGAGCTGGTTTGGAAGCCGGCGGTGGTGGGAAGGGTAGTGGGGCTCTTGGCAGCTCCCCTCTCAGATGCATTCCCCGGGTTCTCCTTAATCCCTGCCCTTCAGGAAAGATGGCTTCCTCTCCTTCCAGACCAGCAAGTACAAGCTGCACTACTACGAGACCCCCACGGGGCTCAAGGTGGTCATGAACACAGACTTGGGGGTGGGCAGCATCCGGGACGTGCTGCATCAGATCTATAGCTATGTGAGTATGGCCTGCGCCCCCTCCCCGGAGATCCACTACGACGACAGATATTTGTATGCCGCTTTTCAAGAAAAGTTCCCAATGTGGTTTACATACAGAGAGGAATAAAATAAAGGTGGCTCCCTGTCCCCAAAGGGCTCACAATCTAAAAAGAAACATAAAGTAGGCACCAGCAGCAGCCACTGGAGGGTTGCTGTGATGGGGTCGGATAGGGCCAGTTGCTCTCCCCCTGCTCAAAAAAGATAATCGCCACTTTTAAAAGGTGCTTATTTGCTTGGTTAGCAGGGTGCTGAGAAGCCCTGGGGTGGGTCTCCTGTGTGCCAATGTGAATCCAATGAGAGAGGTTGGGGGCTGAATGGGGAATCTGTATCTGAATGCCCCCACTGCTGTGCAATTGCTAACTGATCTTGAGTCAAGAGGACGCCTCGTTCACATGAGCCATAGCAGGTGGCAGGAGACGCTTCTGGTGGGGTTATACTGGAAGGTGTGCTCTGCCTGGGTACGTGTTCACATGTGCTTCATCTGTACCCATCATACAGTTTTCCTTCGCAGGAATGATTATGTTCAGGAAAGTCGTGGGAGGCTATCCCAGAGTTCTCTGCTTTGTCTTCCAGAGAGAGAATGGCCTTTCCGTAGGGAGCAGAGGCATTCTGGGGAGGCTGGGCTGGGCTGTACTCTGTTAGCACATGGGCCAAGCATTCACTGCTGTCTGTTCTCTGAAAAAGAATGCAAACTCCTGCTCCTTTGGCACTTTAGTTCTTCTCTTGGGTGTGTTCACACTGGCCCTCTCAAACAGCAGGCGTCTGCTCCAACCACAGCTTCCTGCAGCTCTGTGGTTGTTGCCAGTACACTGAGTGCCCAGGAATAGTCGGTTCCCTGCAGCCCGGGCAGCTGGATAGTACAGAAGATGAATGCTTGATTATTACTGAAGTCACTGCTGGCGTGTGCTGCTGCTCTTTGGGAGGGTAGGTGCCAGCGTACCTTCTGTAAGAGCAAAGCAGGAATTAGTCGGGGCTCGTCAAAACGGAAATAGGGGCACCTTTCAAAGTGGTGGCTCTCTTTATATGAAGCAGGGGGGAGCGACTGGCCCTCTCCAGCCCCAGCACAGCATCCCTCCAGGGGCTGTTGCTGGTGTCTGCCTTGTGCTTCTTTTTCGACTGTGAGCCCTTTGGCGAGAAGCAACCGTTTTCTTCTTATGCTGTTTAAACCACTTTGAACATTTCCTGTTGAAAAATGATATACAAATAGCAGTCGTAGTTGTTGTGGAAGCCGGTCTTCAGAATTCTGTCGCCATCTTCAGGAGCCCACTCTGGGGACCCGTGCCTTGCGACACGGCCCCCCCCCCCCCGACCTCGTGGCTTACTCTTCCGTCTCCCCTCCAGTTCTACGTGGAGTACGTGGTCAAGAATCCGCTCTGCAGCTTGAACGAGACCATCCAGAGCGAGCTCTTCCGGAGCAAGCTGGACGGCTTCATCCGCGGCCTGCCCTTCTTCTCGGCCCGCGCAGGCTAACTGCTCACCTCCCCGCAGGACTACATCTCCCATGATGGGTACAGACTGTTGTAAGATGGCGGGGAGGGGCTTCGCAGCCTCTCTGCAGGGCATGCATCCAAGATCCATAGCAATGCAATTGCCACCCAGAACTGGACTCTGTGCTGGACATTCGTCTTTTGCATATTTGTATTTCCCTCCTGAGAGCTGTTCCTTGTCCTTTTGACCATTCTCCACCCCCCCTCCTTTTTCCCCAGAGTCCTTTGCCAGCCAGGACCTGTTCCCTTCTATTTATAGTGCCTGCTGTCGTCTTTGACGCATCTTTCCCTCCTCCCCTGCCCCCAACTCCTATTTATAGCCAGACTCTTCTGCCTTTCCAGTTCGGCGCTCTCCCAGCCTGGGCACGGCATGGAGTACCCAGGGGCTGCTTGGACACAAGAGGGAGGCCGCTGCGGCAGCAGCAAATGCTTCCCAAATCCATGTCCCAGAAAGACGGGTTAGGGATCCCGTTTCTCATTTCCACTGCCGGGAAGGGCCGACACGCCCCAGAGGCTGTCTATATTGGGGGTTCTCCAACTTGGGTTCCCAGATGCTGTTGGACTACAACTCCCATCATCCCCCAGCCTTGATCATTGTGGCTGGGGATGATGGGAGTTGTAGTCTGGTGATATCTGAGGGCTCCCCCCCCCCCGTTTGAGAAGCCCTCCTCTCTACCCTTTATCGGAACTGACTTCTGTGAATTAACCCTTGGTGGTGTGTCTTGAGCTTAAAAGCGTGAGATGGGGCTCAGCTTCTTGTAAAGTAGCCCGCCCGCCCCCCCCCACACACACACCCCTCTGAAACATGCAGCACTCTAAGGAGCCAGCCATGCTGAGAATGGCCCCCTCCCTACAGCCCTGGTGAAGAGGTGCGCTTGCTTGATTCAAAGGCCAAGCGGCTGGGGCACGGGCTCCGATGGGTCCCAGCCCACAAGAAGCCCAGCGGATGGGAGGCCGGGCCGTTTCTTTTTTCTTCTTTAATTAATTGGCCCAACTAGCATGTTAAAATGTTGGTCACAAGCGTCTGTGTCACGTGGCACTCTTCCCCGGGCTTGCATGGGCAGAGCACACAAGGAGAACGAAGGCACTCGGCAGCTGTACCTGCGGGCTCGTAATTAAGTGCCTGCACTTACGAACATCATGCTGCTTTGTCCTGAAAGGACGCGGACTCGGCTGGTTGAACCGTGTGTGGTGGGGAGCGGGGCGGTTTCCTTCCAAATGTCTTGAGCTTCTGGAAGAGTTCTCTGTGACTTGGGCTTTTTCCCAGCTTTTTAAATATAAGTTGATTGGAATTAAAGATCTCCTGCCCCTCCTGTTCTCTGTGTCGTGATAAGTTTTGTCTTGGAAGTATTCCTGCTCCTGTGCCAATGGGCCTCGGTCCATGAAATGCTGCTGATTCAGCCTAGAGATGCACCCGGTTCCATTTCCCTCGAGGAGATGTGGCCGCTAGCGTGGCTTCACGTTCAGCGTTCGGCTCTCTGGAACCCCAGCCCAGATTGGCAGCCCGTTAGCCGCTTTCCCTGTAACGGGGACTGCCAGGTGGTCTTGGCTACAACTCCCATCGTCCCCAGCTAAAGACCATTGCAGCAGGGGATGCTGGGAGTTGTAATTGCCATCGCTGGGAATCCCGGTGGGAGAGTGCGAGGGGGCGTTCTTTGCAACGTGTGGCTTGGCTCACATAAGCCAGCTGAAGCCGTTCCTCGGCAGGCACCTTTGTGCGTGGGACGTTGTGGTCTCAACTGGCCTGGGCGTTGCAGAAGAGCAGCTTCTCTGCCTGCTGGTAGCAGATGGGCAGCAAATGGTTTGGCCGCCGGGCCCAACCGGAGCTCTCCTATAACTCGGGAGAGACAGGGTGAGAGGGCATCCCCAGCACACCCGTGAAGGGCCGAATCAGCTGCTGCGTCCTGGGGGGCAGGGCAGGCCCCCTGCTCGGCGGCAGAGGCGGGCCACGGTCGGGCTGGGGAGAGGGGTCTGAGCAGCACAGCACCAGCCAGAGCGGCAGGAGGGTGCTGCGCGAAGCTCTGGCATGAGCAGCCCCAGCAGCCCCCTGGGCTCCATCCATCCTTCCTCTCCCCAAGAGGGGCGGCCACTGCCTTGCAAGCAACTGGAGCACCCCAAGGAGGGCGGTGGGCCGGACTTGAAGCCAGCTGCCAGGCCGCTCCCGCCGCGAAAAGGCAGCGTGGCTGCCCTCCACACGGCGGGCTTTAGTGTCTGATGGGGATTATCTTGGCTTAATCCTCCAGGACAGCAAAGACAAACAGGCCAGGTAGCCAGGCCGAGGGAGGAGGGCCTCCCGGGAGCATGGGCGGCCGCAGGGCTCTTTCTGGCGGGGCCAAGGTTGCGATCCTAAGCCCACTCACCTGGGAGTCCTCCCCACTGACTTCAATGGGACTGGCTCGGGGGAGCCCTGGCTGGACCCACAACTCTGCCTTGTATGCTACAGGTTAGGGTCGGGGTTCCCAGCCTTGGCTCCTCAGCTGTTGTTGGACTACAGCTCCCATCATCCAAGGCAAACTCGGGAGCTCCGGGCTCAGGGTGCCAATTTTCTTCCTTCATTGCAGGATGAGGGCCTGACCCCAGAATCCTGCTTCCCAGCCCCCCTTTTAATGCAACTGCCCTACAACCGAATAAAGCCGCCTGAATCCTGCCTGTGGCCGCAGACTCTGTTCTTGGCAGCAGACCTCCGGGGCCTGCGGTGGCCACGCTCCAGCTCGCCCTCCGCCTGCAATCTGGTTTCCGGAAAGAGGACCCCTTTGCCCCTCAGAGCATCCCCGCGGGTGGTCGAGGGGGGGCCCTGGTTGGGTCCTCGTTTCTAGAGTCTCCTTGCAGCCCCCTCGTGAGCTCCAGCTCCTTGCCTGTTTTCCAGTCCCCCCCAAACAGCTGGTGGTGGCTTTAAGTATTAATTAAAGAGCTGATTAATGTGGGCATTAACCAAAGTGGGGAGGGGAATCTGTGTCAGGCTCTCCTTCGGAGGGGGGGAGGGAGGGCCCCAGAATGAGGGAGCAGCCGCCCTTTCTCGTTGCCGTGGGACCAGGGACAGCCAACCCGAAGCGCTTCCGCTGTTTCTGGACCAACAGTCCCCGTCGTCCCCAGTGGCGATGCATTGTGGATGGGGGTGATGGGAGTTGTAGTCCAGCAGCAGGAGAGCCCCAGGCTGGCCTCCCTGCGGTGGACTCTCCGGTTGCTCGGTGCTTCGGAAGCCCCTCTGGTCACTGCCAGAGGACGAGCTGCCTCGCCCCCAAGAGCTCTCCTCCCTCGAGGGCCGCTTGGGGTCTGCAGAGTCTCTGTGGCCCCTGCTTCCAGGTGGGCTGGGCCCCAGCCCCAAGAGCGTTGAGTATGAGGGAGCGTAACTGCCCTTAGGCAAGGGGAGGCGGCTGCCTGGGGGCCCCCACGCCTCGAGGGCCCCCCCCAGAGGCAAGTCACATGTGAAGTGAGTGTGTGTGTATCAGCGAGGGGCCCATTTTAAAATTTTGTCTCTGGGGGAGCCAGAGACCGGGACAGAGGAAGCGGCCTTCTCCCGAGTCAGGCCCTTGGTCCATCTAGCTCAGCATTGCCTGCACAGACTGGCAGCAGCTTCTCCCAGGCTGCAGGCCGGAGTCTCCCTCAGCCCTCTCTTGGAGATGCTGCTGCCAGGGAGGGGACTTGGGCCCTTCTGCATGCATGCAAGCAGGTAGCTGCTCTTCCCAGAGTGCTTCCGTCCCCTGCTAAGGGGAATCTCTTGCAGTGCGCACACGTGTCATTTCCCATCCCAATGCAAACCAGGGGGCACCCTGCCTAGCAAAGGGGACCATTCATGTGTGCTACCACAAGACCCGCTCTCCTCCCTCCTCCGGCTGCCCTTCACTAGGCAGAGGAGCCTGGGATTTGGGCCTTCTGGCTGGGTTGTGGCCTGCTTCGCACTGCCTCTTTCCGCTCTCAACCCCCCCCCAACCCCGCCCCGGTTTCCTGCTAATCCCAGCAAGCTGACCAGGTGGCATTAGGCTGGCCGGCCGAGTGCTTTGGGTGTGTTGAGAAGCTTTAATTTTTGCACGGTTTCCGAGCTTTAATTCCTGCAAAGCCCCAAATGGGAACAGGATCTGTGGGGCCTGCCAAGGCTGGTGCAGCGTCTTTCTAACTGTTTGGGATCCATTCCTGTGCTTCCTAACCCCTGCATTCTGCCCTGCTGCGTTCTCGGGTACAGTGGGACCCTGGGGGAAACTCTTGGTGCGGGGGTCCTCCAACGTTTGTCCCTGGATGTTGTTGGACTACAGCTCCCATCACCCCCAGCCTCAGTCTCCAAAGGCCATGGTGGCTGGGGATGATGGGAGTCGTAGTCCCACAACATCTGGGGACCCAAGCTTGAGAACCCTAGTCTGAGCTGCTCGGGGCCTGCAGCCGAGTAACCCCCTTATCTGGGGTTCCAGACTGGGACGGCTGACATTCCCCTGACTCTTGTTTTCAAAAGGCAAGCCAGCTCACGCCTTGGTAAAGTGGGTCGTCTCCAGGACTCCACCGCATCCTTTCGCTTCTGGCCTCTCACTCCTCCTCTGGAAAATAGTGCTGTCTCTTTGAGGGCTTTGCCACACGGGGGAGGCTTAAACCGTTTCCCCCCACACACACACACCCTGTCATGTGACTGCAAAACCTTAACGCAGGTGAGACTCTGGGGTTTGTCACCTGCTGTGTGCCTTGCACTGCCCAGGTCCGTGTACGAGAGGCACACACAGCCTGAGCCAATGCTCACAGGTGAATGCCTGCGCACGTTGTGTGTGGGTTGTCTTCTGCCGAAATGCTAAGCGGGAGAAGGTGCTGGCCCACAGGGGCTGCAGTCTCTGGTAACGCCCCCCAAAGCGGAAGCTGACCTGTGACAGGCCTCTGGAACGGCCCGTGGGTTTCCAGATCTTTGCCTTCCGGCGCCAACGGTGGGGGGCAACTTTGCGGCTTGCAAAACCACCACCACCACCACCCTGCGGCAAGAAAGGGAGAGAGAAAGGTTCCTGCCAGGGAGGTGTGCCTGGTATGTGGTTGTGGCAAGGATAACCAGACTTCCTGCTCTCTTCGGTACAGGCCTGAGAAATGCACTGTATTGACCCAAACAGAAGACAACGCTCAATTCAAGACGGCCCCCCTTACAAAAAGCAGGTGCAATACAGGTCCTGCCGGTGATGACCCCAAAGGAAGAGGACTCTGGATGTAAGCCAACACCCCACCTCAGAGAACGTGGGGGAAAGCCAGTCTTGGATTCAGGTCAATACAGCCGTCCCGTGCAGAATGAGTGGCCGGGGCACCCTAGGAACGGCTAGCCCACCAGAGCCGAGGAAGAGCCCCAAGGCTGGGGAGGAAGTTCTCAGAGGTGGTCCAGGGCAGGGCAGGGCAGGGCAGGGCGGGCATTGGGGTGGTTTCCGGTGAGCCCAGAGGCAGGGGCAAGGAGAGAGGGTTGCAGGGGGGTCTGCAGGGAGGGCCGGGCCAGAGGCCATCCTTCACCAGCTGCCAGCCCAGCAAATCCCCCACATGCTCTCTCGCCGGCGGGGGAGTCAGCAGGGAATCTCCAGGCATTAAGCGCTGGGGCTCGGGCTAAGCCGCTGTCCTCGGCTCGGGCGTAGCAGGTGCCGCCGGTGTCTCCCCCAGGCCCTCGCGGCGCTCCCCCGGCAGGCCATGTTTGCCAGCTCCTCGCGGGGCGGGCCGGCCCCCGCGGGCCGAGGGGCTGCCGCAGGGGGAGGGGGCAAGTTCAGCGTGGACGAGCTCTATGGGCTGCCCAAGAAGAGCAAGGGGTCGAGGGGGGAGAGCGTCCGGCGGCGAAGCCAAGCCAGCCAGGGGGCCCAGGCGGGCCGCGAGGGGCAGGCCTTGACCCCTGGCCAGGTGCTGGAGGCCGCCAGGCACCTCTTGGAGAAGAGGCGGGTGGAGAGGTACCTTCTGGAGGCCGGGATTACTGCCGAGGAGATGGAGAGCAGCCGGACGGGCATGTTGTACAGGTAGGGGGCATTGCCGGGCACGGGCGCAGGGTCTCGGCGGAGGGGCAGCCAGGAGTCGGTGGGTCTGGGTGCCTTTCGCGTGCAGGAATGGCACCGGGCCCACCCTCTGGAGGATCTTGGCAGCTGGAAATGGGCTCCTCCTAGTCCTCGGGGAGGCTCAGAAAGGTTTGGGTGAGCCCAGGTTCAGCAGGTAGAGTCTGCTGAAACCACGGGGGGGGAGGGGGGTCCCCAAGTCCTCCTTCCCGGGCTTCCTTTCCCTTCTGACCCTTCCAGCCCCTGCATCCAACCAGACCTACACCTCCAGCTTACTTCCCATTTGTCCCAACTTTGGGGGAAGGGGGAGGAAGAGCTATATGAAGGAAAGAGGTGCATGCGTTTTGACACATTGCTGTGCGTCAGCTCTTAACATTTTGGGTTGGGGCTGTAGCTCAGGGGTAAGTGAAGTAAAGTGTCCTCGAGTCGGTGTCGACTCCTGGCGCCCACAGAGCCCTGTGGTTGTCTTTGGTAGAAGAATACAGGAGGGGTTGGCCGTTGCCTCCTCCCACGCAGTATGAGATGATGCCTTTCAGCATCTTCCTAATTCACTGCTGCCCAATATAGGTGTTTCCCATAGTCTGGGAAATAGGCCAGTGGGGATTCGAACCAGCAACCTCTTGCTCCCTAGGCAAGTTACTTCCCCAATGCACCATTAGGTGGCCATAGCATCTGTTTTTGGCGTGCAGGAGGCCCCAGGTTCACTCCCTGGCAGCATCTTCAGGGCGGGCTAGGAAAGACCCCTGCCTGCAACCTCAGAGAGCCGCTGCCAGTCAGAGTAGACAGTGCTGAGCTAGATGGACCCAGGGTCTGGCTCAGTAGAAGGCAGCTGAAAGAGCAAGAGTCTGAACGGAGCAGTGGTCCAGTAGAGCAAGATGGACAACTGGAGGGAAGAGCAAAGGCTACCCTGTCGAGGCCTCCAGGCGGTGCTGCTACGCAACCAATAGCCCAGGCTAAGGGTTCCCAAGCGTGGGTTCCCAGGGGGCATGGGACTACAACTCCCATCATCCCAATGGCCAGAGGACAATGGGAGTTACAGTCCAACAACATCTGGGGACCCCTGGCCTAGTTTATCAATGGGGGTATCACCTCTAGAGCTCTTCAAAGAGTCCTGTGGGGCAGGGAATCCTGCAGGAGGCACTGGGGGGGGGGGCTGTGAGAGAGGTTGGAGAAGACCTGGGTGGGGTTCAGAGCCAGCAGTGGGGCCGTTCCCTGCGAGAGGGTGAGCTACGGACTGGGTCTAAATACCAAATAATTCCCAACAGCATCTACAAATCTCGGAGAGTTGATGTGTTAGCGGATGGGCAAATCTTCTGAGGCTGGAGTGACGGCTTTGCTTGCAGAAGGGGTCCCAGCCCAGGTTCTGCCCCAAGCAGGATGTGGGGAAATTGGAGGGGGGGGGATCCTCTGAAATTCCTCCTTGCAGAAGAGGTCTCCGTTTCTCCTTGAAACGAACCCTGAGATTCGGAGCGAATTTTCGTCCCCACGAGCCACAGCGTCTTGGTGGAGCATCTGCTTTGCCTGTGGGAGCCTCCAGGTTCCAGGTTCAGTTCCTCCAGCATCTCCAGGCAGACCTGGGAGAGGCCCCTGCCTGAAACCTTGGAGAAGCTGCTGCCAGTCAGTGTGGGTCAATACTGAGCTAGATGGACCAAGCGTCTGACTCCGCAGAAGGCCGCTTCCGCCTTAACCCTGGGACTGGGAGAGAATTTCCACTGGGGAGCAATCCCTCCACCTCCCATCGTAGGGCGCTGCCTGAGAGGTTGGACAGTGCCCGATGGACCGGAGGTCTGACTCCCTATAAGGCGGCATCCTGTGCTCAAAGGTCATTTGGATTCCTCCACAGCCCAGCCGTGGTCTGACGGGCTCCGGGGCAGAGGAGGTTCCCAGCCAGCCTTTGGTCCTCCAGATGTTGATGAACTACGACGACAATCAGCTGTGGCTGGGGGTGCCGGAGGTTGCAGTTCAGCCACATCTGGAGGGGGGCCCCAAGTTGGGAACCCCTGACCTACGCAGAGTGGTGAGAGTGTGAAGGTCTAGGGACATAGGAAGCTGGCATAAACGGAGTCAGACCCTTGGTCCATCTAGCTCAGTATTGTCCACACAGACTGGCAGCGGCTTCTTCCAGGTTGCAGGCAGGAATCTCTGTATGGTTATGTGCAAAAAGACAAGAGCATCTCTTCTAAACAGCAATGGGACAAATTGTGGAAATGGACGTCGGACGTAACCCCCCCACACACATTACCTGATGTGCCTTGAAATCCCCCACCCCCGAGTTACAGTACTACCTGCATATACTTCATAACCTTGTGGGTTTCCAAATCCTTGTGTGTAAATCTTTGTAGATATATCATGTACAAACAACCACTTTGTATATAATTGTGCTTTGGCAACGTACTGTATGCTCTGGTAGTTTGTTGGTTCAATAAAAAAATCTTGTCCTATTAAAAAAAATCTTGTCCTATCTTGGAGATGCTGCCGGGGAGGGAACTTGAGACCTAGATGCTCTTCCCAGAGTGGCTCCATCCCCTAAGGGGAGTATCTTCTATTGCTCACACTTCTAGTCTCCCATTCATATGCAACCAGGGTGGACCCTGCTTAGCTAAGGGGACAAGTTATTCTGGCGACCACAAGACTAGCACATGACGCGGCCTTGGATTTGACTTGTGGTGCTCACCTCCGGCTAGAGAAGTGGGAGCAGTCTCTCTGTGGGACATTGAATCCAAGACAAGGTTCTTTCCAAGCTTTCTGACATGAGAAATCAGGAGGTTGTCTTAAATTCAGAGTTCTGTTACTTTTGAGTCAATGCAAGCATAGCCTGTATTTAACCCCTACTTTTAAAGGGGGTCATCTTAAATTCTGAATTGTCTTTGATTCGGGTAAATACGGATAGTTTTTCCTACCCGTGTGCAAGAGGTTTGTCAGGCAATAATTGCCAGGGTTGGCTCTGGGTTGTAATCCTGGCAAAGGCTGAGGAGGCTGACTTTTGTGCTGGAGATCAATAGCTTAGACGACTTCTTTGCGTGTGTTAAAATCATTTTTTCTGCCACTTTAAAGTACATCGCGTGTCTGGGCGACTCTGTTCCCTTTCTTGGCTTGCCAGCTCGGCACCGAAAACACTCCCAGTGCCCAGTGAAACAATTTCTTGATGGTATTCTGTGCCCAGCCTTCTCACGCAGTCCTTTTTTAGAAGGATGCTGAGAGAAATTGGAACGGGGCAGAATAAAGAAGAATCCGAGAATGACCCTCCGGGCAAGAGATTTAAGGAGCTTGGTTTGTTTAGGATCTCCAGGAGAAGGTCAAGAGGGTCGCTTGATGATTACGATGAGACATTTCAGGGGCTGCTAGGTCACAGGGCCCGTCTTAATGAAAAGCCAGACACAAACGGGCAGTGGGATGTTAAAGCTGTGCAAACACTCTTGCATTTATTTATGTTTTGTTTTCCTTTAATCTGCCTTTGCTTTGTGGATTTATTAATAAATCAAACATCAAAGGCAGAAGGTCGAGAAATCTGCCTTGCCTCTCTCTTGTTAGAATATGCTGCAGAGGTGCACTGTTCTCTCTCCAGTCCTTCCCAGCCCCACAAAAACTTCCCTTTCTTTGCTTTTTGAGAATCAAGTTTCTAGTCCTCAGCGTTTGGAGAATAACCTTTTAAAATGTTCATGCAGCAGACTCAGCCATTTTCCTTTTCCCACATGTTGACCTTTCATCACAGGGTTTTGGTGTGACACCTGGGCCTTCTGAATGCTGCAAGATGATCACACCCCATTCTGTCCTGGTCAGTGTTCGCTTTGGGACATATCCTAGAGTAGAAGGGTTCTTGGAGGCCATCTAGTCCAGCCCTCTGCTTGATGCAGGAAATCCAGAACTAGACCACGCCCAAGAGGGAGAGCCCACCCCCCATTCCAATCATTAGCTCCTTTGTCCAGCTGCTCTTTCCATATAGAAATTTCTCATAATGTCCAACCAAAATCTACCCTGCTGTAACAAACCGATTAGATGTAGTCTTGCCCTCTGGGGCAGTAGAGAAACGGCTCTCTTCTATGTAACAACCCTTTAGGGATGTGAAGAATGCTATCGTGGCCTTCCTCAGTCTTTTCTTCAGCAGGCCAAACACACCCAGTTCCTTCAACCTATCTTCACAGGACTGTTTTCCGGACCCTTTATCATCTCCGTTGACTTCCTCAGGACCTGTTCCAATTTGTCTATATCCTCCTTAGAGTGGAGTGCCTAGAACTGGTCGCCATGTTTCAGATGAGGTCTGACTTGTGCGGAATAAAGTGGAGTCATTACATCTCGTGATTTGAAAACAATGGTGCTATTAAAGCAGCCTAACATCATGTTAGCCTTTTTTGAAGCTGCGTCACGCAGCTGACTCATGTTCACCTTGACCTATCTTGGAGATTCTGCCAAGGAGGGAACTTGCGACCTTCTGCATGCAAGCATGCAGGTGCTCTTCCCAGAGTGGCCCCATCCCCTAAGGGGGATCTCTTACAGGGCTCACACTTGTAGTCTCCCATTCAAATGCAAACATCACAGACCCTCCATAGCAGGCTACCAAAAGACCAGCTGATGTCATTCCACCTGACAGTATTATCATCTAGCTCAGGGATTCTCAACATTGGGTCTCCAGATGTCACTGGACTTCAACTTCCAGAATCCCGAGCCCCAGTGGCCTTTGGCTGGGGATTATGGGAGTTGAAGTCCAATAACATCTGGGGACCCAACATTGAGAATCCCTGAGCTAGCTCATACATGTGACCAGTTTACTAAACAAAATGTCATGGGGAACTTAAATGCTTTGCTGATATCAAGATAAGTTGCTTGCACCAACAGAATTCCCACAATCCACTAAACTAGTAAAACTAGAGATAATATTAGTCTGGCATGATTTATTCTTGGCAGATCCATGTTGGCTTCTACTAAGCACTGCATTGTTACCAGTTTGCATGCAGGTTGCCAGTTTGCATGCATTTATAATCTGTTCTACTGTCTTCCCTTGTCTCGAAGTCAGAACGGATTGATCTTTAGCTTCCCAGATCCTACCCTCGCCGGGTCAACATTTCCTCATCTCCAGTCTTGTGGCACCTGACCCATCCTCCGGGATTTCTCCAGGATGATAGGCAGAGGTTCTGAAAGTGCATCGGCCCGCTCTTTCAGTACCCAAGTTGTTTCCGAGTCCCGAGTGTTGGGATTTTGCCATTCGCGTTGTCTCCGTTCTTTGTAGTGGGGCATGCTTGTCTAAGCTTGAATGTGTCTATGTACGGGCTTGAGGGGTGGAATCCCAGTTTGTTTATCTGCCCTCACTTGCTGTCCTGAATTCAAACTGAGAGGTCCTCCCTCTCTCTGCATAAGAGACTGTTGGTCTGTTTCTTGTTTTCTAAGCCTGTGTTTTAGTTAGTAACAAATACCAAACTCTTGTTCCTCGGTTAAAGTTGCTCCCTGTGCAATTCCTTACTGTTTAGGGGATAAGTCGTTTTTCTGCAACACCAAGAATAAATCGTTCCACTTTATCCTGCCCTAGTCAGACTTTATCTGGTGTACTGTGCCCAGTCCTGAGAACTGGATTTTGAGGACGTCGGATAGCCTAGGATGCACCCTGGGAAGTGGGTCTCCTTGAAGACAGAATGGCGTCTCCTCACCAGCTCCCGACCAGCCTTGAACGGCCATCCTGGCTGCCACCATTCACGCTGCTTCTGCGAGATTCCACCCAGTTCCCCTTTGGGGAGAAGAAGGGTGGGGGGAGAGGAGCTGAGCAGACCCACCTTCTCTCTGGTACCTGCTAACATTGCACCATCCTTGCTGAGCAGCAGGCCTGCTGTTTCCTTCCTCTTCCTCCAAATATACACGGGGGGGGAGCCCCTTTTGTTCCTCTGAGATCCCCTTCTGCGCTTTTGCTCCCCTGACGCTGCCCCTGCCAGTCTCTGGCTACTCCTCGGGATTCCTGCTCTCCCTGGCACTCATTATATGTGTCCTTTAAAAAAAAAAAATGGATTCAGCTCACCACTCCGTTTTTTATGCAGCCTCTCTGGCTTTGGTGGGTGTCTCCCATTCTCCTTCCTCTCCCTGTTTCCCCCTCCAGTCTCCCCCCAGTATTTACGGGGCCAGCTCAGTCCATTTTCGAGCCTTTGCGACCCTCTCCTGGCTTGCGGTGGTCATTTTGGAAGCCGCTGTCGCACATGCATAGAAGTTTTGGGTTTTTTTACCCAGGGCACGCCACAAGCAGGCTGGAAAAGCTCAGAAATGGGCTGAACCAACCCCATAAATACCAGGGGGAGGCCAGTGGGGGGGGGAACTTTAGAGCTCTCCCTGCAGCCACAGCAGTAACCCCCAGAGGCAGCAAAGTTGACCCAGGTCTGGTGGCAAGTTATTTTTTAAAATGGTGTATGGTTTTTAAAAAAATTTCGAACCCCGAACCGGGCCCAGTCCAGTTCAAGGGCGAACCCTCGAGCCAAACCGGCTCGATCTCAAGCCAGTTTGCGCATCCCTGCTAGACAGATGCGATGCGACACACAGCCAGCCCTGCTGATGTCTCTCTGCACACCCCTGCCCAGGCGCTTGCTTCACAGATTCTGTGGGGAAAGGGTGACTCTGCTCCTAGGCTGCTGTGCAGTCAGGCCATGCACATATAATTTTGTATTCCCACTGTGGGAAGCTGCCGTCGCCCTACACACTGCACAACAGGCAGGTGCGTCTTGCGGGGCAAGCGGCAAGCTGGCTCCCTTCTCCGCGTTGCTTCCTGAACCGGCATCCTCCGGACGAGCGTCAAGTGCCCGCTCGTTCGCTCAGTCGTGTCATTCTCTGGTCAGAAGGGGAGGCTGGAAGGAGCATGCCCGCTGCTTCAGGCTTCTAGTGTCATAAGGACAGCCCCGCTGGGCAAGGCCCAAGGCGGCCCAGCTAGACCAGCCTCCCGTTTCGCACACTGGCCCACCAGATGCCTCTGGGAAGCCCACGGAAGGAGGTGAGGGCTTTCCCCCTCTCCTGCTGTTGCTCCCCTGTAACTGGGATTGAGAGGCATCGTGCTGCTGAGGCTGCAGGTGGCCTATAGCCACCAGACTAGTAGCCACTGATAGATGTGTCCTCCATGAATTTGCCTAAGCCCCTTTTAAAGCCATCCAAGCTGGTGGCCATCACCACATCCCGTGGCAAGGAATTCCACAGATTCACACATGCACTGTGTGAGAAAGTACTTCCTCTTGTCGGTCCTAAATTTCCCGACCTTGGGTGACCCTGGTTCTAGTGTTGTGAGAGAGGGAGGGAAATTTCTCTCTGTCCACCCTCTGCACTCCATGCATAATTTTATACCCCTCGATCGTGTCTCCCCTTCGTCGCCTCTTTTCCAAGGTAAAGAGCCCCCGATGCTGTAGCCTCGCCTCCTAAGGAAGGTGCTCCGGGCCCCTGGAGCACAAGTTGGACGAAGCGTCGGCATGAGGCGTGTCGCCTCCCATCATCTCTCAGGATCCGCTCATGTCGGGTTGGATGAAGCGTTGGCAGGAGCGTGTCACTTCCCATCATCTCTCAGGATCTGCTCAGCCCAGCCAAAAGCTCAGGGAAATGACCCCTCTGCAGACACCCACACCCACCACCCAGCCCTGCTTCGTGACAACTCCTCTCGCAGCATAAACCAGCACCCCCGCCTTCTCGCCCTGGGCCGCAAGAGTCTCTGCAGCATGAAAGCCATTAAAGGGGGAGGAAAGAGCCCTGCTCGTTTTTGCATATGCCAGTTTATTCAAACCTGCATGCAAAACCGCCCATGGTTTAACATGGAGCTTTTGATGCTGGCTTTCTTTACGTAGAACGGCTGGTCAGAAGAGAAGGAAAATATATGTTAGCCATTGCTTCCTGTTTCCCCAGTTGTAAGAGCATGCATGACATTTTTGTGATGTGTGTGTTATTTTTAAAAAGCACATGTGGGGGCAAACAGCAGGCCCCCTCTGCCAGGTGGGAGATGACCCACGCCCCACATCAGATCCCCAGAGGTGCCTTCAACCAACTCTCAGCTCTCTTTAGTTGGGGACAGATGGAGTTGCCTTCACCAGCCCTCCTTCAAAACCACGCAGGAGAGATCTCCATCAGGAACACAGGAAGCTGCTGTGAACGAAGTCAGGCCCTTGGTCCATCTAGCTCAGTCTTGTCTTCCCAGGCTGGCAGCAGCTTCTCCAAGGTTCCAGGCAGGAGTCTCTCTTTCTCTCTCTCCACACTTTCTTGGAGATGCTACCAGGGAGGAATATAGGAAGCTGCCATATCCTGAGTCAGACCCTTGGTCCATCTAGCTCAGTATTGGCTTCACAGACTGGCAGCGGCTTCTTCAAGGTGGCAGGCAGGAGTCTCTCTCAGCCCTATCTTGGAGATGCTGCCAGGGAGGGAACTTGGAACCTAGATGCTCTTCCCAGAGCGGCTCCATCCCCTGAGGGGAATATCTTAACAGTGCTCCCATTCATATGCAACCAGGGCAGACCCTGCTTAGCTAAGGGGACAAGTCGTGTTTGCTACCACAAGACCAGTTTTCCTCTCCTGGGGAACGTGGAACCTTCTTGCTCTTCCCAGATCAACCCCATCCCCTAAGGAGAATATATTCCGAGGCTCACACATTGTTATTGTTATTTGTTATTGTTATTTTACATTTATATCCCGCTCTTCCTCCAAGGAGCCCAGAGCGGTGTACTACATACTTGAGTTTCTCTTTCACAACAACCCTGTGAAGTAGGTTAGGCCGAGAGAGAAGTGACTGGCCCAGAGTCACCCAGCGAGTTTCATGGCTGGATGGGGATTTGAACTCGGGTCTCCCCAGTCCTAGTCCAGCACTCTAACCACTACACCACGCTGGCTCCTTGAATTGTCTCCTTTGCTAAGCAGAATCTGCCCTGGTTTGCATTTGAATGGGAGATTCCATGTGTGAACACTGTCAGATTGGGAAGAGCAGTAAGGGAAGTTCTGCTCTCTCCATGGCACCAGGCCAAGGTAGCCCAGTTCCAAAGGGCTTCTGAGCTGCCACAATCACTCTCTCTCTTTCCTACTTTCTGCTGCTCTAACCAGTATTGCTGCTAGTTGGTTTTTTAAGGGGGGTGCCTTTAAAATCTGGTGTGTTTTAATATGCCCTGTCTGCATACTGTTTCATTCTGCTCTATTCACTTGTGGCATTTTTTCCCCACCCTTTCTCCAAGTAATGCAGGGGGCGTCTGTGGTTCTCCTCTCCCACATTACCCTCACAACGACATTTGGCAGAGACAAATTATGACGGGCCCATCACCCGGTGGCTGAGTGGGGATTTGAACCCAGGACTCTCTAGTCCTGGTCAGATACAACAGGCTTGTATGCAGAAGGGTCCAAGTTCCTTCCCTGGCAGCATCTCCAAGACAGGGCTGAGGGAGACTCCTGCCTGCAACCTTGGAGAAGCCGCTGCCAGTCTGGGTAGACAACACTGAGCTAGATGGACCAAGGCTCTGACTCAGTAGAAGGCCGCTTCCTATGTTCCTATGTACCCATGCAGATCCCGATCTGCCTTCTGCCTGTGCACCAGTTTCCTAAGATCCTTCCCGGGTCCTGGGAGCTGTGGCTTCCCAGGGACACAATTCTCTTTCAGAAGGCTCCACCACGTCTGCCCGCCAAATCACCTCCAGTCCTAGACATTGTCTCCAGAAGTGCCATCACAAGATGCCAACCTGGGGCAGAGCTCTTGCGAGACCCCCTCCGTGGTGTGCCCCTGCCCGAAATAACCTGCCGCCCCCACCTGCTCTGACTTCGCATCCCCCCTGGCCTGCTCAGCCGACACCTCGCGTCTTGCCAAGCGAGAGGTGACGGCGGCTCTGGGGCTCGGCCTGCCCCTCGCGGTTCTCTTCCCACCCACCCCCAACACGTAGGACGGTGGCTGTCACGATGTCTTTGTCGTCTCCTGGGCCACCACGGCTGCCTCCATCCTTTCCTCTGTCGTCACTTTGGCTTGGCTCGCCCGCTGGTGAACACACGCCGGCCATGTACCCATACAAGCCTCACGGCACCGACGCTTTCGGGACCCCGCTGCGACGCACCCCACCGAGAGCCGGAAGGGGGAGCCCCAAGAAGAAGGGCCCAGCCCCACCCTGCCGCCAGGACCACAGCCCTGAACGGGGCCTGGAGGAGTTCCTGGCTAGCCACGCCATCAGCCTGCTCCCCGGTCCTTTCGTGAGGTGCAGGTAAAGACGAGGCTGCAAAATGTCCTTGGGTCCAGGGCAGGCAGCGATGGGGCAGGAAGGGACACCCTTCCCTCTGGACATTCCCTCCCCAGTCAGGGCCGTCCCTAGTGTTTGGGGCACCCTTGGCAGACTTTGATGGCAGGGGGGCAGCTGGAAACTGTGGAGTCCCGACTTTTGAGCCGTGCAGCGGCCCGTTTGTGAGGTTGGATGACCAACCCGGGCAGACGGCCAGTGAATGGATCGCCCGGCCTGCTGTGGGAGTCAAATGCTAGGCTAGCACTCCGGGGCTGGAAAGGGTGCGGAGGCAGTCTGGACCGAGACCGTTCCTGTTCGGAAAGGAATGCTGAGGCCGGCCGGCTGCCCGGACTCACCGGCACGAGTGCAGCCGTTGAGACTCCTCTGCGGGCTGAGGTGCAGGGAGCAAAGGAGGCTGTGTCTTGGGGGCTGCAACGTGAGGCAGGCCCTTTGGAGAGCGGGGTGGGGGGCAGGAAAGCACCTTCCATTCTGGTGCCACTGCGCAGGACTGAGTTCAGAAGCGCCACCCCAGGGGGAGACTAGTTGGCCGTGCTGTATTCTGGCACGGTTTGTTTATGCGCCCCCCCACCCCCCGCCCAGAACTGGTGTCCTAGGTGACTGCCTAAGTCTGACTAGTGGACAAGCCAGCCCTGTCCCCCCCCCCAGGCCTGAGAAAGACCCATTGCATTCGAACAGGAGGCGGCTGGGGGCCCGGACTCCTGGGTTCCACTTTCCCGTCCTCTCTGAACGGCAGCCTCAAGCTTTCCATGGGCTAATGGGAGCCGTCATGAAGCCGGATGTCTGCCCAGCCACCCTCTGGCCACCAGCCCTTCTCCATTATCGTAGCCTCTGAAACAAAACGTGGGAGTGGCCCCCATCCAGCATGGACTCCTTGCTCTCGGGTTTTGACTCGTTTCCCTTTAACAGCCCCGCTTTCCAGTGGGGCTCGTTTCCATGCCGCTGCCTCCAGTAGCGGAATCACAGGCGCCGCGAAGAGTCACAGAGATGGGCTGGGGGCCTCTAAGGTGACACCAGGCCCAAGTGCTGTGAACCAGTTCCCTAGAGCTGTGGAAGGAGAAGGTGCCACCCCACAGCAAACCACTAGCAGAGGGTTTCAGGTTAGCTTAGGCCAGAGGTGGCCAGCCCGAAGCTCTCCAGCTGCTGTTGGACTACAACCCCCATCATCCACTGCTGCAATTGCAGCGGGTGTGATGGGAGTTGTAGTCCAGCAACAGCTGGCCACCCCTGGCTTAGGACTTACATGGCTAGCATCCTCTTGGAAGCGCTTCTCTGCCACGGTCCCCAGTAGAGGCTACAAAAGAGATGCAGAACCCATCTCCTTCCCAGAACTATAGCTCCAAAACAGGACAGGGTGAGGGAATATGAACCTGCTGTGTGGCAAGATCATCCTCTGTGGTTTCCCAGCATCTGAAGTACAGCGAGTGGCAATGTCGGACAGGGCCTTCTCTGCAGCAGCAGCAGCTGAAGCTGTGGAACTCTCTGCTATGGGAAAGGGGTTTTGTTTATTATTTCTCTATGTAAACCGCTTTGGGAACTTTTGGTATAAACCACTTTGGGAACCGCGGTATATAAACATCTGTAGTAGTGGTAGTAGCAGTCACAGTAAGGGAAGTTCTGCTCTCTCCATGGCACCAGGCCAAGGTAGCCCAGTTCCAAAGGGCTTCTGAGTTGCCACAATCACTCTCTCTTTCCTACTTTCTGCTGCTCTAACCAGTATTGCTGCTAGTTGGTTTTTTTTTTGGGGGGGTGCCTTTAAAATCTGGTGTGTTTTAATATGCCCTGTCTGCATACTGTTTCATTCTGTTCTATGCACTTGTGGCATTTTTCTCCCACCCTTCCTCCAAGTAATGCAGGGGCCATCTGTGGTTCTCCTCTCCCACATTACCCTCACAACGACATTTGGCAGAGACAAATTATGACGGGCCCATCACCCGGTGGCTGAGTGGGGATTTGAACCCAGGACTCTCTGGTCCTGGTCAGATACAACAGGGCAGTTCCCGTGACCCTAAACTGGGTGGGAGACGAGTCCTACCCAGTTCCAGGAACTGGAATTGTGTGTAAGACGGAAGCAAGGCCGAGGGTGGGGCAGGGCACTTGATCATCTGTCAAGACCCAGCTGGTTAGGACAAGCGTGCCCCCCCCACCCCAATTGTATCCCCAGCTTCTGAACAAGGTTGGAGGGGAAACCCACCTGGGGCTTGTCTGATGATCAAGCTCCCCACCTCCGGCCTTTTAAAAAGCTTTTTAAAAAATTAAATTAAATTTTAATTTAAAAATTAAATTAATTAATTTTAAAAAATTAATTAATCACAGAGCAGGATCACACCTAGTTTATACTCACATGAACTGCCTTCATGTCTACTTCTTGAACCAAAAGGCAGGTTGTAAACCCATTAAGAAATAAATAAAGCCCCCAAGGGTCAGCTGGCTGACTAAATGAGGCGGATGGAGGAACTTTGCTTGAAACAGCAGATAGGCTGGATTGTTTTGCCGCCTTTATCCTGCTGCTCTGTTCGCCCAGAGTGGAGGCCAGAAGCAGGGGGCCAAGGGGGCGGCTTGTTCTTGTGTGCGGAAGCCCACCCCCCACTGAATGCAAATCCCCCTCCTCTGGCCTCTGCAGTTTAGCAGGTATTCTCTGCCCACGGCAAAGCTGATTTTAGCAGCTGTAAGGGCCAGGGACTTTTCTCCCTCCTGCTCTCAAAAGAAGAGTCGAGGAGAATTCTCAGACTGCTGAAAATGACCAACTAGAAGTATGGAGACAGCCCCGGGGAGTAAACTATAAAGCCTGGGTTGCCAACTCTGAAGTCAGCTCCTGCAGCTGTGCCTTTTTCAGTAGCTTGATTTGCAGACGTTAGCAGGCAATCAGGTCCCCCACATTGTTGCAAACACTATCTTCTGCCGATTTCTGCAAATTGCATTCCTATTTAGTGTAAAGTCATAGGGACATAGGAAGCGGGCTTCTAATGAGTCAGATGCTTGGTCCATCTAGCGCAGTGCGTTCCACACTGATTGGCAGCCGCTCTCTGGGGTTTCAGGCTCAGGGATTAATTAATTTAATCCCGCCCTGCCTGGAGATGCTGCCAGGGATTGAACCTAGGACCTTCTGCATGCAAAGCAGATGCTCTACCACCAAGCCCAAAAGTAGGACTTGCGTTGTGAGCAGGATTCGACCCTGCGCAGGGAAACCCTATTGGATTTCATAGGGACATAGGAAACTGCCATATACTGAGTCAGACCCTTGGTCTATCTAGCTCAGTATTGTCTTCACAGACTGGCAGCGGCTTCTCCAAGGTTCGAGTCCAACTCCTTAACCACTCGGCCATCACAGCTACCTAACATAGGAAGCTGCCTTTTACTGAGTCAGAGCCTTGGTCCCTCTAGCTCAGTGCTGTATATACTGACTGGCAGCAGCTGTCCATGGTCCCAGACGGGGCCTTTCCCAGCTCTGACGGGAGATGTCAGCAAGCATGACTTGTCCCCATAGCTAAGCAGGGTCCACCCTGGTTGCATATGAATGGGACACTTGATGTGTGAGCACTGTTAAGATCTTCCCCTTAGGGAATGGAGCCGCTCTGGGAAGAGCATCTAGGTTCCAAGTTCCCTCCCTGGCTTCTCCAAGATAGGGTTGAGAGAGAGATTCCTCCTGCCTGCAACCTTGGAGAAGCTGCTGCCAGTCTGTGAAAACAATACTGAGCTAGATAGACCAGTGGCCTGACTCAGTATATGGCAGCTTCCTATGTTTCCTATGATTTGAACCCAGGAACCTTCTGCATGCAAAGCAGATGCTCTACTACTGAGCTACAGCTACATCCCAGCATAAAAGTAAAGACACACTCTTTATGTTAAAGGCAAAAGAGCAGACAACCCTGCGTTGGTTTTTTCCTGGTCAGTTGGCAACTTTGTTTAAAACTTGCCTTTTTCTTTTCCTAGTTAAATCTCCTTGTCAGGCAGAAATTCTAGAAGTGGGGATCTTCATCTGTATGCCAGTAAAAGTTGCACCTGTTTAACTTCTGCTCATCACAGCTGTTTTGGAGGGTCTTTATCACATGTTGGTCCATCTTGCTAGGTATTGTCTACCCAGACTGGCAGGGGCTTCTCCAAGCTCGCAGGCAGTATTCTTTCAGCCCCACCTTGGAGATGCTGCCAGGGAAGGAACTTGGAACCATCTGCAGGCCAGTAGGCAGATGCTCTCTTCCCAGAGCAGCCCCATCCCCTGAGGGGAATCTTTTGCAGAGCTCACACATGGGGTCTCCCATCCAAATGCAAACCAGGGCAGACCCTGCTTAGCAAAGGGGACCAATCATGCTTGCTACCCCAAGACCAGCTCTCTTTAAGGACTGAGCCTTGGGCATGGCAGGGAGGAGAAGGAGGGGGATGTTCATCATCCCCGATGGCACAGACACTATCCAGCAGCAGGGACCTGCGACATCCATGCAGCCTCCTTGCTTGCAGCTCTGGCAGGCACGAGGACGTAACTGGATGTCCTCAGCATTTACAGATTGCGGTTGGAATCCCGGGGAAAGGCGGCGTACCGCAATTAGCGGTGCTTTCTTGGGGGAAGACATGTGCCTTCCCTGCAAAGGAAGTGCGGCGGATGCCGGTTCCAGCATGGTCCAAACCAGGTGCACGTCCTTCCTACCTGCCACCGGGAGAGGGCGCCACAAGGCACGAGCCCCCCCGCCCCCCCCCCCCCGCTTCTCCATCCAGCCGCGATCCACTTCTCCTGCACAGCCTCGCTGGCCATCCTTCTTCTGGCTATTTCTCTACCCGCCTCCCCCCTCCCCGCCCCCACGCTAAAGTCCTCTGAGCTAAAGAGCTATTACCCCCAATCCCCCCCCCACCCTTGATGGAGGCTCTTAACTTCGTATCGTGCTTGGGTGGATTATCTGAGCCCACAGAAAAGCGGAGGGTGAAAGAAGCGGGGAGGGTGGGGTGGGGGACACGTGTCCCCTTTAAGAGCTTTCTGCAGCTGTCGCTACCCCCCCCCCCCGCTCTTCCTCCCCGCGCCTCGCAGCAGCCCGCAGGCCAATCCCTACGAACCCAGGAGTCCTGCTTCCTCGCCCCCCACCCCACCCCCCAGTCCTCTCCGCCAGAGCTTAGCGGCGCTGGCGGAGGCGGCGGTCCAGGCGGCTCCCCTCCGCGCCGGCATCCTCCGCGCCTGCATCCCTCCTCCTCAGCATCCCTCCCCGCGCCTGGTCCCCTGGCCCTCCCCAAAGAAGCGAGGTGGGCGGGGCCGGTATGCAAATGAGGCCCAGTTGAGCGGAAAAGTGGGGCGAGCAGCACCAGGAGGGAGAGTGAGGGGCTGCTCGGGACGCCCCCGGCCGCCCTCGCCCACCCCCCTGCAGCCCGCCGGGCCCCCTCCCCGCCCCGGCGCTGCCGCATCCATCCAACTCTGCAGCGGTCCCCAAGGAGAGGAAGGCGGCCGCCCCCCCTCCCGGCCCCGGGCTTTTCACGGGCGAGGGGCCTTGGGGGTCTCCTCCCTACCCCCCCCCGCCAAGACACGCGCCCCCACCCTCTGGCCCCCCAGCTAAGCCATGCAAGTCTCCATCGCCTGCACGGAGCAGAACCTGCGGAGCCGCAGCAGCGATGACCGCCTCTGCGGTGGGGGGTCCCGGGGCCAGGGAACCGGTGGGGGGCAGGGCAATGGGGGGTACCAGCCCCCTGGCAAGGGACCCCGGCTAGCCATAGGGCCCCGGGCACCTGGGCAGAACCTGCCCCACATCGCCTTCCTGCTGAGGGAGTCCACCGGCAGAGCCACAGGCATGAACTACAGGTATGGTGGTGGGTTGCCGGGCTGGGATGGGATGGGGGGGCGACCCGCCGTTGGGGGCAGAATTGGTGTCCAGGGGGTAGGAGGCAAAGGGCTGGGGCTGGGAGGAGGGTTCGGGCCGGATGGGGGGCTGTGAAGCTAGGAGCAATGCGGGTCATAGTGGGGGGGGAGAAATGGGTGGGGGGCAAGATGGACAGAGCTAATGGGGGCCTGTGGGGAGACAAGAGTCTAAGCTGCTGCTGTGGGGGCCAGGGAGGGGGAGGGGTGCTGGGGGAAGATCTGCACAGTTGAGGCTATCTGGAGACTTTGGGGGGAGATAGGGGGTGATGTGGGGCAGCAGTGTGCAGGCGGAGATCACAGCTTGGGGTTGACATGGGTCGTGTGGACTGGAGGGTGGAATAGGAGGGTTGGGGGCGGGCGGAAGAGAGTGAGCCGATTGCCTCCTTGAGGAAAAGAGGCAAGGGGGTGTCAGGTGGAGGGCAGCTTGTGGGCGTGGGGGGGCTTGTGAGAAGGAAAGGCAAGGGAGGAGGGCGGGAGAGCAAAGAAGGGGTTGCCCTCTGTTGCTGGGTTTTTTTGGGGGGTGCTATACAAGTGCTGATGGGGGGGGTCTTCAGCAAAGCGTTAGGGGAGGGGAACAGAACAGTGACCATTAGGGGCAGGACTGGGCTTGTCAGTGGCGTTGGGGGTGGCCAGGAGGGGCCATAGATGGGGGGGGCTCCTTTGGGGTGTTGCCCAGAGGCAGTGGGGAACATCCCAGAGGTGGGTTTGGGAGTAGCAAGGAGAGGGTGTGGAACGGACCCCTCTGGATCCTCCCAAGGTGAACAGAGGGGCCACTCCTGGGTTCTTCTCTGGGGGAAAGGGGAGGGTTTGCCCTACGCCCAGCAGTTAGGAGGCGGAGCGGGGGGGGCAGTTCCTAATTGTTGGAGGTCTATCACAGGAGATGGGGGTTGGGGTTTCCCAAAGATGCAGAGCTCTCCCTGAACCCCAAAACCCTGAGGAGGGAATGGGGTACGTGCAATTTCACACTCTTCCTCTCTGAGCCGCCTGTGGATGATACTGCAAGATCTCTTAAGTGCAGTGTGTGTGCGTGTGCGTGTGTGCAGGGGTGTGTTGCTTTCAGGGGGCCCAAGTGGGCCTCAAGTCATTCACGTAACCCTCCTAAACACAAACACCCACAACTGCACCCACTCCGTGCTTTGCCTTGCTGCCCAGCACACACTGGGCTGTCACACACACACACACACACACACAAACACACCAGCATTGGAGACCATTTAATCCTCCAACTTCATGTTTGGCATTTCAATTAAAGTCAGCTCCGTGCTCTCCTGACCCCAAACGTAATCCTTTTTTCCCTTTCCCTTTGCAAGAACGGGGGTATTTGGGGTAGCCGTGGGCGGTGTGTGTTGTGTGTGTGAAAGCCAGGATTCCTCCTAGGGCCTCTGAAATAGGGAGGGAGGGTCCAGGGGGTGAAGGGATCTGGACGGCAGTGTGAGTCAAGAAGACAATGTCTGGGGTTCGGAGGAGCCGAAATGCATCAGTGGGGGACTGGGAGCAGTTGAGGGGCTTTGTGGAAGGGGGGATCATTCGGATGCAGAACTGCATTCTGAGCAGCTGGGCTGCAAGGCAGCTACTTTTGGAGTTTCGTGGCACCTTTGAGGGCGAAAGTCTTGTGGGCTGCAGTCCACGTCATCACGGGGTGGCTTCCAACATGGGGATGGAAGCCAGGACTCCTGGGTTTCCCAACTGAGGGTGGGGAGGTTAGTGCAAGGAGGAGGCTGAAGGCTTAGAACCGGGGTGGCCCACCTGCAGCAGCTTGTTTGGCAACAACTCCCAGCATCATGGGATTTGTAGTCCAAAAAAGCAGCTGGAGAGCCTCCGGTTGGCCATCTCTGAATGAGGGGGCCCACTGGACCTCTCCAACAGGGCCCTGTTTGTGCTGCACGCCAGTTGCAGGAAGAGCAGCATCCCTTCTCTAGCAGAAGTGGGCTGTACATTTGCACCGGAGACTGATTCGGGCCTCGTGTGGGCCAGCGTCCGAAGACGGGGCTTCTCAGCCTCAGGTTGATGGAGGCCCTTGTGGCTGTGTGGACGATGGGAGTGGCAATCCAGGCATGTCTGGGTCTGACCGACGACTGAGCATCCACACAGCCACAAGGGCCTTCAGCAACCTGGAAATACGTGGAGGCCGAGTGGATTCTTGGGGACGGAGAGTCGGTCTGGCGGCAGGGAGTGTGAAGTGCCCCGTTTGCTAAGCAGGTTTCACCTGGGTTTGCATTTGGATGAGTGACCACGTGTGAGCACTGCCCACTGTAAAATATTCCCCCTTAGGGTGTGTGAGGCGGTGGCTCAGCAGCAGAGCATCTGCTTGTGTGCAGAAGGCCTCAGGTGGAATCCTTGGCCGCATCTCCAGGAAGGGCTGGGAAAGACCAGCCGATTTTGGCCTTGGTGAGCTGCTGCCAATCAGTGCTGAGCATACAAAGCGAACTGGATCAAGGCTCTGACTTGGTATATGGTTTCTTAAAAGTGTTCTAAGTGCTTTACAGGGTATTAACATAGAACCTGTTAAGGTAAAGTAGGAGAGCTGGTCTTGTGGGAGCAAGCAGGACTTGTCCCCTTAGCTAAGCAGGGTCTGCCCTGGTTTGCATTTGAATGGGAGACTAGAAGTGTGAACAGCACTGTAAGAAATTCCCCACAGGGGATGGAGCCGCTCTGGGAAAAGCATCTGAGGTTCCAAGTTCCCCATCTGGCAGCATCTCCAAGACAGGGCTGAGAGAGACTCCTGCCTGCAACCTTGGAGAAGCCGCTGCCAGTCTGGGAAGACAGTACTGAGCTAGATAGACCAAGGGTCTGACTCAGTATATGGCAGCTTCCTATCTTCCTAAGGGAGCTTCCCACGTTTCTCTGCTACGAGGGAGGGATTGCTGCAGCTCACCAGCGCTGGGAGTTTGGTGGGGAGGAAATAGCCTGCCATGCCAAGGCAGGACAGGAACAGGAGCCAGGACTCTGGGGTTTGCTGGATGGGGGGCTGCCCACAGAGAAGGGGCAGGCAGCCAGGGCCCCTGGGTTGTCTGGGCCAGGCATGGGGCCTAGTGGGCCGGGAGTGAGGCTGGCTGGGAAGGCGGCCAGGACTCCGGAGTCCGATTCCCCTGGTGCCCAGGAGTGGATTGTTGTCAGGGCTGGCCGGCCTCCAAGCCGCCTGGCAGATTCCATAATTGCCGCTCTGCGTCTCCTCTCAGCTCAGGTTCCCCTGGGCCCAGGCCAGGCCCGCTGCCTCAACAACAGATTAAAAGCAGAGATGTTAAACTTTCCACGGAGGGTCATGTTGGATCCTGGCGGCGGCAGCGGGGTGGGTGAGGGAGCAGCCTGGGACAATGGTGGAGCGGGGAGGCGGGCTGCATGTGTGGCCATGGGGAGCACCCCCCCCCCAAGCCAGCCTCCTCATGGGGCAGGTGAAGGTCAAGTTGGAGGAGATTCTGCCATGACTTTTAACAGACCCAGGGGGGTGAATTCTATTCCAGGGTACAGAGTGTTTCCCAGCTCCATTGATCTAAAGAGATGTAGATGAAAATGTGATTTATTATTTATTATTTATGTTCAATATTTATTTTCTGCCTTCCGACTGAAAGAGGTTGCCTGAGGGAATATATTGTTTTACAATATATTAGAAAACAAACACATGCCAGGAAATACAGAGGATCTGCGCATTGTAGACACCCTTGGAGCCTGGGCAATTCCCAGCTCAGCTCCCCCATCCCAGCATGGCAGGAAATGAATTCCTCACCGGGTTCTCCTGTCGTCTGAAATGCATTGGAGGACTCACCAGAGAGGGGCTTAAATGGCGCCAGCTGGCAGGGGAGGGGCTCAGAAAATCTGTCTCCAACTGCTGTCCTCTGAGCAAGTGCAGAGTGCTTTTCCACGAACCTCTGAACAGTCACAAGAAGCAGCCCTCGTGGATGCTGATAGGCCAAGGTGGCCATTTCTGTCTTAGGAATGATTAACTAGGTATGATTAGCCATGGGCAGAAATGGCAAGGAAGCAGCTTTTGGCGAGGCATTAAGAAGGCCTTCCTAACTGAAAGAGCTGTGCTGGGAAGCGGAACAGGCTGCCTCTTTATTTTATTTTACATTTATATCCCGCTCTTCCTCTGGGGAGCTCAGAGTACATGCTTATTTTTATCCTCACAACAACCCTGTGAGGTAGGTTAGGCTGAGAGATACGTGACTGGCCCAGAGTCAGTTTCATGGCTGAATGGGGATTCGAACCCAGGTTTCATGGCTGAATGGGGATTCGAATGCTCTAACCACTATGCTATGCTGGCACTACTCTTGCCATGGCGGGCTCTCCAAAGAGAGGTTGGGGGACCCTCTGTCTGGGACACTGCACTGAGCAGAAGGCTGGTATAGAAGATCTCTAAGGTTCCTTCTCACTAGCATCCTGGGTGAAAAGGAGTTGCACCCCAGTACAACTACCCTCTGGGCATGGGCAACTGTGGGATTTTTTCCAGGGGGAGGGTGGTGCAAAAGCTGCAATCCTATACCCACTTACTTGGGAGTAAGCCCTACTGAATTCAGTGGGGTTGACTTGTAGGGGGACTGCCCCCTTGTCCCCCTCTGGATGCCCTTGCCTTGGGGATGCCTCAACTGATGGGCTCTACTTTTACTTGGAGACTAGAGACATAGGAAGCTGCCATATACCGAGTCAGTCCCTCTAGCTCAGTATTGCCTTCACAGACTGGCAGCGGCTTCTCCAAGGCTGCAGGCAGGAGGCTCTCTCAGCCCTCTCTTGGAGATGCTGCCAGGGAGGGAACTGGGAACCTTCTTCTGGTGCTCTTCCCAGAGCGGCCCCATTATCCCCTGAGTGCTCACACATGGAGTCTCCCATTCATGTGCAACCAGGGTGGGCCCTGCTTAGTCCTGCTTGCTACCACAAGACTAGCTCTCCTCCTAAATGAGCATTACATGGGATATGGGACAGGGGAGGGCTGGGTTTTTTTCCAAGCGGTCAGGTGGTTAGGGTTAGGGTGTCTTTGCTTCGCTCTTCAGCGTGTAGCTGGGATAACTGGCTGGAGCCCTCTGCAGCCACCTCTTTGTAGTCCCGACCAAGATATTTGGACACCAGCAACAGGAAATCCATCCAGCAACTCCTCCCTCCTGTTAATTAAAGCATTGGAAAGGGGCAAATCTCCTGGGCACACCTTGTTGAAATGAACAGGTGCTGTGTTCATTTCAGTGTGTTTGCTCAGGAGAACGGATCTTGTGGTAGCAAGCATGAACTGTCCCTTTTGCTAAGCAGGGCCCATCCTGGTTTGCATTTGAATGGGAGACGGCATGTGTGAGCACCGTAAAATATTCCCCTTAGGGGTTGGTGTTAGGGAGCTTGCAGCGGAGATTTTTTTTATCCACCCCAGCTTCAGCAGGAGTGCTCTGCTAATTAATATTGTCTGGAGAAAAGGAGTTAAAGTTCTAAATAAAGTAAATTGTTTGGGGAATTCATCCGGGAGATAGATTAAAGCTTGCTTGCCTTGCTGCTAGCTACATACAGGAAGTGGGGAAGGGAGAAGAAGGAACGAGAGGGAGAGAGAGAACGTGAGACTGTCAGTCTAACAAAAGGGGGAATCAGAGCAGAGAAAGTATTATGGTCAGAGAGGGAATGCCCTTACTGGCTGTCTCTGCCCCTAATGGTCGTCTTATTTATTTGTTATTTCTCTGCGTAAACCGCCCTGAGCCATTTTTGGAAGGGCAGTATAGAAATCGAATGAATGAATGAATGAATAGGTTCGCTGGTGCGAAGAGTCGATGCCATGCAGGAGGCACTGGGGAAAGCTTGCATGGAGAAGGTTCCAAGTTCCCTCCCTGGCAGCATCTCCAAGAGAGGGCCAGGAGAGATTTCTACCTGCAACTGTGGAGAAGCCGCTGCCAGTCTGTGTAGACAATACTGAGTTAGATGAATTCATAGTCTGACTCAGTATATGGCAGCTTCCTACATGACCTTCCTGGTGGGTTCATGTCCCATAGTTTGTTTGTTTGTTTGTTTGTTTTACAATTTATATCCCGCTCTTCCTCCAAGGAGCCCAGAGCGGTGTACTACATACTTTGGTTTCTCCTCACAACAACCCTGTGAAGTAGGTGAGGCTGAGAGAGAAGTGACTGGCCCAGAGTCACCCAGCAAGTCTCATGGTGGAATGGGGATTTGAACTCGGCTCTCCCTGGTCCTAGTCCAGCACTCTGACCACGAGACACCCCGCTGGCTCTTTGTCCAGCTTAGTTCAGATCTGCCCACACTTCTCTCGGTCACCTTGACAATCCTGCTCTGTTTTCAGCCCAATGCTTCCTCTGTGGTTGTTCTCCAACAGAGTGAGGAGGCGGGCCACTCGACGAACCTATTCACAACATAGAAAGCTGCCTTATACCGAGTCAGACTCTCGGTCCATCGAGCTCAGGACTGTCTGCTCTGACTGGCAGCAGCTCCCCAGCCGTTTCAGGCCCAGAGGGCTTTCCCAGGCCTACCTGGAGATGCTGCCAGGACTTGAACTGGGGACCCTGCATGCAAAGCAGAGGCTGTCCTGATCTACTGCCCCATCCATCCCCCCAGCCCATTTGCTAAAGAGCTTGGAATAGATGACTGTTCGGGGAGGGGTCCTCTCCTCCTATCGTCTGATTCGGTCCTGCGTCAGGGTGATTGCTCTCTCCCAGTCCAGTTGGGGATTTGTACAGAACGGAGGAAATTGTTCTGGTCCGCTGGAGCAAGGTCGGAATCGTGGGGGGGGGGGCAGTGTTCCCTCCAACAGGGGTTCCCAGATGTTGTTGACTACATCTCCCAGAACCCCTTAGCAAAGGCTATTGCAGCTGGGGATGCTGGGAGTTGTAGTCAGCAATATCTGGGAATCCTTGTTAGAGGGAACCCTGGTGGGGGGGGGCTGTGTTTCTGGCCCCTCTCCCACACAGCCGGCTCTCCACATATCCCTTATGGTTTAATTATGAGGCCTAGCCATGATCCATATCAGCGCAGCAGCTGGTGTCTGGGGGACTGGGACGCTTATCCCTAGGACTGGGGGGGGGGAGGAAATGGGGCTGGCTCGGGCACCTCTCGGACGTGCACACACACACGCACACCTTCCATGCGTGTGTGCACACACAAGTTGCCAACCTTTTAATCTGCTCCTGCTCCTGCGCATTTCACAGCAACCCAATACTTAGAAATTTAGCTTTTCCAGGCAAGGAGACACACACCTCTTGCCTGTGGGCTCCCCAGAGGCATCTGGTGGGCCACTGTGTGAAGCCGGATGCTGGACTCGATGGGCTTCCTTGGGCCTGATCCAGCAGGGCATGTTCTTATAATATAAAGCGATGAGAACTTCACCGGCGTATTCCCCACATGTTGATCTGCTCTTTGTGGCACAGAAGCAGAGCCGGTGTTTTAGAAGTTTGCAACACTAACGCAGGGACCCAAAATTGGCCTTATATATAATTCACAGTCCTATCATTTAGCCCTGGGAAGTCAGGACAGGAGTGCAGAAAGAGCTGAGGAAAGCGAGAGGAGGCAGGATTCCCAGCCCTGCTTACAGGAATAAATTTCGCCTTGGCCAGTTTAGCAGTTCTTGATTTTCAAAAAGGAGGGACGCTGGGGGCTCACAACTATTTATAAGGCACACTTTGAATCTCTTCCCTTTCCCATTCCACAATGTGTGAGTTGTGGGCTGCAGTTACTTAGTGGATGATTGAAATACACTCTGCACATGCTCAGTGATACTGACTGTATTTGTTCACATGTTCCTGGGCTGAGCAGTGGCATTCCAAAGACCAGCCATTTTTGACGCAGTCTGCTATGAATATTTATTCAAGGAGCCGTTGGGATCTGCCCCTGCATAGGAACATAGGAAGCTGCTATCTACTGAGTCAGGCCCTTGGTCCATCAAGTTTAGAATTGACTACTCTGATTGGCAGCAGCTCTCCAGAAACATAGGAAGCTGCCATGTACCTGAGCCAGACCCTTGGTCCATCTAGCTCAGTACTGTCTACCCAGACTGGCAGCACCTTCTCCCAGGCTGCAGGCAAGAGTCTATCTCAGCCCTTTCTTGGAGATGCTGCCAAGGAAGGAACTTGGAACCTTCTGCTCTTCCCAGCCAGAGCTGCTCCATCTCCTAAGGGGAAGATCTTCCAGTGCTCACACATCAAGTCTCCCATTCAGATGCAACCAGGGCGGACCCTGCTTAGCTAAGGGGACAAGTCATGCTGGCTACTGCAAGAAGACCAGCTCTCCTTCAGGCAGGAGCCTCTAACAAGCCTCAGGCAACTCAAGCCCCGCAGTTGAGGAGCTTGTGTAGCAAGAGGCCTCTCTGCTCCACCCCAGAAGCAGCTGCCTCTCTGCAGTAGCAAAGCCTCCCTGTCCCCCTCTCTGCCGCCACCCTGTTCTCCCTGGAGCTCTGTCCTGTCCCCCCGCCTACTGCCCAACCGCCTCTCCCCCCGATCTCTCCGTAGCAGAAGCGGCCCGCCGCCTTCCACAGCAGCCAGTGACCCTGTTTCTTCTGAGCCCCGAGCCAGCGCACAGTGGCCTCCCAGCTCCCGTCTATTTTTATCTCGGGTTAACGCTCCCGGCGCTCGCTCGGCTCGCTAATGAAGCTGTGAGAGAGAGAGAGGCGCGCCCGCAGGACGGCGGCGCAGCGCTAATGAAGAAGACGGGCTCTGGGAAGGGAGGCAGCCGGACACCTTCCAGCCGGCTGCCGGGAGGCAAGAGGGCGAGCAGGAGGCCTGGCCCCTGCGACCTCCTGCCCTGCCCTGCCTGCCCTGCCCAGGGGAGGCGCGGCCGGCCCAGGCGGCCGGCCGCGCTGGATTCGCCGCCCCTGGACACATTTTGCGTGGCTTGTTCGAGCAAATGATGCAATACAGCATCACTGAAAAGCAGCAGATGATCGCTTTTTTAATGGCACTTTCATGTCCTGTTCCAGGGGCTGAAGAGTTGGTGGTTACACACACACACACACACACAACTGCTTTTTCAGGGAGCACACTGAATACAAAAGACGCCCAGCATTGGTAGCGTTCCAAATATCCTCTGTCATGCAGCTAGACCTCAAGGAAGCTGCCTGATGTTCTGTCCGCTTGGTGCCAGGCTTCTTGTTCACTTGGTGTACCAGTTAGAGCAGGGGCTCCGAGCCTGTGGTCCCCCAGATGTTGCTGGACTACAACTCCCATCATCCCCAGCCACAATAAACCATAGCTGGGGTGATGGGAGTTGTAGTGCAGCAGCTTCTGGGGGACCACAGGCTGGGAACCTCCAAGTCAGAGCAAGATGGCCAACCTGCTCTCCAGTGGTGGTTGGACTACAACTCCTATCATTTCCAGCAGCAGTGCAGCTGGGGGTGATGGGAGTTGTAGTCCCACATCCGCGAGAAAGCCTCATGTTGACGACCCCTGGGTTGGAGAGTCACACTAGAACTCGGAGCCCTCGATTCCAATCCCCACCCAGGCCATGACGCTCCCTGGAAGAACCTGGCCCAGCCCCCCCCCCATTTTCTCTGTCCAACCTACCTCGCAGGGTTGTTGAGAGAATAAAACGAGTGGGAGAGGAAACCTTGTATGCTGCTCTGAGCTTCTCTTGCCGGCAATCCTCTCTCACACACACCACCCTTGCTTTGTCCATTTCATGTGGACTGTAAGGCCTTTGGGGCAGAGGCTGCGTCATTTCTATCTGCTGTACAGGACCTACAGACAGTTCCACGAAGCTGTACGTGGCTGTTGCTTGGAACAATTGCCAACTGCTTCCTTGAATGAATTTATTAATTTTTAAAAACAAATATCTTTCTTTCCCCCCCGCACAGGAACTTGGGCAAATCAGGGCTCCGTGTTTCATGCCTCGGCCTTGGTAAGTTCACGGGCGAAGGGGGATGCAGAGAGGGAGACTAACAGGCCCCAGCAGCCTTTCGGCTGTGGCTTGGCACGGGCGCTTTGCACATGCTCTGGTGCACTCTTTGCCAGCTCGCCTACCAGGACCTGCTGAGGCTGCATAGGCCTGCGAAGCCCAGTTTGGGTGGGGCCCCTCACAGTCCCACGGGAGGGCAGAGCCTGCTTTGTCTGTGTCTCATGGTCTTGGTCTCCCCCTGCAGGTACGTGGGTGACGTTTGGGTCCCAGATTTCAGACGAGGTAAGGATCGGCCGTCACACACCCAGCCCACCCCTCTCTATTCCCCACTCAGGGCTCACAAGGCTTAACCTGAATTAGGAGAGGAGAGCTGGCCTTGTGGTAGCAAGCATGACTTGTCCCCTTAGCTAAGCAGGGTCTGCCCTGGTTGCAAATGAATGGGAGACTAGAACTGTGAGCACTGCAAGATATTCCCCTCAGGGGATGATGGAGCCGCTCTAGGAAGAGCATCTAGGTCTCAAGTTCCCTCCCTGGCAGCATCTCCAAGATCGGGCTGAGAGAGATTCCTGCCTGGAACCTTGGAGAAGTCGCTGCCAGTCTGTGAAGACAATACTGAGCTGGATACACCAAGGGTCTGACTCAGTATATGGCGGCTTCCTATGTTCCTAACCGGGAGGGCAGTGCTGAGCCGGCCTGACGAATCCCTCAGAGACCTGGGCTCAAATCCCCAGCCAGTCATGCAAAGCTCGTTGAAAGTGTCGACTCAATGTGCGGCAGCTGTGAAAAAGGCCAGTTCCATGCTAGGGATCATTAGGAAGGGGATTGAAAATAAAACGGCTAAGATTATAATGCCCTTATACAAAACTATGGTGTGGCCACACCTGGAGTACTGCATACAATTCTGGTCACCACATCTTAAAAAGGACATTGTTGAATTGGAGAAGGTACAGAAGAGGGCAACCAAGATGATCAGGGGCCTACAGCACCTTCCTTATGAGGCAAAGCTACAACACCTGGGGCTTTTTAGTTTAGAAAAAAGACGTCTGCGGGGAGACATGATAGAGGTCTATAAAATCATGCATGGCGTGGAGAAAGTGGAGAGAGAGAGATTCTTTTCCCTCTCACACAACACTAGAACCAGGGGTCACTCCATGAAATTGATTGCCAGGAGGTCTAGGACCAACAAACGGAAGTACTTTTTCACACAACGCGTGATCCACTTGTGGAACTCTCTGCCACAGGATGTGGTGACAGCCAACAACCTGGATGGCTTTAAGAGGGGTTTGGATGACTTCATGGAGGAGAGGTCTCTCAATGGCTACTAGTCGGAGGGCTGTGGGCCACCTCCAGCCTCAAGGGCAGGGTGCCTCTGAGTACCAGTTGCAGGGGAGTAATGGCAGGAGAGAGGGCATGCCCTCAACTCTTGCCTGTGGCTTCCAGCGGCATCTGGTGGGCCACTGTGTGAAACAGGATGCTGGACTAGATGGGCCTCCTTGGGCCTGATCCAGCAGGGCTGTTCTTATGTTCTTAACGCGCCCTGGCTGAGCTTGAGCCAGTCACTCTTTCTCAGCCCAGCCTACCCCACAGGGTTGTTGTGCAGATGGAAGGGGGGAGCCGTGTATGTCACCCTAAATTGTAGGCCCCCCCTCCCCACGAGAACGACAGTTCCCAGAGCTCTTTGAAAGGCTGACGCAGTCAACTCATATCAGTTTAAACCTGCCCGGAGGGCTAGATAAGGCCTGAGACCCTTTTAAAGCAGCACAACATGAAATGCACGTTTTAGGCGTCTCAGACACGGAAGTGGTAGAGCACCTGAGTGGCAGGCAGGAGGTCCCAGTCCCAGTAAGCATCTCCAGGGCGCTTCCCAGACGACAGGCTGCTCAGCCGTAAAATGCTTCGGCTTGGCTAGATCATTTTGAAAAGGTAATTTGCTCGCGCAACCCTCCTACCACGGGAAAATGCAGCTGTTTATTTGCGACGCACATGCAACGTTGTAGGACTAAAACGCGAGGATAAAACCCGAAAGGAGGCACCGGAAATGTGGACGGCACCTAGTTGCTGACAGCGCAGGGTCTGTGTTGCCGAAACAGAGGCAGGACAGACGTGCACTTAGCAGACACGTCGTGGCACTGTGATCCAGAAAGCGCCCAGCTAGGGCCGGGAAAGATCTCACTCTGAAATCCTGGAGAGCTGCTGCGAGTCAGAGCAGGCAATACTGAGCTAGATGGACCAAGAGTCGGACTCAGTAGGCAGCAGCTTCATATGTTTCCATGAATGTGTCATGTGCTCAGAGGTGCCCCTAGATAATTTTGGAGCCTGGACTTAAAGACATTTGGACACACACACACACACACACACACACACACACACGGCAAATTAAGCATCATCATGCTCTGCCAGGTGACCACACCACCCGGGACAGACTAAAGAGGATTTGGGGGGCCCCGGGGGCAGTGGTGGAGGCCCTGGACTTTGGCCCCGAAGTCCAGGGGTAAGAGCACCTCTGCATGTGCTGGACAGAAGGAATATAGAGGGGAAAGCAGCCAAGGGAGCTTTTACATCCATATTGTCGACCAACTTAAACTGATGGATGCTTCCTGTATGCAGATGTCTCTGACTGGGTTCATCCGCATCTCACTGATGAAAATATGGGAGACCTTGCAGTACCCCCCTGTTCTCACCTTGCAAGCCCCACCCAACAATTCTACATTGCCAAAAGCTTGCCTTCCTGATGTCGTTGGACTACAACTCTCATCATCCCTTGCCACAATGGATGGCTGCCATCGTGGCAGAGGATGATGGGAGTTGTAGTCCAACAACCTTGGGAATCCCCTGTTCTAGAGACTTTTGGTGTTCAGGGCAAAAGGGATTAGAACTGCCAACTTTTTCTCTGCCTTGCTCCTCTGCCTTTAACTGCAGCCTAACAGGCAGAAATGATGCAAGTGAAGCTTTTCCTCTCTCACTGCCAGGGGAGGTTTCAGCCGATTAATTTCCCCGTGGCCAGCTCCTAAGAGCACAGGTGCAGGGCTCTTAGAAAAAGCTGGCAACCCTAATAAAGGCTGTCATCGCAGCATCTGCACTGACTGACGCTGTTCTCTTTCTCTCTCCCCAGATGGCAGAGAACGTGCTCACCATCGCTTATGACAGCGGGGTCAACCTCTTTGACACGGCCGAGGTCTACGCTTCTGGCAAGTATGTCCAGCAGTTCCATCCTCGACTCCCTTCTGAGAAATGGGTACAAAACCCCAAGTGGCAGCAGAACGTGGCTTCCACCTTTCTGGCCAGGTTGCTGTGCCTTTAATAGTTCCTTGACAAAGAGAAATTCAACAGGTGAAGAAGGGGAGGAGCCATAGCTCAGTGGGAGGAGCAAGATGGGTCTGAATCTACCCTGTGCCTCTGCAGGAGGAATCTTGACCCCCAGCTTTTGGGGTCCAGCCAGTCTGGAAGGCATGCTCTTTCCCCCTTCCTTCCTAATCCCAGATATCTATGGGGGACACTAATGATTGCTCAGTACTGAAGAAAAATAGCTCTGCACATGCCCAGAGGCCCTCCTAGACTCTTTGTCCTCTATAACAGATCTGAGCCCTAGCTTAAATTCAGCCCGAAACCCCGGGCTCCCTTCCTGACCCCGCAAATCATCCTCGTCCTCCCTTTTGTCCCAGCCCAGTTCCCACTGCTCCTGCTGCCCTGTGCTACTTCTGCCCGCCAGGCACTTTCTGCACAAAGACCAGGCTTGGGGCTTTTCGGAATCTGGTAATTAAAACCCCATTACACGATTCTGTCAGGCCGGATTTGGGGGCTAGCTGGCTCGGGAGGGAGGCAGGCAGGCAGGCAGGCAGCACGGAGAGCTAGATGCAATCTGTCACAGGGTGACATAAGGTGATCTGCTGGGGAGGCTTTGAAGGGGGGAAACTGATGGAGCTGAACGAGAGGCAGGCGAGGGACTGGCTCCTCCTCGCACCAGAAGACGCTGGTGGGCTGGCTGGCAGGCAGGCAGGCAGGCATCTGTGCTGAATAAGGGATTCCCTTAGACCAGGAATGTGGGGTGCAACTGCACACTGTGACCGAGACCCCCATCCCTGAGTCCCCACAGATGCGCCGGAGAGCTCTGTAACATGCTGTGGCTGGGGTGGGAAGGGTTAGGCGCCGAGAACGCCGCCTTATGCTGAGTCAGGCCCTGGGTCCACCTAGGTCTGGATGGTCGACCCTGACTGGCAGCAGCCCTCCAAGGCTGCAGGCAGGAGTCTCTCCCAGCCCTACCTGGAGATGCAGCCAGGGAGGAGATCTGGGGCCAGGTCCGTCTGGGGGAAGGGGGAGGGCTGCCATTTCAGCCCCAAGGACAAGAAGCCATTTGCTAGCCTGGGGTACCCCTTGAGAGCTGTCGGTGGGGTTGTTGTCTGAGAGGAGAGCTGGTCTGGTGGGAGCAAGCATGCCTTGTCCCCTTAGCTAAGCAGGGTCTGCCCTGGTTGCATATGAAAGGGAGACTAGAAGTGTAAGATATTCCCCCTCAGGGGGTGAAGCTGTTCTGGGAAGAGCATCTAGGTTCCCAGTTCCCTCCCTGGCAGCATCTGACTCCAAGAGAGGGCTGAGAGAGATTCCTGCCTGCAACCTTGGAGAAGCCGCTGCCAGTCTGGGTAGACAATCCTGAGCTAGATGGACCAAGGCTCTGACTCAGTATACGGCAGCTTCCTATGTTCCTTATCCCATCTGGTAGCAGCAGGAGAGGGGGCATCCCGGAGGCGGCCCTCCGTTGAAAGTCCCGCCTTGTCCCTTCTCCTCAGCCCCACTGGTTGACTGGAGGGGAAGCTCACAGCCGGGCTCTGGGTCATCACTGGCAAATCCCTCAGAGCGGCATACTTTTTAATGGCGCTTCCCTCTTCGCTTCTCTCTCTTGTTTGTCTGTTCGTTCTCCAGAGCAGAAAAAACGCTGGGGAATATCCTGAAGAGCAAAGGATGGAGGTAAATGCTCCCTGCCTCTTAAGTGCAGGCATCATCAGCACCTCTTCCTCCAGACCTGCCCCCACCTTGCCCCCCCCGCCCCCCAGCGGTGCCCCACTTCACCTCTCTCTCTCTCTCTCTCTGTGCCCTCTCAGGCGTTCAAGCTACGTTGTCACCACCAAGATCTACTGGGGAGGCCAGTAAGTCAGCGGGGTGCCCTGAGCACGGATGGGGAGGCCAGGCGGCCGCTGGGCTACCAACTGGCAGAGCGGAAGGGGAGAGGGTTGCAGGGACTGTGCGCTTGTGCGTGTTGGGGTGTGTGTGCGCGCATGTGCATGAGTGCATGTGCGCACGTGTTCACGGCGAATTTCTGGACAGGGAGGCACAGAACCCAGCCCTCATGCGAGTGGTACAGTTAGGTGGTGGTGGTGGGTGAATGGCCCTCTGCACATGAACAGGGGCACTCTGGCCTTCCATTATGACACCCTACACATTCCAGGGCTGAGGTTGGAAATAGATTCCAAAGCTGAGGTCCCGCCCAAATGAACTTCCCCCAACGCCTGCAGCAGCACCCACACGCAATGCATGCCCGGAGTTTGCTTGACTGGTGCTAATTCAGGACAGGGCCAAGGAAGTCTTTGGACGGGGTTGGACCATGGGGAGGGGGCGGGGGGGTTGCTTGTGGGATGTCTCTGCAGGGTGGTGCAGTGTGAGGGGACTGAGCTTGTAATTTCTCCCCCGCCCTCCGCCCGGATGTCTTCAAAGAGCTGAGACAGAGAGAGGATTGTCCCGGAAACACATCATCGAAGGTAAGCTGGGGAGGGCAGGGGCTGCAGATCTGGGGGAGGGATTGCAAAATAGACCAGTAGTTTGGAAGCTCGGGGGCGGGCAGAGGCATAAGGAAGGCAGCTGCATTAGTGGTTCAGGGGTAACATTCCTGCCTGCCATGCAGGATGCCTGCATTTGATCCCAGCAGGGGCATCCTTGGGTGGGTGGGAGTCCGGTCCCCGCAGGCCTTGGGGAGCCTCCAGTCAGAGGTGCACCTGGGCAATTCTGGAGCCTGGACCTAAAGGCCTTTGGAGCCCCACCCACCCAGCCCCACCACCACTGCAAACTGAGCATCATCCTGCTCGGAGGGCAACCTCACCACCTGGGACAGACGGAAGAGGATTGGGGGGGGGGCAGGGGCTGTGGAGGCCCTGGACCTCCGCCCCGAAGTCCAGGGGTAAGAACGCCTCTGCCCCCAATTCTGCTTGCTGTTGTGCCATGGGCAGCGGCATGCATCCCACCCTTGACATGCCAGGCGGCCAAGCGTGCTGGCCTGATTCGTGCCCCCGATCCCTCCCTCCCTCCCTCCCGCCAGCCGGGCTCTGTCCTCGGAGTTGGTGCATGCAGTGGGGGGGCGAGAGGAGCTGCCGAGCAGACAGCAGCTTCCAGCCATGAGGCAGGGCAGGGAACTCAGGAACAGGGACTGGAGGAGGAGAAACGCCAGTTGGGGTGGTGGGGAAACGTGGCGGTGGGGTCAGCAGCAGCACAGCAGGAAGGCGGGCGGCACTAGCGGCTTCCAGTTCCCCCTGCTGCTGTGGGCGCGTTTTCTCCGCCCCACACACACCCCCTGCCCACACCTGCCAAAGACAGGTTTCTCCACTGTGCTTCTCCCCCACCCGCTGCCTTTGCTGGGGCTGGCTCTGGGCCCCACACACAGGGGTAGAGCATCTGCCCCTGGCATGCCGAAGGTCCCGGGTTCTGTCCCCGGCAGCAGCCACCTCCAGGCAGAGCTGGGAAAGACTCCCGTCGGGACTTTGGAGAGCTGCTGCCAGTCAGTGTAGGCAATACTGCCCTCGATGGACCAAGGGTCTGACTCCAGTTGGCGGGGGCGGGGGGGGGGAGTGGATCTCATGCCCCGTGCTTTCCTCCCCGCTCTCCTTGCAGGGCTCAAGGGGTCGTTGCAGAGGCTTCAGCTGGAGTACGTGGACATTGTCTTTGCCAACCGGATGGATGCAAACAGCCCGATGGAAGGTCAGTGGGATTCTGCCGCCAGCACTTCAGCTTCCAGGGCTCCGGGGAAAGCCACAGCAGCCGCCCCAGCCTCCCGCCGGCAGCTTGACAGAAGCCCGCCCTTCCCTGCGCCTGTATTTTTAGCAAGCATCCCTTGAGCTTCAGCTTGCTGCCCTGCGAGGTCTCTGAGCACCCCCTCCCATAACTCAGGGGCTCTCCCCACACACACACACTCCCCTTTGTGGAGAAGGCCAAAAGCAGCCCTCTCTCACAATCACTCTCGCCGACATCAATGCCTTTCTTTGTTGCATCCATTCATTTTGTTATAGCACTGCTGGCCCTCACAACAACCCTGCAAGGAAGGCCACTGCCTTCCCCTTGCCTTTCCCCCCAGCTGTAATTCTATGACCTCCCCAAGACTAGAGAGTCTGTGGCAGACTGCCTGACACACACCCAAAGACCAGGCAGCAGGCTTGCCGCGGGGCTCTCTCCCCGACTCTGACCTTGTCTCATCGGTTCTCTCCTTCCCCCCCTGCAGAATGTGACCCGAACTTCCGATTGCTCTTGCTGGAAGGTACTGCAGATTGCCACCCCCACCCCCCCGCTGAAAAAACCCTCCTTTTTGCTGTCCTCCCAGATCCTATGCCTGCAAGAACTGAGCCCCATACCTCTCAAGCTATGAACCATGGGGCAAACCATAAGGAACAAACCCACACATAGAGGGGGCAGCAATACTGTGTTTATCTGAATCCAAGGCTTGGCTTTCCCCAACTTCTTTGATGTTAGAAACTGGTGGGGGTGGGGGGGGTCGTCTTAAATTCAGAGTCCTCTTCTATTAGGGTAAATATGGTAGCACAGTATTCATTGACGAATCCCTTATCTCATGGGATTTAATTTACTGTTAAATTTATATACCGCCTTTCATTAAAAACAATCCCAAGGCAGTTTACAAAAATTTAAAAAACATAATAAAAATGACAGTTAAAAATATTAAGCTAAAAATATGGCAAGTCTAATTTAAAATATATAAAATACAGACATAAAAACTGTACACGGGTTCTCAAAGGTAGCCTGGCCACCCCCAGATGTTGTTGGACTACAACTCCCAACATCCACATTAATTGGTTGTGGCAGGGGGTGATGGGGTTTGTAGTCCAACATCTGAGGAACCCAGTTTGAGAACCCCTGCTAACTAACTGGTTAAATTTGTGGGGGGGGGGGCGGATTTTTCTGAAGCTGCAGAAACCTCCTTGCAAATAATCTTCTTTGTTTTTAGAAGTTGCACACCTGCGTTGTTTCAGAATAGTTTTTCCCTCCCGCAAAAGGGGAAAGGAGAAGGCCTGTTACGATGATGCTCACCAACTGCCTTTTAAAAAAAAAGAAGTGCTTAATCATTAAATCCACTGATTTAAAAAAATCTGATGATTGATTCATTGGGCCCCGTTCTTCAGTTGACTGGGATGCTTTTTTCGATCAGTTCCGTGAACCAATTGACTGCCTCAGTGATGCAGCCCTGGTTTGGTTTTATCTTGTACAGAAGCTACACCAGGGTTTCTCAAATGTGGGCCGCCAGATGTGGTTGGACTACAATGCCCATTGTCCCCTGCCACCGTGGCCTTTTGGTTTTATTTTGTCAATAAACTACGTCGGGGTTTCTCAGAGGTGGCTCCCCAGATGGCACAAGAAAACGCGAGTGAGAAGCAGGGCCCTTTGCAAGAGTAAAAGAGGCAGGTTTTTAAACCCGAGGCTCCCAATCGGTGGTCTTCCAGATGTGGCTGAACTAGCCCCTCCCACCATTCCCAGCTGCAGTTTATGGTGGCTGTGGGTGTTGATGGGAGTTGTAGCCCAGCAACGACTGAAGGAGTCGTTCAAGTTGGGCTCTTGAGAGGTATGCTGAGCCCAGCCCCTCCTGAATCCCAGTGCTCCTCTCTGCACCCCATAATATCTCCCCCGCTGAAACAGCCCTGTGCCCCAGACCCTCGGGAATCCTCACCCCTAGCCCAGTGCCTGCCCCCCCCTCCATTCCTGAGGGCCAAGCTGGGCGAGCAAAATGCTCTCTTGCAGCTCCATCTCTTTAATTTGGGCTTCTTTTTTTAATAGCAGGAGCAGGGCAGGAGGTGGCATGGATTGGGGCCGTGGCATGGGGGGGGGGCTGGGAGAGGAGGAGGTTTCGCCCTTTCTCCCCCAGTGCCATTTCCCTGACGGAAACCTCACTCCCCCCCCCAACAAAGCTGCTGCTGCTGCTGGTCCCAGGAAGAAAAGCCACGGAGCTGTCCTCCTACGGAAGAGAGGACAGGCCTCCTGTTCCTTTAAGAGAGGCACAGAAGTGAGAATTTCAGCAGGTGCTGCTTCTCTCCCCTCTGCATGACAAGCTGCACCTGCTGAAATCCCCGCTTCTGTGCCCCTTTTAAAGGCAGAGGAGACCTGTCTCCTCTTCCATAGAAGGGCAGCTCTATATGGGTACAAAGAGTAGCTTCCCTTCTGTAATAAGCAGCAGCTTTGGAGAGGGGGAGAGTTGGGGGGGTGGCAAGGGTGGGGGGAGAGTCAACCCCCCCTCCCCCACACCATGATGCCAATCTGGCCTCCTTCCCCCAACAGCTGCTATTTAAAAAAAAAATGAGACAGAGGGTGCACAAACGCCTTCCTCATCTGGTCTAGCTTGACCCTGACTTAACCCCGGGCAGGAAGGGGTGGGAGGAACCCTCTGCGCATACCCCAGACTTGATCCTGTAGAGACCCCACTGTAGACCCCGCAAGTGGGAGGGCTGTATAGAAAGTCAATCTATTTGGTTTGTCTTTGCATGCTCTTGGGTCCTGCTTTATACAATGGTATGTGGGTTTGTGCTTGCGAGGGTTGGTGTTGCCAACTGACCAGGATAAACCAGGCTTGCCTGCTCCTGTGCCTTTAACAGCAGCCTGGCAGGCAGAAATTAGATGAGGAGGCTTTTCACAGCATGGAGATGAGCATTATCACCTCCTAATACCAGTGGATCAAACTGCTATTAAAAGCATGGCAGCAGGGGCTGGTGATAAAGTTGGCAACCCTGGAGCGCGTGTGTGTGTGTGTGTGTGTGTGTGTGTGTGTGTGTGTGTGTGTGTTTTAGTTTGGTGTAAATGCAAATGCTCTGATATTGCAAGCATAAGTGTGTGTCTTTGTGTGTTTCCTGGTGGTGTATACACACACATGTATTGCAATTTAGGGCAGGAGGCAGAGGAAGGCAAAATGGTTTTAATTTCAGCAGCTTAGAAAATTAATTTGCGGGGGTGGGGGTGGGAATTACTTGACTGTCAATTCATTTGCTTTTAATTAAGATATGTACAAGTGGAGAAAAATAATATGCCTGGGTCAGCAGTATATTTTCTAGAAAAAGCAGTGAAGGATGTACTTTGCTCTTATTTAGGTTGCATCCTGACAACATACCGGTACAAGATTGTTGTGATCACACAACAAGATTGTTGTGATGTAAGTGGTGCAGATCTGGAGAGCAATCAGTAGAATACAATGCAGACACATACCCGTCAAAAGTGCCTTTTCCATTTACCACAGGGGTCCTCAGCCTTGGGACCCCAGATGTTGTTGCTGGACTACAACTCCCATCATCCGCTTGAAAAGCAGTATATAAATATTTGTCGTATTCCTATTCATATCCCCTGCCAGCTTTGTGGTGGTGGTGGTGGGGGGGTGATGGGAGTTCTAGTCCAACCACATCTGGGGTCCCGAGGCTGAGAGCCCCTGATTTACTGGGATTCCGTTCCCATCAATAGACTTCAGAGCTGACATCAAGGATTTCCCTTGGCTGCATCAGGCTGCCTGCCTTCATGTTGCTCCTCCTGCAATTCCTCTGCAGATAAGAGGGCTTCCGATCTTTAAATAAGAGGCGAGGGTCTGGGGAAGAAGGACTGCAAGCCTGTGACCCTCTCCCCTTTCCTTCCTCACCCGCAGAGATCGTACGAGCCATGACTTACGTGATCAACCAGGGGATGGCCATGTACTGGGGCACCTCTCGCTGGAGCGCGATGGAGATCATGGTAAAGGCTGGGTTTGCAACGGTGGGGTGCACACGGCCTGCTCCTCTGTGCGCTGACAGGGTCCCCCGTAGTGCTTGCCTGATTTTGCCTCCCCGCTCCACACTAGGAAGCGTATTCGGTGGCACGGCAATTCAACCTCATTCCTCCCGTGTGCGAGCAGGCGGAGTATCATATGTTCCAGCGGGAGAAGGTGGAAACTCAGCTTCCGGAGCTGTACCACAAGATTGGTATGTATGTATGTATGTAGACATTTATGACCCGCTCTTTGTCCAGGGAGCTCAGAGCGGTGTACATGCTTATTTTTATCCTCACAACAACCCTGTGAGGTAGGTTAGGCTGAGAGATACTGGCCCAGAGTCACCCAGTGAGTTTCATGGTTGAAGGGGGATTCGAACTGGGGTCTTCCCGATCCTAATCCTGCACTCTAACCACTACACTATGCTGGCTCTGGTATGATGGGAGCAGGGCTATGGTTGTGGGGTGGGGGGAAGAGAGGTGGGTTGCATAAAGCAGGGATTCTCACCGTTGGGTCCCCAGATGTTATTGGACTTCAGCTCCCATCATCCCCAACCAAAGGCCATTGGGGCTGGGGATGATGGGAGTTGAAGTCCAATAACATCTGGGGGCCCAACGTCAAGAATCCCTGGCATAAAGGGATGGGGTGGGATCTGTGGGGCAACTGGGGGAGCAGAATTCACCAGGGGGCAGGGGGTACGGATCTGAAAAATATTTATAGATTTTATTTATTTCCATGTGTTTCTGGCCAGCTTACCACAAAACATAATAAAATAAAATAGTAATAATAATTAATAAACTCTATTTGTTGGCCAGCCGCCCCAATACAAATTGTTCTCTGGATGGCTCGCAAAGTAAAAATATCAAAGAATAAGACAAACATATTAAAACAATAAAACGAATCTTATTTTTATCGATTGATTTATGTTTGTTAAATTTGTGACCTTTCCTGCCCTAGGCACTAAGCGGTGTACAAAAAATAGGAACACACATAATTTATTAAAAGCAATCAAGAATAACAGCGTACAGCTGAAAACAGGAAAACCCAGTAACAACAGTTCCACAGCGAGGATTTGCTACAAGCGGCCAGCAGTTAAATGCTTGTCTAAACAGGAACAGCTGGAGAAATACCTTCAGTGAGGGTGCGGTATGAGCTTCCAGTGGGAGGGAGTTCCACAGTCTAGGGGCCCTGCTGAGGAGGCCCTGTCCAATCATGTCACTGCCAATTGTACCTCCAATAAGGGTGGGACTGGGGCCAGGTACAATTTAGCAAGGTGGTGTGAATGCCCAGGGGTGTGGGTCTCAGGGGACCACCACCTGCACCCCTCTCGACACTGAGCACTCCATCAGCCGCTCTCCGATGCCACCCAGTCACACAGAGCTGCGCCAATCCCAGGAGAACAGGCGGGCCCTTTAAAGGCAGGCCGATTCTCACTGGCATCTTCACAGCCTGTGATGACATTGGGCAGCGCCAGTGTGGAACAGGTAGGCGTCACGCCACAACAGTGAAGGTGGGCAGGTGAGTGGCAGCAAAGGCAGCTGGGTAGTCAGCAGAGCTGGGGGCACCCATCCTTAAGTCTTGTCCCATGACTGCCTCCATCCTGGCTATTCAGAACCCATCTAAAAGCAGGGAAGAGGGAGCCTGTCGCATCTTCCTAGATGTGGGAAAACCAAAACCATGGTGCCCTCACGAAGAAGGCCATGCCCTGGTACCTGCCAATCAAATGCCCCAGAAGGAAGAACCAGACGAGGACTGTGTGCTCAGAGGTGCAGAAAGAGTGGGTAGCAAGACCTGGGGCAATGAGGATGGAGTCAGGATAGGTTTCTGTTTGGGCGGGAGGGATCTATCAAAATGCATGGGGCAGAGCAGATAAAGCAGAAATGGAGACATAGGCGGAACCAGGAAGGGTGGTCTGTGGCTGCAGTGCTTTTGCGAGTCTCAGGGAGTCCATTTTTCCTCATCGCCACCTGCCTTGCCTGTTTGCCCTCTTAGGGGTGGGAGCCATAACCTGGTCCCCGCTAGCGTGTGGACTCATCACGGGAAAATATGAGGAGCGGGTCCCTGAGAACTGCCGTGCTGCCATGAAGGTATGGTCCTCTTTGCTTTCGCCTGCGACCCCCCGTGACCCAAGTTCCCCCTTGCACGGCCCCAAATGACCCCTAAACACACACACACACACCCCTGGGAGAGCATCTGTATCTTCTGCCCCCAAAGGTGCCCTGAGCCTTTTATCTTCAAGGAAGACACGTCACTGCCTAGTCCTGCCTAGAAGTCACGCCCTGGAATCCTTTCCCCAAACAGGCCCCACATGCATGGTCACTTGCTTGCTGTGTTTACCTGGTGGTAAAGGAAAGGCACTTTGCACACACCTGGTGCTCTCTTCCTTGCTACAATGTTGCATATTTGTAGGAAGCTGCTGAGTCAGACCCTCGGTCCATCTAGCTCAGGACTGTCTACACTGACTGGCAGCAGCTCTCCAAGGTTCCATGCAGGAGTCTCTCCCAGCCCTACCTGGAGATGCTGCCAGGGATCGAACCTGGGACCTTCTGCAGGCAAGCAGATGCTCTTCCACGGAGCTGCAGCCCCATCCCCTAAGGGGAATATTTCACAGCACTCGCATGTGGTCACCCATCCAAATGCAAACTGGGATGGAGCCTGCTTAGCAAAGGGGACAATTCATGCTCACGGCTGCTAGACCGGCTCTCCTCCCATTGCTGGGATCTTAGAACTTAAAATGAGTTGCTGGAGCTCAAGCTGTTAATCCCTCAGAGAAATCAGACTGCTCCCTCCTCATTTGAACAAAAACCTCTTGGGACTTTTACACACAGCAGGCTTTACCGCACGTTTACTGGGAGGCTCAAAGTTGTCCCAAAAAACTGACACAGGAAGTGGGTTTTTTTTTACCCCCGGACAGAAACCGGGCTACATTCTAACATGCAGTGAAAAACCCAAACCGTGTGTGAACTGCTCCTCGAGAACTCGCAGGGACTTCGGGGTAAATCTGGCCGATATGTGAACACGCCCCCCACCTCCATTCCGGAGGGGATGCAAGTTAAAGGGCTTTAAAAGCCCCCTGTGAAAAACTTCTTGGTTGCTCTGGGGTGGAGGGGGATGTCTCTCCTTTATGTCTCCGGAAATCTCCCTCTTCTCCCCACCCCAGAACTGTGCTGTGTCCGTAGCTGACTTCTAAATACTCTCCCCCCGCCCGCCCGCCCACCACACACACACACACACACACACACACGGGCTGTTTGCTTCCCACCCCCACCCCTCAATGCCAAGGGCCTCCACCCCACATCAGCCCCCTTCTCTTTTCTCCCCCATCACCAGGGATACCAGTGGCTGAAGGAGAAGCTGCAGAGCGAGGACGGGAAGAAGCAGCAGGCCAAAGTGAAAGAGCTCCACCTGATCGCAGAGCGCCTGAGGTGCACAGTGGCGCAGCTGGCCATTGGTGAGTGGCGAGGGGGACGTGGCAGGGGGTGGTTGGGGGCGGGAGGCGGGGGGCAGCGGCGGCTGATGGCCAAAACAGGCCAGCGCGCCCCAGAAGCAATTGCAGCCTTGGGGGCGGGTTGTATAAACGCCAGATCCCACCCAGGAGATGGACAATTTGTAAAAGGACAGTTCCCACAGTGGGTGGCGGCGGCAGTGCCTCTGACTCTAATTTGGGAGCTGCCCCCCCCCACACACACACACACTCCTGCTTTAAGATGTGTGTTCAGTAAAAACAAGGCCAGAGGCTGGGAGCGTGCGCATGAGCGAAGCCCCAGCTGGGGTGGACGGTTTTTCTTCCTACCTGGTTCTGACGGTGGGGACGGAATCTGGGCAGGGAGCGCTCGTCCTCCCCAGCTGGAGCTCACGATCAAGCTCCCAGCCTCCGACCAAAGTCCAGACCTTGGGCCAAAGGTGCGATTTGACCTCGATGGGCTTTTGCTCCTGTTCGGTTTGATGATTCAGTCAGTCTTCCCAGATCCCTGCAAATGGGCCTGTAAGCACAGCCCTGGGTGATCATCTCCTCCAAATCCGCTTTGTTCCGGGTTGCAGATTTCTGCCCCGAAACCCGTGAGACGGAGACTAGAAATAACGTTTCTTTTGTCGCATTTCTCCGTCTGCCCTCCAGCCTGGTGTCTCCGCTCGGAAGGGGTCAGCTCAGTCCTCCTGGGAGTCTCCAGCGCCGAACAACTCATCGAGAACTTGGGATCTATTCAGGTGAGGAAGGAGAGCCGTGCAGAGTCCAGCGCAGTGCGGGGGGGTGTGGGGTGAAACGTGTTGCTTCCACTCTCTGTTTACATCCTTAAGCACCAGGAGGGCAGTTTGACCAGCATCATTTTACGTAGGCAACAGTGGGCTCTCTAGCGGTTGCTGAACGACCACTCCCACCGTCCCCAGTAATAAAACAATTTATTACTCCTGTTTCAAAGCAAGGTTTTTGAGGGAAGCAGAAGTCTTGAGTTTTCTTCTAAAAAAAATAAGCCCAGAAAGCTTTTTTTTTTTTTTGGTAAATGTGCTGCAAGTCAGTAATATATCTTAATTTTTGTTGTGGAATGCATTGCATTTGACAGACCTATTTGCCAGCAAATTGGATGCTGGTTCAGTATTCTGTTATGGCCATTCTCCAGGCTTCAGGTGGGCTTAAAAAAGCAGAACCAGGTTTTTGAATGTCGAAAAGTGGCTACTGGAGGGAGCTGAGGGCCATCACTGGTTGCCAGCCAATCTAAATAGACAGAACCAGTTCCCCCTGGCTCAGTCCAGGAGAGAGAAATGTGCAATTTTAAGAAAAGAAGGGGCAAATGCACTTCTACAGCAGCTCACTGCTCCAATGATGCGCCCGCCCCCCTCCGTACGCCCCCCTCTGCCTCATACTGCATTTTGCACTAGACGAGGGATGCTCTTGCCCCAAAAGTTGGCTACCAGTGGAGTGGGCTAGTTGAGCAAGAGCAGAATCTATCTCTCTAATTCTCCTAAACGTGCCCATCACTAATCCCGTGTGTGGCAGCTCTCGTGAGAGTTTGCGAGCAGCTACCTGGGGGACAGTGACGGGGACGGGGAGACAATGGCGGTGGCAGCCGGTCAGCCGGAGGAGGCAGTGGCGGACAGGCCGGCCCAGGAGGCGGTAGCAGGCAGCTCAGCTGCCGGGAGGAGGAGGAGGCAGGCCGGCCCAGCCCAGCCAGCGGGAGCAGGAGGCAGCGGTGGGCTGGTCCAGCCGGCGGGAACAAGAGGTGGCCGCTACCGGAAGTAGGCAGGAAGAAGTGGCGGGCCGGCTTTCCGCCTGGCCCGCTAGCCAGAAATTGTGCAGTGAGGGTGAGAAGCGGGCGGGGGGGGGGGGGAGGAAGTAGGCCAGCTGGGGGAGAAGCGGGAGAGGGAGAAACCAGTTGGCCAGAAAGCTGGGCATGCCCATTGGTGGGTGGGGGGAGCAGCGGCAGTGGGCGGGCCAGCCGGAGGCACAGATGCTCTGCACCCGACCCAGCTAGTGACTTATATTCTGTGCTTTAATAAGCACACAAACAAAACTAAAGAATGAGGAGAAGCCCTATCCCCTGACAGCTAGGAATTCTGCAGAATCGCCCCTGGTTGCGGGAGGAGGCCATGGTCAACCCCCTCCTGTATTCTCCCAAGAGAAAACCAGCGGGCTCTGTGGGCGCCAGGAGCCGACACCGACTTGACGGCACACTTCAACGTTGCCTTTATCAAACGTATCACGGGAGCCATAAAGACGATCATATCTCTTTGGTTTGCTTTAACAGAAGTTGTGATTTTTGCCCCCAGGGTGCAGAACTCTGTGTCTGCTTTCAGCACTTATGCAATGCAATTGTGGGATGAAAGAATGTACGTAGCCCAGTGCAAGAGGCAGATGTTCTGGGAACTTGAGGGCTTCTTCCTTCTCTTCCAGGCGTGCCTACTAGCCCTCTCCCCTCCCTCTCTTCACAGGTTCTAACCCAGCTGACACCCCAAGTCGTCCAGGAAATTGATGCCCTCCTGGGTAACAAACCCAATACAAAAAAAGAGTCCCGGGCGTAGGGGCACATTGACGCCCGGGACTGGGCACACTCCTGTCCCGCTGGACTGCTTCTCCTTCTGCTCCTCTGTGGGGCTCCTGTCCCCCCCCACCTGCCCCCCCACATGCTCTCCCACCAGCTGCTGCCTCTTAATTTTGTGGGGTGGGCAAGGAGGAGCCGCTTTGCGCATGAACCAAATATCCGTATACTTCCACAGCGGATGAAGTCGGGGAGGGGACTGGGGCGGGGGTCTACCCTGCCCCATGGCAGCTGCTTAGATTACAATACAACTATATGGCATGAGCAACTGACCTATGGGGATGGCGGGTGAGAGGCCCCGCCTCCTGCTAGGGCCGGAACTACCGCCCGCTTTGCCTCTCTCTCCATATCAATACGCCTGGTTTGTAAAGGGGCAGGCACACTGTAACGTGGGGTCATAGGATGAAAGCACACGATTGAATAAGTGTATGATAATGATGAACCATCCTTAATTAATCTTCAGCCTTGTGCTTTACTGCTGTAGTCCCATGCTGCGTGTTGAGTTATTACACTGATTTTGATTTCTCCTGCTCATTCCTGAACATTACTTTTCTCGCTGGCTAGTTTTGTGGTGCTCTGAGGGGAGGAGCCTCCATCTTGGGCACGATCCAGAGCGCTCCTGTGCAGCCCCCCCCCCCGTTCATTTCAGTGGGGCTAGGGCCGAAGAGCTTCCTGCTGGATCGTGCCCTCGGTTAATGAGCTGGACGAGGGCCATCTTGGATGTTCTGCCTCAGGCACCAGAAGGCCACCCGCCAGGATCAAACCATGGGGCCCTTGCTCAGCCCCCATCAATTTCCATTCAGGTTGTGTGGGAGAACTTCCTGCTGGATCCTGCACTCCATTAACAAGTGGAAGGGATGGCATTTTTGGATTCCTTCAGGCACCAAAATACCTGAGGGCAGGGTTTCTCAAACTTGAGGCCCTACAGATGTTGTTGGACTTCAACTCCCATGATCCTCAGCCACAATGGGGGTTATGGGAGCGGAAGTCCAACCAACATCTGGGGACCCAACTTTGAGAAACCTTGGCTTAGGCCAAGCCTCCTCAACTCAGCCCCCCCGCCAGCTGTTTTTGAACGACAACTCCCATAATCCCCAGCCACAGTGACCAATAGCCAGGGATGATGGGAGTTGTAGGCCAACATCTGCAGAAGGGCTGAAGTTGAGCAGCCCTGCCTTAGGCCAATGTCATTCGAAGGGATGGAGTGTAACTGGACAAATCCCCACAAACGGGGGTGGGCGGGCGGTGAGCCGAGACGCCCTCGCAGTCCCTTCTTCTGGTGGGAGAGCAGCTGATGGCGGCATCGGCCCTGTTCTCCTCCCACCGCAGATTTAACCTCTTTCCTTGGATCCTTTTTACGGGTATGTTTGCTTTCTATTCCCTCCCATTCCCCGCCCCCTCCCAGTAATTTTCACCAACGCTACCTTACTCGCAGCCCCCAGACTCACCCTGCCTTGGGCCCGGGAGCAACTCTTTCTGAGCTCCCCCCAGCTTAGAGCAGGGCAGCACAACGCCAGCCCTCCTTCCGTCATTGTGGCTGGGGATGAAGGGAGTTGTTGCCCAACAACAGCTGGAGGGCCGGAGTTGTGCAGCCCCGGCTTGAAGCGAGGGGAGCTGCCTGCAACTATTATTATTAATCCTAAAAATGTTTATACGCAGCTTTCAGCAAAAAGTGGCATATTTATTTTTATTTATTTATTTTTGTACCACCTAAGCCAATGGCTATATGCCCAAATGGTATATAAATCTCGCTCCCTTCCGTGCAATTCCCGGTATCTTTGGTTTTGCAGAATACTTTGATTTTTAGCAGTGCTTTGCCTCATAGATGGGCCTTTATTCGCTCCTGGTACTTTTGGCAGGGAAGCAAAACCAGCTCTTCTTTCTTCTTTCTTCTTCTCCTCCTTCTTTCTCTTCCTCCTCCTCCTCCTCCGCAGCAGATGGCTGCAGCAGAAAACAGTGCCCTTTCCCTCACAGCGTCCCTCTGTGGTTTGCTCTCTCCATTAATTTCCCCCAGCGGAGGGAGGTAGATTCTCTCTCTTGCTCTTTTGGCTCGGGGCAACATCTGGGCTTTCCTCCATTGCATTTCCAAAACATCTCCATCCTCCTCTAGGGAAAGAGCCATCTCTTCTTAAAGCAATAATCCTGACTGTGCGCCCTCAGGGTCAAGGGTAGCCTGGGGCCAAGGGGAGAGAGGAGGGCGGCTGTCGGATCCCCAGACCCCACCCCTGGGTGCCGGGTGCCCCTTTTGCACAACTCGCTGCTTTGGATCGGCTGCGCTTCCAGGGCAGGCTGCCGCGATGGCATCTGCCTCTCGCATTGGCCGCAAATATACAATGCTGTATTTTCTCTGTTGAGAATGATTCCGCTTTGAGGTTTACTCTAGAGTAGCACTTCTGTCGCTTTCAGGGGGGGTCTCTGCAGGAGGTGATGCAGCTCTGGGGAGTGGGGGGGGGTCTGCTGGTTAGAACTGATTGAGCACAAGAAGAGCTTCAGGGCAGGCCAGGATTAGGAACACAGGCAGCTGCCGTCTGCTGAGTCCGACCCTTGGTCCATCTAGCTCAGTATTGTCTGCACTGACTGGCAGGAGTCTTTCTGAGCCCTACCTGGAGATGCCGCCAGGGACTGAGCCTGGGACCTTCTGCATGCACAGCAGATCCTCTGCCACTGAGCTGTGGCCCCATCCCTTTCCCTATCCCTCCTTTCTCGAGGAGACACCCCTATTTCCATGCTCTCAAGCCAGAGTCATGACAACCAGACCTCTTTGTAATCGGCATTGGGCTTAAATAGCCTGTATTCAGTGGCAAAGGTGTTTAGTCTCTTTCTTAGATGTTTTCCTTTGCCACAGTTATTTCTCATGATCCGTTCTTGAGTGCTGTGCAGGATGCCCGAACTGCATCTTCACCCAGAGTTAGCTGCATTCTTATTTAGTGCAGAAATTGCTATGGCAAGTGATGCCCAAGGAATGGAAGGGAACATCAGGGAAGGAAGAGAGGAGGTGTTGGCCCAGCCAAGAGGAATCCTGCCCACGTGGCTGGTGGCTGAATCTCAAAGCCAGGGATAAGATCAAAGCTACTCAAAAGCAGCTGCATTTAAGCTTCTGTATTAGCGCAAAGCACTCAACATATCAGTATTGCAGTACATATATCTGTACTGCATTTCTGCTTGAAAAAGCACAGAAATCTGGTTCAAAAACAAAAAGAACCATCAACAGCTCTTTTCCCCAATTCAGTAATTCAACTACAGCTTTTAAATAATCTGTCCAAATTGTTCTCCATCGCCCACTCTGAGCTGAGAACTTGGGCCAAATGACCCATTTAGAAACTATAAAGAAAGTACTGTATGATTGGAAAAGAACTGGATATATTTCAAATAAGAGATTCCCTACCAGCCCCATCTCAAAATGCTAACCTCTCTCCCCATTTCAAACACACATTTTTTTTTTAAAAGGACTCATATTCTTGCAAGAGGCATTTTAAAGGCAGTTTTCAGCAGGCTCCTACATTCTGTGCCCAGATCTGAATGCTCTATCTCACGATTTCCCTGCCTGTTGCTCTGCTGAGGTCCTTTCAGGTCAGCACATGGAGCGTGATGGAGACCAGCAGGACCGGCTGATCAGGCAGAGAGGGGTGCATTCCAAGGGAGAGCAGCTCCCTCTCAAGCACAAGCAAGGCACTACAGGCCTGTGCAGAAGCATCTCCTCTCTTTCTCCTTAAACAGCAAAGCAAAGCAAAAAAGCAAAACAAGCATCACCTCTGCAGAGACCATCATTGGGGGGGTGGGGCGTGGGGGAATGCTTGATATACGTAGAATCAGCACTTTGCTTTTAAGGGTTTTTTTGTTTTTGTTTTGGATGATGTTTGAAATGTTGAAATAAACAATATATGAAGCGAACAACATCTAGCCTCCTTTTTGTGGCTGCATCCTCAGTATTGGGAGAGCCAGTCAGAGGATCGTAGGAGCAACAGGCCGAACCAACCATCCATCCATCACAGCTACAGAAATGGTACTGGGCCTAGGTGGGTAGTTCTGTGTATGTATTGGCCGACCTTTCCGGCAGCTCACACACATGCACAAAGCGGCCTAGAAACAATAAAAACCGGGTTGTTGGGATTGGACAACTGAAACCCAGGTGGTAGTAAGAGTTGCCATGTCCCCTGAAATTCCGGGTTCCACCCAGATTTTAAGTATCTCACCCCGATTGCTTAGCCCACCCAGATTCTCCCAGATTTCATTTTTTAAGCTAAACTCTAGCCCTTGTAGAAGCGGAGTTATGGAGCAAAAGGTGCAGTCACTCTTCTGCTCAGAAGTTATTTTCCAGCCAATTTTCATAATATGCAAATTAGCCACCCGGATTTGGAAAGCCAGAATATGGCCACCCTAGTGTTGGTGAGCTTTATTTTTAGATTTACAGGTATAGGTGTTGCTGCACAGTTTTCAACCCAGTAGTATCACGCACAGCTGTGTAATTGTCAGAGGGACAGAGAAATGGGAATCCTCGCTGCTGGGCTTTGCTTTGGTTTCTTAAAAAGCTGTGCACTTCCCCACATGACTCCTCAGGAAAAAAAAGAGTTCAAAAACTTGGCCATGCAGCACAACCTTCACCCACATTTTCTTAAGTCCCATAGTCACTTCCGTGATGAAGGAACATCCATCCCACCTAACCGCCCCCCCCCCCAAATTGTCAACTTCAGGGGAAACAACTCAGCCAAAAGGAGATTCCAGGAGGTTTGGAGAGATCTTTAGCAGCTCCTTGCTGGTGCCCACTGGCCACCAGCAACAAAGTTCAATCTCAGATCTAAGCAGACATCACAAGAGCAGAGATAAGAGCTATCTAGCTGCTTAGTTTGAGCCACATTTCATAAGTAGTTCTATTTGTTGGGAAGTGAAGCAGCACTGCCTAGATTAAAATTTACAAAGAGCAGAATGATGTATATAATCATTCCATTCCACTTGACTTGCATGCATGTCCATAAACAGAATATAAATAAGTTGCCATAAGCCTCCAGAACTTTCTCTTATGGAAATGAGTCCTACAAATGTCCTACTCAGAAATCCCTGACACTCTGAAGAAATGAAGAGAAAGAGGATAATTCAGGTTGTCTGTTTACCAGTGGAACTACTACACACATGACAAAGCTGCGTCTTTGTCCCCTCATGTCTGAGAGCCGTGGTGGGTAGTCTTGGCTCCAAGGCACATGTGTTGGTATGATATGCATGAGGTAAGGAAGCAAATTTGTGTGATACATGCGAGATCTGCTCCCCACACCCATTCCATTTTTACATGTGCACACAACACATTTTTGCAGGTAGAGATTAAAACCATAATGTGTGAATTGGCCCACAGTGTGGAGTCTTTGGTTTTAGGCTCCTGGAGGTGTAGCTGTGTCTTGGAGAAGCACCTGGCCTCCTGTGCTAATTCTCGCAAATGTTAGCCAAGCAAAGTTGGTCCACCTGCCAGAGTAACCCAAGGGAAGTGGCACTTCCTCTCGGCTGAGCAATTACATTATTCAAGACAAAATAATGTATCAATTACATTAATCAAGAGACGGAGAAGCCAGAACTCCTTTGGCATGACAGGTTTCACTGCTGCTACACCTTCAACATTTCACAAGAGGCCACAGCCCAAGAACCCAGTATAATAGTGGTGCCAAACCTTGGGGGCCCAGATGTGGTTGGACTATATGTCTCATCATCCCCTGCTTAGGGATACATATGGGAGGCATCATCCCACACCATCTGGGGAACCAACGTAAGGAACCCCTGCAGTCTGGGTTTCTGTTCACAAACGCAGACGCCACAGATGTTCTCCGGGATTTCTTGCTATGGGGAAAGCAGAGCTTCCCTCAAGAACTGGCTTCCTATGTGGTTTCTTCTCGCCCTGACAAGCCCAGCAACAGAATGTGGCTAGTGCGACCTGCCCACAAGCCTCCTGCCGCGCCTGACGCCTGATGAAGTCGTCAAGCTGGTTTGGTTGTGGGAAGGCTCAGGGAGCAGCTGCGATTACTGGGCTAGAGACGGAAAGAGAGGGGGAAGCCAGGACCTCTCCAAAAAGGGGGTCAGGTCAGGTGTGCAAGAGAAGCTCCTTTGGTAGATTAGAATTAGAATCAGATTTGTCTGCCTGAAGAAGAGAACTGGATAGTGCTGCAATGTTTACAGCGCAATCCTATGCACTTGCTCAGAAGCAAGTATCAAGAAGTAGGCAGGACAGAAATTGCTGAGTAAATAAAATAAACTCAGTGGGACATCCTCTAAGGTAAGGTAAGTGTACATCAGATTGCCACCTTAAATTAGTAATTGCTTAGATTGATTAAAAATCCTCTGGACTGACTAAAAAGCAGTTGTGAACTGCCCAGGGATGTAAGGTTTGGGCAGGGTACAAATATTTATTTATTTATTCAATTTCTATACCGCCCTTCAAAAAATGGCTCAGGGTGGTTTACACAGAGAAATAATAAATGAATGAGATGGATCCCTGTCCCCAGAGGGCTCACAATCTAAAAGAAACGTAAGATAGAAACCAGCAACAGTCACTGGAGAGATGCTGTGCTGGGGGTGGATAGGGCCAGTTACTCTCTCCTTGCTAAATAAAGAGAATCACCATGTTAAAAGGTGTCTACACACACACACACACACACACACACACACACACACACACACACCTACCTACCTATGTGCCACAATGGAACATCATCCTAAATTATTTTTTAAAAGGTTTTGTAAATTGTGGACGATGCAAGTCATTTAATGGTACTAGAGGAAGACATGCTGTGCTGGTAGCTCCAGCTCTTAACACCCACATCAGTTTCAGAGGATGAATACAACTGAAGGAAGCCCGGGCGGGGAGTCAGTCATGTGACTTGCCTCTGGGGGGCCCCCCAAGGCAGTGGGCCCCCAGACAACTGTCTCCCTTTGCCCTATTATAGTTACACCCCTGGCTAAATTATTTACAAGTGCCTGCTTTCACACATACACGCACCATGTAAGAACCAAAGAAGTGTGCTTTTTTTGTTTAGAACCTATTGATTGAACCATTGAGTGCCGTCAAGTCGGTGTGGACTCTTAGCGATCACATAGATAAATTCTCTCCAGGATGATCTGTCTTCCACTTGGCCTTGAAGGTCTCTCAGTGGTGCATTCATTACTGTCGTAATCGAGTCCATCCACCTTGCTGCTGGTCATCTTCTTCTCTTGCCTTCAACTTTTCCCATCATTATAGATTTCTAAAGGGGGCTGGGTTCTTGCATAATGTGTCTGAAGTAGGATACTTTGAACCTAGTCATTTGTCCCTCGAGTGAAAATTCTGGGTTGATTTATTCTAGGATCCATTGGTTTGTTTTCCTGGCTGTCCATGGTATCCTCAAAAGTCTTCTCCAGCACCAAAGTTCAAAAACCTCAATACTTTTTCTATTTTGCTTCTTCAAAGTCCAGCTTTTGCATCCATAGAGTGTCATGGGGAAAACCATTGTCCAAACGATTCTAATCTTTGTAGGTATAGACATGTCACGGCATCTAAATATCCTTTCCAAGGCCTTCATTGCGACCCTACCAAGTGCTAGTCTGCGGCATATGTCTTGACTGCTGAACCCTTTACTGTTGACGGTCGATCCTAAAAGGCAGAAGCTATCTACCTCTTCAGTGTCTTCATTATCAGTTCTGAGGCTGGTTGCTGTACCCGCTGTCATTAGTTTAGAACCTATATGCACATTTAACTGATTTAATCCACATGATTAAACAAGTATACTTTCTCTAATTGGTTGAGCTTGGTTTAATTAGGTGGCAACTAGTTGTATACAACATGAACCCTTCAGTTCCCTTCCACTGACTGGAACTGGCCCAACAAACAATTAATTACTTAACTGATTAATGCATACCTGGATTCCACACACATGCTCAAAGCAGCTTTGGAAAAGGGCACACAAAACACATGTGCCAATACGTCAGACAGAATGACCTAACCAATTCCATATCATTACAACCCACTGCAACAGTTGTCCGTCTCAAACTCCAAAAAGAACATGGTGCATCCAGTGCTTGCCTCCATTCCCAGCACTCCAGGTGGGGTATATCATGAAAACAGAGATAATATTTTAAGACCCTTCCAGAAGAGGCAAAGGCTCAGCCTCTAGCAAGTCTCCAGGGGAAAGGAATTGCCTTGTTGTGGGTCAGCCTGCCTGGAAGTCTCACCCAGAAGATAGTCCTGTCAACACATGACCGGGGTTCTCAGCCTTGGGTCCCCCCACATGATGGAAGAACAACAACATCTGGAGGTCCAAACTTGAGAAGCCCTGCCAGATGAGAAATGGCTAGTTTTGTGCGGGGTCTAAAGGCCCATCCACACATTATGTTCAGCACTCATACGAGCTTACAGTGAACACAGACACAGACCTGTACACAAGTATAGTCATTCCCATGCAATGCTGGACGCAGGTACAGAAGTACACTTCCTAGCTGTACCCTGCATTTGAAGGGCCTGCATCCAGGTTCACTTTTTAAATGAACGCAGGTACAGTCATTCACACAAACACGTGTACAAGTGTACAGACATCTGTGTACACTCGTATAGCATAATGTCTGAACTGGACTAATGTGTGTGCCAAATGTCTCAGGCTTGAGTCTCTCATGAGCCATGAGCCCACTGAGTGGCCTCAGAAAGGGGTGCTTTCCTTCAGCTGCCTTCATATGGGTTTAACACTGACCTACCTAACAGGATTGCTGCAAGGGTTATTAGGATAATGTCTGGGAAGCGCCCAGACAACCTGAAATGTAGTCCATAAATGTGAAGCCCTGTGATTATCATCTTGGGACTGGCTTGTATTGATTTGTAGTCCCCGGGATTTATAAAGCCACTCTCACTGCTTAGAAAAAGGCTGATTCACAGGTCTTGGGTTGGTTGATTCCTCCCTCCCATGGCCAGCCGGCCACCCTGTCCAAAGTTGCCTCTGCTGCCAGCTTGTTCTCTGTATCCTCTGTAGTGAGTTTAATGAATCAGTGGGTGCCGCCACCACAACTAGTGATAAAATGAGGGGGGGGAGGTGTAAAGGGGAAAGATTTACAAGCCCCCCTCCTCCAAAGTAAACTTAAGATCATAAAAGGAGGTGCCCGGAACAAGCCTCAAAGCTTGGAGGAAGGCAGTAAACATGCTACTCAGCAAGGCTGGGATGGCACATTCATAACTGATCTAGTGATTGATTGATTGATTGATTGATTGGATTTCTATACCGCCCTTCCAAAAATGGCTCAGGGCAGTTTACACAGAGAAATAATAAATAAATAAGATGGATTCCTGTCCGCAAAGGGCTCACAATCTAAAAAGAAAAATAAGACAGACACCAGCAACAGTCACTGGAGGTACTGTGCTGGGGGTGGATGGGGCCAGTTACTCTCCCCCCGCTAAATAAAGAGAACCACCACGTTAAAAGGTGCCTCTTTGCCCAGTTAGCAGGGGTTCATGCACTTCAGATTCTTAACCTTAGAAAAATTACACATTCTGCTAATAAATGCCCTTTAGTCAGGAGAATAAAGAGCCGGAAGGGCAGAAAACACCTGAATCAGAGCACAGCTAAGGCTATTTCATACCCCCAGTGCTTTGTTGTTTATTTTATATCCCTCCTTTAAAATACAATTGCACAAGGAGGTGTACGTTTAAAAGTGGGAATGAGCCACAAAAATACAATGTGATGCTAAACGGTAAAACAGATTACGACAGGGATTCTCAACCTTGGGTCGCTTGATGGCCATTGTGGCAGGGGATGATGGGAGCTGTAGTCCAACAACATCTAAGGCTGAGAACCCCTGGATTATGGGGGGGAAACAAATGGTAAGAAAGCAGCAGAAATATAAAGGCCACCAGCACAAACTACTACTAATGGCTTCCAGCTCCACAGATTTCTAGTGAATTCCCAAGAGCCGAATCTCCTCTTTTTCAACACGCCAGCGCAGCTGCATTTTTTTAAAAAACAGTTTCTCAACCATCACTCCAGGCTCCTGGATTCCCTCAAGAGGTGGCAACAAGGTCTCTGTCATTCATGCCACGGTGTCTCACGCATAGGACGATCTGGGCAGCCTCAGCCTGTTCCCAGCTATTTCAAATTCCCTCGTGATGATAGTCAGGTGTAAATTCCCTTGCCAGAGAATCATTCCAGCAGCCAGGAATGAAACTTGCATGAGCCTCTGTCCCCAACCGGTTTGAGCACTTCCTGTTTACTTGGCAGACAGAACTGCTTCTTATATGCGTGTGCAGCATATCACAGTCTCCAGGTGGCCCTGATCCACTCTCATTCCAAATGAGCAGCCTGGTGGGAGATTGTAGCTAAGTCTCAAAGTTTATGCTTCTTCTGGCACTGTTCTGCACAGCACCAAACACCAATTCCAGAGTGGTTCCTGTGTTAGTACAGACAAAAGGAACTCCTCTGGCATCTTGAAGCTCTCAGCTTTTGCAAGCTAGGAGTTGGTCCAACTCTCTGTGGAGGAATAGACAGACTGGGGCAAGCGTTCCCCACAGGGGGTACCCGTCCCCTACAGGAGCACCTGAAGGGCTCCCAAGGGGTCCTCAAAGCCCCCCTGCCTCCTCACCCTGCAGCCATGCTATTTGTTCCCCATCTGCCTGCTTGAAGTGGATGCATCCTCAGCGATGTGTCCACTGCAGAAGGGGAGGGAGGAGGGTGAAGACCCACCTCCTCTGCTCCCAATTGGCTGGCTATGTGCTGAAGCTCATGGCTATGTGCTGAAGCCTGTCAATCTGCCTGATTGACAGGCTTCAGAAAGTGAGCACTGATCCTCCCAGTGCCTTTAATTCCAATGAGAGTACTCAAGAGTAAATTTGTCTGGATGTAAGCCAGTGACTGGAATAGCCTGTCTGATGACTGTAACGTTTAAATTTGTGTGTGCACACACACACACACACACACACACACACTCTATGGGCTACCTAAGCTGAAGGTTTGTGACAGTAACTTGTTTTAAAAGTTTGGGAAGTCCTGGACTAGGGTACCGACAAGGGCGGCCCTCCTGTGAGGCAGGGTACGGCGGCCACCTCAGGCACAGAGAGGGGCACAGGGGGGCATCTGCCTCTGGGCCTCCCTGCCACTGCCCTTCCCACCCCACTGGGACATGCTGTTCCTTTTCTCCTCCTCACCCCACTGGGGCACCCCTCTTCCCCCCCTGCTTCCCCAAAGAACACAAGCCAGGAATGCCCTTACCGCCACTGCCTGGCTAGGTGCCCTCATGTGAGAGTCCTTGCGTGCCACAGAGAATCCATGACACCCACGGAGCAGTGGGGTGTCATACTGTCCTTTGCCTCAGGCAGCAAAATGTCTTAGACCGCCCCCGAGTCTAGGGGAGGGGGAAGTAAATAGCAAAGCCAAAAACCCTTGAAATGCAAGGGGTACAGCATGTGACTTCCTACACAAAGCTCCAACCGTAATTAACATCATCTCTCTAACTTTGCTATGCTAATTCATCACCTATAGTGGACCTTGCTTCCAAACTAACTCCTACACAGACAGAAGCAAACGTGCTGATAAATTCTAGCTCCGCACGAAATAAATGTTAGAAATGCAAAGCAGCCTGCTGGATGCATGCATTTTCTTCCCCCCACCGTAAGTTCCCCTGGTTCCCATTTGTCCTCCCCCTTTGCAGCATGAGTGGGGCTGCCCCATGGGCATCCCTTCCCAGGATGCAGCAGTGTGTGAGATGTGGCAGTCAGCCTGTCCTTGTATGCCATACGGGTCACGAGGGGCACTCCAGGCTGGGTATGACTGCTTCTTCCCGGGATAGCTTTGTGACGATTACTCCCCTCCTGGCAGGCTCAGGGAAATTTCCTAGCCCCTAACTGGAGGGAATGGGTGTGTAATGAAAGCTATCTGGCGGCAGCTTTAACTGGAGGAATAAAAACTAGGAAAACAGCGTTAAGGAGTCACAGAACTCATGTGAATTGAGGATCAGAACATAAATCAGTATCACGAGATAATGGGGTAATGATAGGGCCACAAGTCAGACAGCTTCCCACAGACAAAAAAGCTCTCTATATGCAGACATTTAAAGGTAAAGGTAAAGTGTGCCGTCAAGTTGGTTTAGACTCCTGGTGCCCACAGAGCCCTGTGGTTTCCTTTTGGTAGAATACAGGAGGGGGTGACCATTGCCTCCTCCTGTGCAGTATGAGATGATGCCTTTCAGCATCTTCCTCTATCACTGCTGCCCGATATAGATACCAGCGGGGATTCGAACCGGCGACCTTCTGCTTGTTAGTCAAGCATTTCCCCCGCTGCACCACTTGCTTTCCCATGAATCACAACTGCCTGATACATAAAATAAGGATTGTGTCTTGGAGATTGACCCCAAGTTCTTTCGGATTAGCTCCGTCTCTGCATTGTGCTTTTAAATGTAGAAGGTTCCCACAGGAGCTGCAGTCACTGAAGGAGGAGGATAGAGCCCGAGAGAGAAAAGCAGAGGGTGGGACTGGACTCTGGAGGGATGAATGGGGTGCATGCTGTGGCGGGGGTCAGGAGGGCACAGGCAGCGGTGGCCGTGTGCATACATGCACTGCTCCTGTTTGGCAAAATTAAACCCAAAGTGTGATTTCTGGTTAGAGAGACTTAGTCAACATTAAGTAACCAGGAAACAGCTTTTATGTGCATATTTGCAGGGGAGAAACCTTCAACTTCCCCTTTCTCTATTATTTGGAAGTTGGCAGAGAGCCCCTGAGGTAGCCTGTCATCTGGTCCTCATGACCTTCCTGGCAAAGGGGCACAGACCGACACACAAACACAGTGACTCACCATGGGAAAGGCAAGCTGGTGTTGCACACCTCCTGCCCCAGAATCACCCCAGCCAGCTAGAACAACACAGACTGAGCCGGGTCCAAAATCCCTGCTTGGAGACGGGAATAGCACCCCAGCCTACACACACACACACCTGCCAAGCGGTTCATCTTTGTTTTGCCCTTACAGTAAATCTTACTTTCCCAGAGAGCAAAAGCTGGAAATCTGAGGCAGACTGTTTCCAGAACTTGCAGCCTTTAAAAAAAACACCCTCTGCCTCAGAGATTTCCCCCACACTCCATCCCACCCAGACCCAGACCCATGATGCCAGGCTTCTGTCGGTCACTCATCCTCAGGAAACACGAGGCAACATTTCATCACTGAGGAACCAGACTGCACACTTTCTGCCTGTTACTATGAGCTACCCTTCTGAATATCTACACACACTTTGCCCTTTGGCCCCCCCCCACCCGCATCCATCCCTAGTTTCCTCAACAGCAATAAAAGCAATAACAAATATACAACCTTCCCCCAAGGATATCAGAGCAGAATACATCTTTTCCCACTCCCAATTTTATCCTCACAACAACCCTATGAGGTAGGTTAAGCCAAAAGAGTAACTGGCCCAAGGTCACCAGAGATTTGAATCCGCATCTTCATGGTCCTGATGCGACGCTCTAACCAGTAGACCATGTTCTTTAGGTATATAGGAATATTAATGGGATGAATATTTATCCTATTTATCTGCTTTTCAACAAAGGTTCCCAAAGCGATTTACATAGATATACATAAATAAATAAAATGGCTCCCAGGCTGTCTGCAAAGGGCTTACAATAAAAAAACAACAACTCACCAGCAACAGCCACTGTAGGCATGCTGTGCTGGGGATGGATAGGGCCAGTTGCTCTACCCCTGATAAAGAAAATCACCACTTCAAAAAGGTGCCTCTTTGCTCAGTTAGCAGGGGTGGATCCTCTCTCATTACCCATCCCCGCTTGGGACAGACAGTCAGGTTGTCGAATTCCCTCTTTGGGACCAGCTCTTTTCTCTTTTTGCCCCCTATTACAGCAATTCTGGGGCATCCCAGAACATCTCATTGTTCTCATGAGAAACCACAGGACAGGAAGCCACAGTCCAGATGGAACATGGTAAAACAGACTGGTTCCAGATCAGCAAAGGAGTTAGACAAGGCTGTCTTCATTCTCCTTATTTATTCAACTTATATGCTGAACATATACTGAGAGAAGCTGGATGGGAAGATGAGTGTGGTTTTAAAGTTGGAGGAAGAAACATCAATAACCTGCGCTACGCTGATGACACCACTCTGATAGCTGAGAATGCTGATGATCTGTAAGCTCTAGTAATGAAAGTCAAGTAGCACAGTGAAAAAGTGGGACTACACCTAAATGTAAGAAGACTAAACTAATGACAACGAGCAACCAGCCTCAGAATTGACAATGAAGACACTGAAGTGGTGGATAGCTTCTGCCTTTTGGGATCGATCGTCAACAGTAAAAGATCCGGCAGTCAAGAAATACACCACAGACTAGCACTTGGTAGGGTTGCAATGAAGGCCTTGGAAAGGATATTTAGATGCTGTGACATGTCTACACTTACAAAGATTAGAATTGTTTGGACAATGGTTTTTCCCGTGACAGTCTATGGATGCGTAAGCTGGACTTTGAAGAAGCAAGATAGAAAAAGTATTGAGGTTTTTTAACTTTGGTGCTGGAGAAGACTTTTGAGGATACCATGGACAGCCAGGAAAACCAACAAATGGATCCTAGAACAAATCAATCCAGAATGTTCACTTGAGGCACAAATGACCAGGCTCAAACTATCATACTTTGGACACACATTATGCGTAGACCCAGCTCCCTTGAGAAGTCCATAATGTTGAGGAAAGCGGAAGGACAGAGAAGAGGACAACCAGCAAGGTGGATGGACTCTGTTACGACAACAATGAATGCACCACTGAGAGACCTTAAAGTTGAAGCCAAGTGGAAGACAGATCATCCTGGAGAGAATCTATCTATGTGGTCGCTAAGAGTTGACACCGACTTGACAGCACTTAAATCAATTAATCAAAGGCAATTTATCTGCTCTATTTGTTATTTTAAGCATTTTCACTCCATTTTCAAGCCAAAAGGGCTCCCAGATGGTAAAATCATTCAGATGAGCAAATCATGAAAAACAATACAAGATCCCTCCCACATGCACGGGGGAGTAATGGCAGGTGAGAGGGCACGCCCTCAACTCCTGTCTGTGGCTTCCAGCGGCATCTGGTGGGCCACTGTGCGAAACAGGATGCTGGACTAGATGGGCCTTCTTTGGCCTGATCCAGCAGGGCTGTTCTTCTGTTCTTATTGGTTTATCGGTGGGCTCTGCCCATTTCTAATACATGTGTTTCTTAAGCTATATTGGGTTTAAAATTGGTTTAACCCTATCATTAGCCACCTTGAGCACTTTATATAAGTGGAGAGGCACCAAAGAAATAAAACCACCACACATACACAGTCTTCGGCTGTCCTGCTAGGGTTACCACACTTTCTCACTGGCCCTGCCTCTGTGCTTTTAACCACTTCATGACGGTCAGAAGCTACACAGGTGAAATTTTCCCCATCTCCATGTCGGGAGAAAAGCTTCACCTGTTCAATTTCCGCCTGTCATATTGTTAACGGCAGAGGAGCAGAGCCAGTAAGGGAAGGTGGCCACCCTGCGTCTTGCGTCATCACCCCCCGCCACTTCCCGCTCGCCTTCGAACCCCCCATCTGTCAGTCAGTCAAAGGGCGTGTCGCCTCCTCACGAGACTGGCTCCAAACCCCGCCCATCCCACTCCGCATTGGGCCGGAGGAAAGGGGGCGTGGCTTTGCAGCACACTCAGACCTTGTTCACGGCTATGTATATATAAAGGGAGTCGGTGAGAGCCGCTTTTCAAGTCAGGTTGGCTCGCGGCTCGCGAGTTACCGGTTGCGAGTTGGGGGGAAAATGGTGGAGGAGCATGAAGAGGGTGGGGCCGAGGAGCTAGAGTGCGGCATCTGCTGCATGCCTTACGACCGCTGCGGACGAGCGCCGCGCCGCCTCGGGGGCGCGCACGGCTCTTGGAAACCCTCCCGCTGCCGCCACGTGCTGTGCAGCGCCTGCGTGTGCCAGCTTGCGCGCGAGGGGTGGTGGGAGGAAGTCACGTGCCCCTACTGCCGGGCCGTGACGTCGCTGCGCGAGCGGGGCAACTTCCTGGTGGCCGGCGTGCGGCGCGGCAGCAACAGCCTAGTCCGCGGGGTGGGCGGAGCCCGCCGCCGCCTGGTCCTGCCGCCCATCGACACCGAGCTCTGGCAGCGGGTGGTCCGCGCCGAGAGGGCTGCGGAGGCGCCGGACGGCCATGGCGACTGCGGCGGCAGCTGCGCGTTCGAGCACGAAGAGGACGACAACAACGAGGCGCGCCCGGGGAGCTTCTGGAGGGCCCTGAAAAGGCTGCTGAAGGGAGGCGCGCATGCGCCTGCCGGCAGGGGGCGGAACCGTGCGAGGAGTCGGTCTCTGCCCCCTCGGCGGAGACAGCCAATCAACCGTGAGTGTTGCTGCAGGGGGCGGTGCGTTTTTTGTGGGCTCTCCGGATTAACGCTTTAGCTGCTGCAAAGGGAGACGTGCGGGAAACGTGTCCATAGGAGGCGTGTCGTGTGTGTGTTTACACATGCACAAAATTACATGTGCACGAAATTAAACCTCGGGGTCTCTAACCTGAGTTTCTCCAGCTGTTGTTGGACTAGGATTCCGATTGTTCTTGGCTGCAGTGGTAGTTGGAGTCCAGCAGCAACAGGTGGACAACCGCAGTCTGGCCACCCTTGCGCTGTATTCTGTCTCTCCCGACAGGTGTGCGTGTGTTTAAAATGCAGATGGCAAGTGCTGCTCTGAAAGTGTCCCGTTTGTTTATTTTTTAATTATGTTTTATACTGCCTGATATGTACATCTCTCTGTTCTTTCTTATACAGCAGCAATGCCTATTAAACAGTGTACATAATCTGAGAACAAAGTATGCTTCCCGCTTCTTCAGAGCTATCGTTTTTTACCCATTTATGCAAACTTACTTGATTTGCTGAAAGTACAATTAATTAAGTAGAGTTTCTGTATTGCAGAAAGTATTTTTGATTATTTTGTGGGAGGGATGGGGCTGTAGTTCAGTGATAAGAGCATCTGTTTTACAAGCTGATTTCCAGTTTAATCTCTGGCAGCCCCTCCAGGTAGAGCTGGGAAAGACACCTGCTTGAAACCTTGGAGAGCTGCTGCCAGTCAGTGAAACAATCCTGAACTAGATGGGACAATGACTTGACTCTGTATAAAGTGGCTTCCTGTATTTGGATTTGAATTACAGTGTTTTATAGGAAAATAGGAAGCTGCCATATACTGAGTCAGACGATTGGTCCATCTAGCTAAGTATTGTCTTCACAGACTGGCAGCGGCTTCTCCAAGGTTGCAGGCAGGAATCTCTCTCAGCCCTATCTTGGAGATGCTGCCAGGGAGGGAACTTGGAACCTAGATGCTCTTCTCTTCCCAGAGAAGCTCCATCTCCTCAGGGGAGTATCTTAAGGTGCTCACAAGTCTCCCATTCATATGCAACCAGGGCAGACCCTGCTTAGCTGACCCTGAGTACCCAGAATGTTGGGGGCAATATGCTAAATCATTGTAAACCGCTTAGAGAGCTCCAGCTATAGAGCGGTATATAAATGTAAGTGCTATTGCTATTGCTATTAGCTAAGGGGACAAGTCACACTTGCTACCAGACCATCTCTCTTCTAACAGAGATTCCTAGATGCTGTGGACTACAACTCCCATAATCCCCAAGCAAAAGCCATTGCATTCAAGTATGTAGTACACCGCTCTGGGCTCCTTGGAGGAAGAGCGGTTTATAAATGTAAAAAAAAGGAAGGAAGGAAGAAGATGGAACACTTCTGGGAGTTGTGCCTTAACACTTGCATGTTGATTAGCAAAATACACAAGGGCTTCTGTGTAGAAAAGTGGGTGATGTTTTGCTTCTCCCTTCTATGAGTGGGTTTTCTCGCACTTAGTCTGCATAGAATTAAACGCACTTTATTCTAAACAAAGCCGTTATTATTGCTAGTGGTTGATGTCAAGAAACTGGCCCACTAACTGTTGCCTTCCCCCCAACCTAAATGAGACACAACTTTGTTGTTGATACAGTACACTTATTCCGTAAATATAACCTTCTTATGACTGTGGTTCAAAAACATGTATTATATAAGAATAATCTTTTTAAAAAGTTTCTTCACAGTTCGAACTTAATGCTCCCATGCTAGATTGTTTCTTCCATCTTTTCCTGTGCTGTTAGCTGGCAAGGATAGGTTCTCTGTTTTAACTCCCACTGTCTAAACAAGCAACTGTGTGATGGGGTGAGAAGTGAATCTGTAGCCATTTCCATCCTGGTCCTTCACATTTAGTTTTGGTGCTGGAGGCAGGGAGACCTTCAGCCCTTGAGACCTAGGGGTCTGGAGGGAATGGAGGTACATAGTCCAAGTCAGAGAGTGGTGAGAAAATGCTAGTATGATGTCACCGCCTTGCCTCTTTCAGTTTGATCGCTGGGGATTTCTTCTGTAAATCCTTTTGAGACGGAGAGAGAGAATGCTTTTGTTTGGGTTGTGGGTGTGGAGAAAGAAATGAAATGTGGAAATCTGCTCACAAGAGAGGACATGGATCCCTTAGACTAGGACAGGGAAGCACAGGGAGCCAGCATTCTTGGAGATAACCCCAGGTTCATTTTGGTCTCTAGAGTGGAGACTGTATCTTGGAGTTAGTGTGAGTGTGTATAAACACTGCCCTGCTTTAATATTTGGCTTCTACAAGGGTGAGAATCTATAAAATAGGGAGTGGGCAGACTTGGCTCTCCAGTTGTTCAACTACAACTTCCATCATCCCCAGCCAGGGTGTGGCTGAGGATGATGGGAGTTGTAGTTCAACAACATCTGGAGGACCAAATTTGCACACCCTTGCTATAAAAGAATGAGGTTTGTGTTGATAAAAGATTTGGACGTTAGCTTGTTAAACCTTTGAGTACAAAATCGGATCAGGCTCTTGTGGTTATATCACGGGCTCTCGTTTCTTTCTTGTGCAGCCTACGACACTGAGATAAAGGACTTGGCACTCATGACCTGCTACATCATCTGAAGAGTGTGTGGCTGGCTTGAACCAACAAACTTGACAATATGCTACACTGGAAGAATGTAGCTGGCTTTTCCACCTGTGAGCTTTGGTGAAGCTACTCCTTGACTACACATGGGTAGTCTTTCCATCTGCAGCGTGCAGATGAGGACAGAGATTGAAGCACTCTCCGTTCTGGTTAGCACCCAAGAGCGTTCCTCCATGCTGCTGTGGAAGTTGCTGCCCCTCATTAAGCAATGGCAAACCGCACAGACAAATGACCCAAGAAGAGCTGCAGACATTCTTTCATCCTGTGGCCCGTGGCTTCTCACGCTATGTGAAACACCTCCAATGACCAGAGAGAGATGCCAAGGATGGCATGTTGGGTCATAGATGAGATGCAAGATGGCTCCCCTTCCAGGCTAAATCAGCAGTACCTGCACACGTGCTGTTTAGCCCAGTTCTCCATCTTCCGTCTTCTGGAAAGCAGAGAGAGGGAGGGACCCATATAGGAGGCCATTTTCTGAAAGTCCCTTCCCACACTCAGCCTGGAAAAACAGACAAATGTGATTTGAGACCATATGGCTAGCAAAGCTGCATTATGGTCAGTGCTTGAAGATAATTTAACCTTTCCACTGTAAACATTTTTTAAAAACTTGATTTGGAGCAGAAAGAAATTGAATTACTACTATCTCTTTGGGTATATATTCTGTCTTCAAATCTTCTAGGCTGAAAAGCGTGTTGTGTTAATTGGCATTCTTCCTACTGTCTGAGAAAGTAAACAAAACTTAAATTTCTTTAAATGGCTTCCTCTGAGATTTTTTTAAATCTTTGGCACATAATCCAGTTCATAATGAAGAAGGCTGTTTCTGTTGCAACACACACTTTTGAAACTAAATTAAGCTATTCTGGTTTTTCAGAGGAACAGATGTAGTAAGAGTAGTTGATTTGGCAAAGGTTACACAGGAACTTGAGGTTCTTGAGTTTCCAGGCTAAATGCAGGCTTGAAACAGCTCTAAATCCTTTGTGACACTTGGTTTGGTCCATGCCTTTTCTTAATACCACCATTTTGATGTATTTATTGCATACTGCAGGATGGATTCTGTGGGCTGTGTTTGGAAATCCTGTATGTGAATAAAACCCATTAGGAGACTACATGCTGCTGATTTATTGGTGTTTTTTTAAAAAATAAAAGAAGCATTTCTGTGAAATGTGAGATAATTAATATTTTTGTTCTTGTGTTTTTCCCAGTTTCTTCATGTTCTGGCAATTGTAACTTATTTAATTTTAATAAAAACCTAAGATTTGAAATGCTCAATTGACTGTTATTTTTATCAGTGGAAAAAAGCCTTTATCATTCGAAACGTATCAGTATAAACAAGGTGGAATTTTGTATGTGTATAGGATGTTTATTTCAATCCCAAGACACCCAAGCAAAACCCTTTTCTCCTTTTAAATGGGTGAAGCAAACACATCTCCAGGCTGTCAAGAGTATCTATTCTCTTGGTACAAGAACCTGCTCTGTTTGGTGTAGAATATGCAAAATTTAGTGTTGGCAAAATGTTTTGCCACAACCATGGTGTCACATATGATTCAAGAAGGCCTGATGCTATTCGAGACTAATGTCTTTGGGGTTAGAACTGGGAGACATAAAAGCCCTTGTGGAACAGACCATGGTCTATCTAGTCCAGCTTCCTGTTTCCCACAGTGGCCATTCAGATGGCTCTGGGAATCCCACCAGTAGGAGCTGCAAACCCTGTGCTGCTGCTGCTGTTCCCCTGGAACTAATATTCAGAGCCATCCTGCCTCTGAACCTGGAGGTAGCATATAACCGTCAAGGCTGGTAGCCTTGATAGGTTAGTCCTTGGGAGTTGGCCTCCTGAATACCTTAAGGCAGGAATTCTTTGCATTGGGTCCCCAGATGTCATCGGACTACCTTAGGGGTGATGGGAGTTGTAGTCCAATGACATCTGGGGACCCAAAGTTGAGAACCCCTGCCTTAAGGTACGGACACTCTTTAATCTTGGGTGTTTAGGGGTCTAAAGGCAATGTACAGGTTCTCTAAGATCTCTAATTCTAGTTGGGGCAGAACAAGGAACTTGAATGTGTTAGTTTTGTTTGTGCTACTGATATAGCTACCTGATGGCACAGTGGGGAACAACTTGACTAGAAAGCTGGTATGTTTCCCAGACTATAGGAAACACCTATATCAGGCAGCAGCGATAGAGGAAGATGCTGAAAGGCATCAAATACTGCGCGGGAGGAGGCAATGGTCAGCCCCTCCCGTATTCTACCAAAGATAACCATAGAGCTCTGTGGTCACCAGGAGTCGACACCGACTCGACAGCACACGTTACCTATACTGCTAATCAGCCATTTCCCAATTTCTGGGTAGCTAAACTCCCTCTGAGCAATGCAGACATGGTGTATGTATCCACCTCGTTCTGTTTCTCCATCTGGCTGACTCAGGCTGAATTCCTACCTCCGTGGCACAGCTGCCTGTCTCCTAAGGTCCCTCTGATCCTGGTTTCCCCATCCAGGAGATTGCTGTATTCCTCAATCATATCCTGCTTCATCACTGCTCAGGACTCCGGGCCTTGTGGCCTGCATCTCCCCCCTGGCTTCAGCAAGTGCTACTTTTAATGGGCTGTGTAGGTGGCAGATGTGTTACTCACCAAGGCTCACCCACCCTAGCCCAGAGCTAGTAGCACCAGCCCGCTTCCAGGGCACAAGACAAAAGCAGAGGGATGTGACTAAGGCGTTTGGTGGCCAAGGAGTCTTGATTAAAAAATGAAGTCAGAAATCGCCTTCAGGCTAAGTACCATGTGATTGGGACAGCAACCTGTTATCAACACGTGAGTGGTGAGCATATGAGACAGGAGGAGAATCCGAAAAATTGATTTGGGGGGAAATAAAGCAAAAAATTGGGATTACTTTCTTAGGGAGAGCTGGAGGCAGTTTTATGTAATAGATCATTCTATGACTCGCATAGCTTTAGTCGGCTAACAGCAGGAAGCAAACAGGTGGACCAAAAAAATGTTCCAACTTCAGCCTCCTGAGAATTTCCCACCCATAAAGGGCTGAAAAACTTATCACACCAACTAATGAGTCAAACTTTGGCTAGAGGCAATGGGGAAAAGAAGACTGCAGACCAACAAAGGGGTCATTTCTGCTATTAGCCAGCTCCTGAGTTTATCTGCAGCTTCCCCCAGAGCAAGGATACTCGGGCTGGAGTCAGTGGGTGTTGTTGGACTACAACTCCCATCATTTCCAGCCACAGTTGTGTCTGGTAGTGATGGGAGTTGGTCTCTCGGTGGTGCAATCACTGCTGTCGTCGAGTCCATCCACCTTGCTGCTGGTTGTCCTCTTCTTCTCTTGCCTTCCACTTTCCCCCGCATTATGGACTTCTCAAGGGAGCTAGGTCTTTGCATAATGTGTCCGAAGTAGGATAGTTTGAGCCTGGTCATTTGTGCCTCGAGTGAAAATTCTGGACTGATTTGTTCTATTATTATTTTATTATTTTTACATTTATATCCTGCTCTTCCTCCAAGGAGCCCAGAGTGGTGTACTACATACTTGAGTTTCTCTTTCACAACAACCCTGTGAAGTAGGTTAGGCTGAGAGAGAAGTGACTGGCCCAGAGTCACCCAGCTAGTTTCATGGCTGAATGGGGATTTGAACTCGGGTCTCCCCGGTCCTAGTCCAGCACTCTAACCACTACACCACACTGGCTCTCTATGATCCATGTGTTTGTTTTCCTGGCTGTCCATGGTCTCCTCAAAAGTCTTCTCCAGTAACAAAGTACTGGTGCTGATAACCAGTAGGGCTGGTAGCACCTCTTTTAAGGAATAGCCTCCCCAGTGAGGTTTGCCTGGCCCTCACCCAGGGCTTTAAAAATGGTTTTTAAAATGTGTTTGTTTCTATCCTATTGTTATTTTTTAAAAGGACTTTTTAAAGCTTTTAATTGTTTTGTTCAGTTGTTTTATTGCTTTATTTTGTGAGCTGCCCACAGTACGGTTGTTACGAGGTGGCCGACAAAGTTGTTGCCATTGTCATTAGTGTTATTATCCGTGGTGCCAATCTAAGGTGGAAAATGCAGTATATTTCTACAGTGCTGTGAAATACATGGGTGTGGTGGTTTGGCCATAATGCCTTGTGTAATGTTCCTTCCTGTACCATTTCTGTCAACAAAGTACAAATGGTTTGGGGTTTTTATATATTTAATGCTTACATCTTGTAGAAACCAATTCCAGCTTTTGGAACAATGGTCTGTAGCTATAATTGAATCTCTGTACAATTAACAGATTTGTCCCCAAAGTGAGATTGGCTTAATTTCAGAAATTAGTCCCAAATGATAGGAACCACATGACCTGCTAAGTGTAGGCTACTGGGGCAGGTAATTCTCCTCCAATTACCTGACAGGGCAGGCGAATAAGCAAGGCATTTAGTGCTGACACCAGCCGGCACGTTGCCACATTATTGTCCCCTTGAGCATAGGTAATGGTGTTCCCCTTGATTAGGAGAAATTGTGGGAGATTAACTCTGTGCTCCATGGGAGAAACAAAATGGCGGTCAGATGAGTACCACTCCCTCTGTTCTTGTTGGGAGAAGTTTATTTCTGGTTAGCCGATGATCAGGGATCTCTGGGGGAATCCTCAGAGCAAGGAGCTAGAAAAGCGCTGGTCTTGTGGTAGCAAGCATGACTTGTCCCTTTAGCTAGGCAGGGTCGGCGCTGCTTGCATATGAAAGGGAGACTAGAAGTGTGAGCACTGTCAGAGGTTCCCCTTGGGGGATGATGGAGCCGCTCTGGGAAGAGCATCTAGGTTCCCTCCCTGGCTGCATCTCCAAGATAGAGCTGAGAGAGATTCCTGCCTGCAACCTTGCAGAAGCCACTGCCAGTCTGTGTAGACAATACTGAGCGAGATGGACCTATCATGTTACTCCATAATATATGGCAGCTTCCTATGTCCCTGAGTAGTGCACAATCTTGGTGCCAGGTGTTACCATCAAGGTGGGATATTCTTTCTTGGGCCACAAAGGGTTTAGCTGTAAATACCTCAAGCCCTTTTATCTCTGGAGGCCCATCCTCCCTCAGCGGAGGAAGGTGTCCTGAGACGGGTCGCCTCCCACCCACTTCACGGGCAGGACCATCTCAACCAGGCAGTCTTTGCGCTGAGCCAGCCTCACTCACTCCTAGTTCTCCCTGCTCTGCAGAAACCCACTGGTTTGGGGAGTCTTCTGCTCTGTTTTTCATCTCTACAGACAAGATCTTCTATCCCTTCCCCAGCTTGGCAGGTTAGGAAGGGAACACGACTTTCTTCATATCGGCCTTACTGACTTCATTCTGTAATATCTGATATTTCCCCTCGGATTTCTGCTGCCACTGTTAATAGACCTATTTGGTTTTCCATCTGCATTAGCACTGCAGATTTTGTTCATCGGTAGTGGCCTGACTGATGGAATGCATTGATTTCTACCTCAACCCAGTTGATTTTCTGCCTTGATTACTTAATTGTGATTGACTTTGGGATCCTCTCTTTTCATTGATTGGTGCAACAGCCTTAATTGATTGGGGCTTCAACTCTTAAAGACACCTTAACTACAAGAGACCAGCTGGCTTCTAATAAAAGTGAGTCAGGCAGCTGGGGTCTCCAGCAGTGTTTTCTGTAACAGAAATCCCCAGATGTTGTTGACTACAACTCCCATCATCCTCAGCTGCAATGACCTTTGGCTGGGGATTATGGGAGTAGTAGTCAGAATCCCTGTTACAGAGAACACTGATCTCCAGTGATGGCGAGGTGAGGGGAGAAACTCCCATGAAGGACCTGGTTCTGCAGAGACCTTCCAGGCACAGGAGATTTCCCACCTAACTCAACACAGTGCCAGTGGTGGCACTGGAGATGGCTCAGGATGCAGGCATGACGGTGTCAGTTCAGGGGCATGGTGTAGCAGCCAGTGTTGGACTAGGACCAGGGAGACCTGAGTTCAAATCCCTGTTCAGCCATGAAACTCATGGGGTAACTCTGGGCCAGTCCTTTATCTCTCAGCCTAATCTGCCTCACAGGGCTGTTGTGAGGATAAACATCACCACATACGTCATTCTGGGCTCCTTGAAGGAATATAAATGTAAAAATAAAAAGGTCTGGAGACACCCACACAGCCCCTGCATTGCACTGATTCCACCCAACATGGAGATTTACCTCCCACTCTAAAGACAAGAACTAAGGTCAGCACTGCAGTTGACCCTTGGATGTGGCTATGTCCGTACAGAACCATTCTTGGAGACCCACCCAGGGAGACACACTGCCATTCAACAAAGACGTTGTAGGTGGCTCAGGGGGGGCATCGTCAAGAGTGCAGGCTCCCACCCTCCACCTTAACCCCCCTCCCCCCAGTGATCCACTGGGCACAGCAGTGCCACCTCAAGGCCAACCAAGTTCATGGAAGCAGGCTTGGATGTTTTCAAAATGTGCTTTGAGATCAAGACCATGGTGAAATCTAGGACCAACAAAGGGAAGTACTTTTTCACACAACGCATAATCCACTTGTGGAATTCTCTGCCACAAGATGTGGTGACAGTCAACCACCTGGATGGCTTTAAGAAGGGTTTGGATAACTTCATGGAGGAGAGGTCTATCAACGGCTACTAGTTGGAGGGCTGTGGGCCACCTCCAGCCTCAAAGGCAGGATGCCTCTGAGTACCAGTTGCAGAGGAGTCACATCAGGAGGGAGGACATGCCCTCAACTCTTGCCAGTGGCTTCCAGCAGCATCTAGTGGGCCACTGTGCGAAACAGGGTGCTGGACTAGATGGGCTTCCTTGGGCCTGATCCAGCAGGGCTGTTCTTATGTTCTTATAAATCCCTCCCTCCTTTAAACTACCAGAGTGGCATGATCTCTACAAGAGTTGGTACATCCTGTAGGCAACAAGCCTCGGTTGCCCGCCTTAGAGCTGATGCAGAGTCTTTGTATGCTGAATTTTGGTGTTGGGCTCTGAATGGGGTAAAGAAAGTTTAGACACAACAGAGACTGGTCTTCCTCTCCAACTCCGAGTTGTGTTTGTGTGTGAGCAGCCCATGGATACAGATTCATTATATTAGTCCCCCAAGGACTGAGAAATTAATGGCCCCAAAGCAGAGTGAATGAAACCCACTCATCTCCTCCTCCCCCCATCCAGCCCTGAGGTCCCACACCTAGGCTAAGGAGCAATTTTATACAAAGCTGTGGGTAAACATTGCAGGGTGGTTACAAGCCATGAGTTGAATGGGATGAAAGCTCAAGATGCCTCTTTTGGCATGACTTGGGGTGTCCGTTCCACAAAACGACAAGAGGGCAACCATTTGCAAAGAATGATGTTTCTGGATGTTTCCAGGATCCCCCTGCCAGACAGGCACTGGGAACGGGCCCAGAAACCTCTTCAGCAGCTGGTGCCACTGGTGTGGGATTGCACTGCTGTGGTCTCTCAGACCTGTTCCTGTTATGAGAAACCATCTAGAACATGGCTGCTAGTCTACAGCTGGTTTCTGAGCCTTTTGGGTATGTGACCCTATAACAATAAGGACGACGGAAAGGCTGAGTTCACCATCTGGCCGAGCAAAACCTCAGCAGGTTTCCTTCTGTCTGTGCTATTCTAATCCACAAGCATTCAGCAGTGGCTCAGCGGGGTGAAGGCTCTAAAGAGAAAACTACCATGGGGCCAGCAGTAGCCCGCTTCCAGAGTCACATGGCTGAACAGAAGTGGAAGAAAGCAAGGTCACCTGCCATTCTCACACCAGCAGGTAGCCAGCTGTACCGTCCCTTTGTGAGGCTGTGCCTGCCCACGGCTCTTTTTTTGGGGACCACAATAGGACTTGGAAAACGGGAACCGAAGAGATGGTGAGCGGTCTGCGGCTAGGGCTGACCCCTGCTGGTGAAAAGGATCCCTGCGTCATAACATCTCACCCCCCTTAAATGGGCTTGTTTTCTCTCAAAGCAGCCCACACAGCTGGGTTTAGGTGCAAACAGAGTATTTTTACCTCCCGCCTTGCAACAGCTTGCATAAGGAACGTCAGTCATCCACAGCAGCTTCTTCCTACTCGTGTCTCTTCCAGTTGCCTGGGCGTTCTGCAGCCTCCCTGTGCACCACAGTGATGGATTTTCCTTTTTTCAGACTGCCCTTAGTGGGGTCTTCCTGTTGCAATATGGACTGGCATCCAAGATCATCAGCTTCAGAAGCCCACCATAAACTGGAAAGCGTTGGGGCAAGTGTCTCATCTGTGGACTCCCACTGTTCACCCTTTTACACTACACACACACACACACACACACACACACACACACACACACACACACACACAATCCCGCCACCAGCACACCCCCTTCTCACCTCCCACACTGTCTCGATCTCCTCTAGATCCCTCAGAGCTGCAGGGCTGACTCTGACTGCCCTCCTGATGCCCAGGTGCTGTTCTGAGCCCTCCCAGCTGCACAAGGCCAACACTGGTCTCTGGTCCCCACTTCCTTCTTCAGCACAGAGCTGCGTCAACAGCTTGAATCAGGGACTGAAGTCTTTGGGGATTTGTCACCTTCCATCTTTTCTTCAGGCTGCCCACAAAACTCTGTGCCAATAGTGGGAACTAGGAACCATCTTCCGCCTGCTTCCTTTTTGGGCCTCTCCCCCCACCCCACAGATCTCCTTCTAGCGGGCTCCCTTAGCCAGGACTCCTGACAATTCCCCTCTGCCTCCCCCTGCCCCACCAAGCTTTCTTTTGATTCGACTCACTCCCACCCATCTTTCCCTCCCTGACTCTGCTCCTGCTCACCCTTCGCCTTCTCCCCTCTCCTTAGCTGGAATATTTGGATGGAGAAGGAGGATGCCTGTTTTCTTGTCTGCAGATGCCCTGCCATTGTACCCCAGAAACATGTTTGCAACCAGGGGCCAGAAGAGCACTTCCCACATCACTTGCATGTTTCTAGTTCAACCAGTCACTGTAGGAGGCTGAACTGAGAAGTATGCTATGTCACAGACTGGGAGAGAGGAGAGGAGAGAAGGTACACAGAATCCGGTGTCTCTGCGGTCTTATTTACTGGGGCGGAGGGAGGAGGCACTCAGAATCTGGTCCCTGCTAAATACACACACAACCTTTGTGGTGTCTGTAAGGAAAACCACAGTAGTGCGCACTAATTTCTGGAAGTCCTTTTAAAGCTTCTACAGATGGTATTCACCATATGCCCACGGCTAAACAGCATCTCTCTCTCTCTCTCTCTCACACACACACACACACACACACCCCTGTGTGTCATCTACTATGTAACAGACTTCTTTGAGCCTTAGAATCCCATTCCATCTACAAACGTCCTTCAGGGCAAGGCACGTCCTAGGGCAATTCACACGAGCATAAGCTGTGTAGGAGAAGAATCCTACCCCGTTTCGGGAGCTGGGCGCACTCCTGCTTCGTGCTTGCGTGCATGTGAAATGTAAGGTTGGAGGCAGGGAGCTTGCTCGTCTGTCAAGCCCCAGCTGGGTAGGACGAAGGCACCACTCCCATTCCGCCCCCAGCTCTGGAATGTGGTAGATGAGAAAGCTGGGGCTTAATGGACGAGCAAGCTCCCTGCCTCCTACCTTGCTTTTCACATGCACACAAGCACAAAGCAGGAGTGCGCCCAGCTCCCAAAACAGGGCAAGATTCTTCTCCTACACAGCTTATGCTCGTGTGAACTGCCCCCACCCCCACATAGGCATGAATGTTAAATCCACACCAAACAATATTTTCGTGCGCGCATACTGCGAAGGCCTGATTGGCCACAAAACGGTAGCGCACATGCGCAGGCACCAGCAACAGCACAGGCTCACCTTCCGTGACTGCCTCTATGGGGGTTTCCCATTCGTTCTTCCACATGCCCCTCTGTGTAGGAATGTTGTGATGCCAAGGTAATGCCACAGTTTCCCAAAACATGGAGCAGTCCCTCTAAGGTCTTTTGCCTCAAAGAGAGGGGGACCTTCGGAATCCAGAGACGTTGGATGTGGGTTTTGGACATTATTGTTTTGGCCTTTGCAGCAATGTGGGAATTAGCCAACAAATATGCAAAATGAGGCAGAAACTGGAGGAGGAAAGAACAACTAGGCCAAACTCTTCTCTTTCTCCCCCCACCACAACTGCTTCCCAGCACATACAAAGAAGCCAGAACGCACCCAGGTCATGTAGCCAAGGAAACAGAGTGCCTTTATTCTGCGAAGTTTAAACAAGACGTGACTTGAGAATTGGCAACAAACCCAGGAGTGCAGCCTGGCCCTCCCCACCCCTCAAACAACCTTGCTTCCAAGGATGGGGCGGGGGTGCGGCCAGGGAGAAAGAGACAGCCCTCTTCCCTGCCCTCCCGCAAGCAAGGGACACTCCCGGGAGGGGCACGCCTCCAGACTCTGGCTCCCTCGGAGTTCCAGACACAGGAAAGGCGGGGGAGATGGCGGCATCCCACCCTGATACGTTCTCAGAACAGAACATGGCTCGCTCAGGAGTCTGTCCCCTTCCCCAGCCTGCCCCGTTGTTGCCCCTCAGGGGGCCCAAGCACAAGAGGGAAGGGGGTTAAACATACAGGATGAGTGTGTATACATTATATATATATTCATATTTATAAGAGTCATTCTGTGCAGTGCTTCCTCAGAAGAGTCCACACTGCTAGGCTAGGAGCAGACGCCCCCTCCCCTGTCACAGGCAGGGCACCCCAAAGGGGGACCTGGGGGTCTTGGATTCTAGTTCCTCTCCTGCTCCTCCTGCCCACCACAGCCCCAAGCCAGGAACAGAACCCAGGTGTCCTGGCCCCCACTTGGTTTTGAGACCCGCCTCCCCGCTCCCCAAAGGGGGAAGGGGAGGGGCTTGGGAACAGCAACAAAATCAAACACAGGGGAGCCAAGGTGGGGTTGAGACCCCCCCCACACTTCCCACCCCCTAAAGGCAAAGCCATCTGTGTGATCAGAAAATAAAAGGAGAGGCTTGGTGGGGGGGAGGGGGGTGTCCCTCCTGCCAGCAGGCAGAACCTGTCCGGAGGTGACCAGGTGGGCGAGGCAGCCCAGGTGCCCCCTCAGTCATCTATACAAATCACCTCCCCACTCTTCGCCTCCTTCTTCTCCAGACTCTCGCCTTCTTTTTCCTTCTTCACAATCACGGGGGGACCGTTGGCTGCCATTCAACATGCGGAAGGAGACAAAAAGGGTAGGATTTGGACCATGCAGCTCCCAATTCCACTCCCTCCCTCCAAGGGGTCTGACTGGTGGCCCCTCTGGCCTGGTGCGAAAAAGAAGGGCACTCAGGTGACAGACTCACTAGCCCCGCCTGTCATCCCCCCACTGCCATTCAATCACCCAAGACAGCCTACCTCTGACCATGGAGGTTAGTGGCCACATACTGTATGCACACTCTCGGACCCCTCTCCTCCCCCCACACCCCATAATGATCTAGTCTCTGCTCCACCATCAGCCTTTGTCTGTGTGGCAGAGAGTTGTAAGCCCAGGGTTCTCCCAGAAGGAGGCGGGCTTCCCAACTGGGGTGCTTGCTCAGAGGGCTGAACTTCAGCCCAGGCTCCCAGCTCTTAACACTCAGCTTTGCATGCAGAAGATCCCAGGTTGAGTGCCCAGCAGCATCTCCAGCGGGGGCTGGAAAGATTCCTGCCCGAAACCTTGGAGAGCCACTGCCAGTCAGTGTGGACGAGACTGAGCTAGATGGACCCAGGGTCTGACTCGGTAGAAGGCAGCTCCCTCTGTCCCACCCTACCTCCATCTAAGAGCCTGGGAGAGAACCCAGGAATTCTGGGTCTCCTCCCCTTCTCCCCACAAGCCCTTGTTCCCCTTTGTTGGCATCTAACAAGCCTCCTCCCCTTCCTGTGTCTGATTTCCTGTCCAAGGATCCATGCTGCTTTCCTAGAGTGGTCCAGGAGGAAGGCCAGAGGGCCGGCCTAATGGAGGCTTTGCAGCATTTCAAGCATCCCACGTGCTGATGACCCTCCCCACCCCCATCCACTTTTCTGAACTTTTACAAGGTTTCCTCCTCCCCACAGCCTGCAGTGATCCCAAGAGCGCATTGCCTACCCCCATCCCCCACTTGCCCCCTAACCAACCTGTGATGAAGGAGCCAGTGGGCATTTGGCTGTAGTTGGCGCCCATTGTGGGCAGGGCCCCGCCAGGAGTGGTACCAAAGGAGCCTCCAAAGGTGGGAGGGGTGGCATAGGGCCCAGGAGGGAAGGTCTGTGAGAAGAGGAGAGGAGGAGGAAGAGGAGCCGGCTGAGTTCTGAGTACCCGGCAGCTGCATATGTCACCGCAGAATTCCTCTACCGCGGGGCTGCACAGCTTTGGCCCTGCGATTGGACTACAACTCCCATAATTCCCAGCCACTGTGGCCAACAGTCAGGGATGATGAGATTTATAGTCCAGCTGCTGCTGCAGCCCTTACTCGGCTGATTTTGTTTCAGACTGCATTCACACGGACAGAACCCACACAGCATTCGATCTTGTCATGAACTGCCCCCACCCTCCACACTGACAATCCCTTCACAGTCCTGCCCAGGGAAATGAGGTCTATTTTATTTATTTAGATTTACACTTACACACACACACACACACACACACACCACCTTTGTCCTAAGATGCAGTTAACAAAATGATTAAAACAATTCAATAAAAACAGGACAAATACAGCTAAAAGTTTAAAAAGAGCAGCGCACTGGATAAAACGGGCAGTTTTTCCTCCTAAAGGCTGGGAGAGAGAGGGCCATGCAGGTCCCAGCTGGGAGCGAGTGCCACAGCCTGGGGGCAACCACTGAGAAGGCCCCGTCCCACATGATCAGCCAATGGGGAGCAGGTGTCAGCAGATGAAGCAGAGCACTCCCAGCCGACCTAGTCAGGTGGGTAGATTCAGCTGGAAGCAGGCGGTCCCTAAGTACCCGGGGTTCCCTAAATGAGAGTGGAAATGGGGCAAGCAGTTACCGGGGTAGTCTGTGTCTCATTCCCTTTGCTGGCCAGGCGGCTGAGGATGCTGCGTTCGGACATCTGGAGACGGGCAGCGATGGGGGGGATGCGGGACAGCGTGGCGGGCAGGCGGGTCACATCTGCCTTCATGTCACTGAGGAGTTCCTCCAGTTGGTTCAGCACTGGCATGGCATCAGGAGAGAGAGAGAGAGAGAGAGAGAGAAGGAGAAAGACCAAAATGCGTCAAGATAGCAGAGCCCAGGCAACAAGTGACCTCTCGACCCCCATGATCCACTTGCCACACCTACCATGAAATATCTTTTCACCAAGGAGTGGTGCATGCCGCCCCCCATCTCCCCTATTGGGGACTCTACTCCCTGAGCTAAACCTACTCCAGAGATGCACTTAACTTACCTAAAGCAAACCCAATCCATCTTTTCCTGCCTACCATCCACGGAGACGGAACTCCACCCACCAGCCCAGACTGCACACCACTCAACACAGAGAAGTCCACCCTAGAAGGCCACAAGGCATTTTAGATCCTCAGATTATTCTGAGCGGATGGGGGGAGATGAACGCAGCAAGGAGGCTTATGGGAGGAGACTGAACACAAGAGATACTCACATGACACTGGTGAGGAGATACACCAGAGAAACTCACAGGGAAACAAACCAGAGAAACGTGAGAAATGCACCAGAGATATGCAGGAAGTGAAATACGTAAGAGGTATCCACATGATATTTTATGAGGACAAATGTGAACTGGTGCTACTCACATGCTACTTGGTGGAGAAATACAGTACATGAGAGAGACTACAAAAGCCCTGAGCTAGAAATACGAGAAGCACCCAGTGTATACAATGCAAGAGAAGTTTCTGGGGATCTTTTTTGTTTTTTTTAAAAAAGAGCTATCAAAAGCCCTGAAGATAATTGTGTAAAGAGATACTCAAGGAGGTACTCCACAGTTAGACCAAAGGTACTCAGTGGAGGAGTAACTCAGCAGGCATGCTTGGCAGGGGTGGGGATACTCAGAAGTTAAAGAAATGCTTGGAGGATGCTCAGCTGGCACACAAAAGATTGTTGGCAGATATTCAGAAGATACTTGTGGGATACTCCATGGGTAAACCAAAGCAGATACACCAAAGATACACAGAGCAGGATCAAGGAGACAACCATACACAGCGGCTTTTCTGATCACAACCGCACTTTAATGGATTCAGAGCATGGTACAGAAGGATGCAGCACAGAGGCGCGGGGTGAGGGGAGTTACATGGACTGTCCTCTCCGGGCCCGCCTACCCGCCCGCCTCTTACCCTTGTGCAGGACGGCGTTGGCAGGCTTGTTGCCGGCCAGAGATTCCTTGGACAAGTGCTGGTGGCTCTCGGCCAGACACTCCACCTCAGCAAAGCGGGTGTTGAGGGCCATGGCCGGGTGGCTAGGGTCCTGAGTCATGTTCAGGTAGGCGGCTCTGCGCAGCTGCTCCTCGATCACCAAGGCTTGTTCCAAGAGCTGCAGGACGGAAGGGAGGAATCCACAAGAAAAGAGTGGATACCATGAGACGGTAGCTGAGCTCAACATGGTCTCCTTCCCAAGGTAGTTTCAGCCAGGACCTGGCATTTGTCTGTTGCCAGAAGGAGCAGATTTGGCAACCTTGATTAATCCATGTTCTGATTCACATGACTGTTCAAATCCAGGTTTAATGTAGGCTACCAACATTAGCATGATTGTGTGAACTCATACCACAGAAGGAATCCCAGATGCATCTCAGGCCATAAACCACCTTGGCATGTGCTCAATGTTGGTCCCCACCTTAAACCTAGATTCACACAATTGTGTGAACAGTGAACAGAACTAATTCAAAAACTAGGTTTACAGTATTTACTCCAATCAACTCTAAATTTAAGATGACCCCCTTAAAAAATACAGGTTATACCTGTATTTATCCAAAAGGAAAAGGATCCTGAATTTAAGATGAGCCGGCTTCTAACGTAAAAGAACTTGGAAAAACCTAGTCTTGGATTCAGGTAAATATGGTACTTATTAATGATGTTTCTTCTAAACCAGAAGTTCCCAACCTTGGGTTTCTAGATGTTGTTGGACTACAATTCCTATCATTCCCAGATACAGTGGCCTGGTTGCCAATTAATGGCCTTTGGCCATCTTAGTCCAACATCTAGGGACCCAAGGTTGGGAATCTCTGTTCTAAACTGCAGAGAGGGACAAGGAGTTATTTAGAGACCGTGCCAATGCAAGGCCTTGCTCAGCCCTCTTCTGGCTCTTTGAGCGTTCCCCAGGTGTTGAATTCAAGTTTATTTAAGGGCCAGAGAGAAGTGGAGAATCCCAGGGTGCTCGTTTCTGTGCCCAATACCAAACACGACATTTGTGCAATGTGGTCTTGGGAACACACAACAGATCTGATGGCCACATCAGATCTCAGAGGATCATCTGAGATTGTTTTAGAGAGCGTTGACTAGTTGCCATCCTTAATTGGCAATCCCTGGCTATGCTGTCAAAGTTATGCTCAAATTTAAGCTTTAAAATGCTGGAAAGTCAATTTTTGAGTTACACAGAACACTGCACCTGAAGACAGAAATTCTGTGGCTACAACCAGGTCCAAGCCCTAGAATTCTTATCTAGATGTATTCGTTAGTCACACCTTGAACCTTCTGGCTAGGAACTTGTTCTTCATCTCCAAGAAGTTCCCCTTGTTGGCTTCAGTCTTGAAGGGTTCATTGATGATGGCAAACTGGTTGTCATTCTGGATATCCTGCCAACGAGCATAGCCATGACTGCAGAGCAGTGGGAGGGGGGACATTAAGGAACCACCACAGCTACAGGTGGAACAAAGCATGGCGTCACACCCATGGTCCTGCTACACCTGGGGCCTTTCCCAGTCATGATACCAAACATATTTGAACTGGGGGTACCACTAATGGGACCTCTGGAATCTGGTCTGCTGCCAACTGACCCCGCACCCTTCAGCGCCTATCCTGGGTCTTACGAAGGCAAGGAAGCCCAGTCATACACCCTCAGTTGCTACAACCCTCCTCTGATTAACCCCTTAGGGCTAGATCAGGAGGATGGGCAAGCATCAGATTTCTATACTCTTACCTAGTTTCTTTTTTAAAAAAATAGAAACCTCTAGTCTCACAATGAGTTTTAAATACTTGCAGAAGTGTTCAACGCATCATAAACATGTACCTTTTGGCATGAAGAGGACCAGCTGAAATTGTAAAAAAAGCCTTAATCTGAAATCCTAAATTTGCTTAATAAGACCTATGTCCCATTGAACTCAGTGGGGTACATTTCTTAGGATCGTGGTGCACAAGAGGGAGCAAACCCCTCCACTGCCTCAGCAGCCCTCTTCAACTCCTCAAATGCACCAGGTACACTCCATTCCAAGCCTAGAAGTAGGGAGGAAGCTGCTGGGTCCGAGTGCCTGCTTGGCAATGACTGGAGACACCCCATGAGTAGCAGGGCAGTTGCTGAGCAGGCACTAGGACCCAGAAGCTCAGGACCTCTTTTCAGCCCCTAAGCGACCTGTACTGGAGGAGGCTAGAGAGGAAAGCACTGAAGTCAGCTTATTTATTGCAAGCGACAATTTGCTCCCTCAAAAAATTCCTAGTGCAGAGAATGGCCACTGGTTCCGAGTCTGCTCTCACATGGAAGCTAGGAGGGAGGGAGGGAGGGAGGCAGACAGACAGGAAGCCAGCCAGCCAGCCAGCCAGCAGCCATGCCTCACCTGGATTAGGTACCCATTCCCATTCCAAGTGTATAGTCCTCCTCACCACCCTGCGCTCTCACAGTTCTCACCAAGGCTTGTGTCATTGGTCGGGGAACAGCTCCCCTGATTCAGACCAAAGGATACAGGACAATGCCAGCCAGTAGCCAGTAGTCATGCCGGCGGTGCCAGATCTCATTCAGCTTGCTGGAGGAGATGGCTGCTCGCTCCTCATTCTGCCACAGAGTGTGGAGCTCTAGAAAGAGAGAGAGAGATGTCCGTAGACCAAGGACCGTCACTGTTTTCCAGGCAGGGGCCACGTTGGCAAACAGCCTTCCACGTGAGATTCATTTCCCACCGTGCTAGGAAGGCCCTTTAAGAGAGATGGAGCCCTGAGTCTGCTCCTGGTGCATGCTGGGACCCTGTCTAATTTGCATTCAGCCCTGTCTAAGGGGAGCAAGTGGACAGCACAGCCCATCTTAAAGGGACACCTTTCCACACTGGGGAAGGAGGAGCCTTTTCTTACAGACTTTTGGAGGAAAGCCCTGGGAAGGGCCACACTTCCCAGAGCTTCATGCAGGCCTTCCACGATGGCACAGGGGCTGAAGAGGGCTCCATTTCCCTGAAAGGATCCCCCCGTGCTGGGCAAGATGCAGCATAGCACAGTCAAACTCAAATCTCTATTGTTACAATCATTCAACCAGCAAAACACAAAGTACAAACACTTTACATGTTTGCTTTTATGTAAAGTTTTTGTGCTTTGTGTTTTGCTGGTTGAATGACCAGCAAAGATTTGATTTCAGCACGGCACAGTGCGAAGGGTCGCCTCTGCATGGCACCAGGGGGACTGTGCAGAGTATTCAGCCTTGGCCAAAGCTTCACACAGGCCCAATCAACAATTAGGGAGCTCCACATAGGCTTGATCTCCACAATAAAGAGCACCGTCATAGATAATGCTGCCACCAAAGTCAATAGACAGGGTGCGTTTGCCCCTACCATTGCACACATTACAGCTCCGCTCATGCTTTATCCTCACCATAACGCAACACAGACATGGTTTATTTCAGACCACCAGACAGAGCAAGAGACTGTCCTTCCCTGGGCAACTCAAAGGTGCATCCTACAGTCTCGCAGCGCCACACCCGCTCCCAGCAACAGCTCATCTCCCACCTTGGCTTACCTGTGAAGCCGCCATCAGCAATGTTGAACATGAACCGGGGTTTCTCAGCCTTGTCCTCCTTCTTGCCGTTGTTCCGGCTCTCATCTTTGATGCTGCTGACTTTGGGCTCCTTTCCAGCCTCTCTCTCGGCTTTCGCCTCTTCTTTGGAGAGGGAAGGTTAAAATGTGAAGGTGAATGACCACACTCCATCCCCTCCTGAAGCCCTGGCTCTCCCATTTCAGGCTTCCCTGCTGGAGGGAACTGGCAGAATTTGACAGAAGTCGCATCCACCACTCCAGCGCCTGTCTCTCTCTACAGCCATGCAGAATCATCCTGAAGAGTAGGGATGTGCAGAACATTTCACGGATCAAAACGTTTTGCCTCAGAACGGGCCGTTTCAAGCGTTCCAAGCTCGGAACAGAAACTCCTTTAAAAAGCGGGCCTGTTTCAACATCAGAATGGATCAACTCATTCTGAGGCAGAACGTTTCACCCCATTCCAAATACCTTTTTGGAATTCAAAAAGGCACCCGTGCATGCACCGAGGCCACAAAAACACCATTTTAGAATCCAAAATGGCATTTGAAATGTTCTGTTCAGAACGGGGTTGTTCGATTGGAACAACTGGCTCCCCCGGGTGTCCCAATAGAATGATCTGTGGTTTTTGTGTTCCACTCCGAACTTGTAATGGAACACAAAAATTTGTTCTGTGCACAAAGCTACTGCAGAGGTCAATGCTTGTCAGAAAGAGAACGGGGTTAGAGACGGGTTCCCTTTGCTCTTTCCCATGCAGCTCCAGCAATCCTGCCCTGATCAGACCACTACCAGAAGCTGGGGCAGGGCAGAGAAAGGTGAACAAACCTGGAGAGTAAGAAGGCCCTCCCTAGCCAGAGTCCTGTTTGTTTCTTCTGTCTTGGCCAGCCTCCAACAGTGGCTCAAATTCTAGGCTGTACAAGGCCTCAGTCCTGTATAGGGACTGATTCTGAGAAGCCCCCACTACATTTTGCTTCCGATATGTCCCACCATTACCTTTCTTCACCTCCTGCATTTCCCCCTCCGCCTTTTCCTTGTTCTCGTCACACTCCATGGGTTTCTCATCAGCCACAAGTTTCTCTGGATCAGCATCTGAAACTTTGGAAAGTGCAAGGACAACATGAGGGATGCGAGGCAGGGAAGAGTCTTCAGACCCCGCAAGGGCTTCTGCTCATGCAGAACCCACACAGCAAGCCATGAAAGGGATCTCAGTAGCTGAGATGCAGCGTTGAGATCACACCGAATGGAATCTTGGCTAAAATCACGACAATCTCTTTTTTTAACTTTTCATCTAAGGGAATATCAGAGTTTCTAGCCCTCTGTGAAAACCAACAAGTGAGAAGGAACTCGGGCTGGATCTGCCACTGACCAGAAGGTCCTTCTCACAGCCCAAATTCCTTTTCGCTTGCCATCAAAGAGCAGGTGGGGATGCTGGGAATATGACTAAGGTTGCCATGTAGGAAAAGACAAGCAGTTCCAATGACTATAACTATACTCTTCCTTAATACCAAGGAAGCCTTCACTGCAATTCAGATTGGGTGCCCAATGCACCTAGCACTTCTCTGACACAAAACATAAGAACAGCCTTGTTGGATTGAGGCCCAAGGCCTATCTAGTCCAGCATCCTGCTTCCCACAGTGGCCCACCAGATGCCTCCGGGAAGCCCACAGGCAAGAGGTGAGGACAGGCCCCCTTTCCTGCTGCTGCACCCCTGCAACTGATATTTGGAGGCATCCTGCCTCTAAGGCTGGAGGTAGCCTATAGCCATCAGGAATAGCAGCCATTGACACACCTGTCCTCCAATAATTCGTCTAAGCCCCACTTAAAGCCATCCAAGCTGGTGGCCATCACCACATCCCATGGCGGAGAACTCCATAGGTTAATTATGCACTGTGTGAAAAAATACTTCCTTTTGTTGGTCCTGAATTTCCTGGCAATCAGTTTCATGAGGTGACCCCTGGTTCTTGTGTTGTGAGAGAGGAAGAAAAATGTCTCTCCCTCTATTAAGCGGAGCAGAATGTGTTGTTCCCTTCGTGCCAAAGATGGATAGCCTTCACCACCCCTCCTCCTCGCATCCCCACACTATTTTTGTTTCTTCTTTCTAAACAGTTACCCAGTTTCTCTTTCTCTTCCTTGACCGCAGGCTCGGTTTCGGGTGCCTTCTCCCCAAGCGCCATCAACCTCTCTTCCTCAGGCTTCTGAGAGGCCTCTACCTCTGTCTTCTCCCCTGGGAATGTGGCAGAAACGGGCTGCTCGGGAGCGGAAGGCTGGGAGATGCAAAGCAAAGGGAAGCATGCATACAAAGAGCCACTGCAGAAGGCTGCTCTCAAGATAGGATTAAAGCTGACGGGGGCTGAGTTCTCGTTTGGAAGACTCTGAGCAGCTAGCCAGTTCCACCCAGCAGGCTGGGCAGCAGCAATGGCTAAAGGCTCTATAGCATCCATTTCCACTGACCTTTGGGCCAGCAACACATCACACAGGAACACAGGAAGCTGCCTGACTGAGTCAGACCATTGGTCCATCCAGCTCAGCATTGTCTACACTGACTGGCAATGGCTCTCACCCAGATGCTCTTCACAATCAACATCTTGGTATTTCCCTAGGGCTATTCCTTCTGAAACCACCACACCCACACCCCCACCACCACCCCAAAAAGTACTCCCTCTGACAGCCTTCTGACTTTGATTTGAGGATCATGTACAAGGGAACTCTGGTAGAAGCACAAACCTCCGTCTCCATTTTTTCACTGCCCTTGGCTTCCTTCTCTGGTCTCTCGTCTTTGGCCTCTGAATCCTCCTTTTCTGCCAGGATCGCCCCATCCCCTCTGTCACTCGGAGCTGGGGTAGCTGGTGAGACACAGGAAATGGTCATCTGCCCCCAGGGTTTATCACACCCTCCTTTCGTTCTCCAGCTACACATTTCCCTGTAAACCCCCCACATATCTCAGGACCAACTCAGAGCTGGAGTGAACTGAAGCCACTCCAAATTCACATAATGCTTAACATTTCAACAAACTGAATTTAGACTTAACTTCTGCTCATACTAATACAGCCACCCAATTAAATTCAAATGGCCCATATCTGGCTTCATTTACATTGGTCCCCAGGTGACTCAGGTGACTCAGCCTTAAACAGTGTAGCATAATTCTGACCTCTTGAATACTCATATTAATCTGGAATAACTCACTTAATGTATACTGGCTGCAGTAGCCAATTCGAACTTTAAGAGATCAAACAAGAGAGAGATTCTGACTCCTACTTTGGGTTTTTCTTTGGAGTTCAGCAAACCCTCGCTCAGAATCCTTCACTGGCCCCCTGTTCTCCCTGGGTACGTACCTGGCTTGGAGGTACAGGGAGTATTGGTGCAGCTGGGGTCTGGGGTGGTGGTGGAGGTTTTGATGGTCGGGGACGAAGCTCGGGAGGACTTTTTGGAGTCAGCACTGGGGTCGGGCATCAGTTCTGGCATGCTCCAGCGCCCGTTGATATGTTCAAACTCTTGCACCTGCCATGCAAAGAGACACACCTTTCGGTGAGCCAACACATTCCAGCTGCAGTGTCAACGGCTACAACAACTAACTAGTGCAAAGAAATAAAGGGAGAAATATCCATCCTTTTGATTCAAGTCAGGCTTTCACATGAGGGAGTCAACAGCCATAATGATTGTGGTGCTCCAAATAAGTACACAGAATACAGCCATGCAAATTCACAAACATATGTGTGTTTCAATAATCTACATTAAAAACATATGAATGTAGAAAGTTGCTGTCTACTGAGTCAGACCATTGGTCCATCTAGCCTCAAACTATCTACTCTGATGGACAGCAGCTCTCCAGGGATCCAGGCAGGCATTTTTCTCAGCCCTACTGGAGAGGCTACCAGGGGTTGAAACTGGGACCTTCTGCATGCAGAACAGAGGCTCTGCCACTGAACTATGGCCTCATCATGCTATCTAGGCAGACAAACGTTGCATGTTCTCAAGCTCTTCTCCACCATCCTCAGATTAATTTTTTAGAAACCAGGATTCCTCCAAGATACTCAAGATCATTTCTTTTCCCTTCGAGTAAAAAGTGCATCTAGGCAGAATTTATTTATTTTTATTTATTTATCAAATTTGTACACTGCCCAAAACTTTCATCTCTGCGTGGTTAACAATAGCATAAAACAAGTTAAAAACACATACAACAACTTAAAACAACTTAACAATTGTTAAATAAGTTAACAATCTAAATAATTGTTAAATTAAGTCTTAATTGTTAAGAATAACTTAATAAGTCAATGGATGGTCTGTTATTTTCCTTTATTTGTCGCCCTGTTGCTGCCCGCCTTACCTTTTTCTTCACCAGAGACATGACGCCTATCCGTGTCAGGACCTGCTGCCGTGAGAGACCCTCCCTGGGCACCCCATCAGCAAAGGTCTCAGAACCGTCCGCCCCAGGTTCGCAGAGGTGCCTCATGAAGAGAGAGACGTATGCCCTGGAGAAGCATTAAACCCAACAGCTGAGTGAGGACCTATGCAAGGGAAACTCACCCAAGACGAGAGCCGAACCCACCTCCCCTCTTCACTCTCCATCCCTCAGGCTGCTGCGGTCCGCAGTCTGTGGATCAACTGCTTGGGGAGAGAGGGCCCTGCTTTGGCCCTGGAAACCTAAAGGCAAGCTGATTCCAAATGGGTTGAACTGCAATGACGTCACAGAGAAGCTGGCCAAATCTTTGGCCACTGGGCACTAGGGACTGCAATATGAGGCGCAGCCTATGACAGCAGCCGAACCAAGAGAGAGCAGCGAAGGGAGGAAACCCAAAGGAAGAGGAGTGAGAGCAGAGTATGGATCCTTGCCCACATCCCACACAGGGCAGAGTCCTGGAGTCAGAGTCTTGTTGTTCTACTCCCCTCACACATTTGCCATCAGACTTTCTCTTCCATCTTCATCCATAGAGCATGTGGCTCTGTCTCTGTGGGCCAGCTTGGAAGAAGCCATTGCTCAGGCTCCCCAAAGCACCTGGCCAGCCACAGCTCCCTTCTCTGAGGGATTGCTCTGAGTCTGCATGAGGGAGGGGAGGGGAGCCTCTTCGCCTCACTCTCCAGGAAACACAGACAGAAAAATGGTTGGAGAACATGTCAGATGAGTAAGAACTGTCATCACCTGGCAAACAGAGTGCTGAGGGGGACCTGCCCACCCTATCCCCAAGAGCCTGGGCTCAACTTCAAAACACAAAGATGCACAGCTTGCTCTGTTTGTGCAGGCTGGGCATGTGCATGAGGGGAAGAGGACCAAAGCTCTCCTTTCCCCTGGTTTAGGAGGTTTCAGCAGGCCAGGTGGCATCAAGCTGATTTTTGCCATCAGAATGGCTAGGAGGAGACAAGGCCGGTTCTCATGAGCAGTCATAGGGTAGGACAAGCATCCTATCCAGGTTTGGGAGCCACCCGTGCTCCTGTTTTGTGGCTGTGTGCAAGTAAGAAGCAAGGCAGGGGGCGGGACAAGTGATCTTCGGCAAGGCTCCCGCTGGAAAGGAGGGCTCCATTCTACCCAGCAGCTGTACTCGGCTGTTTAATGAGGGGGGAGGGAAAGGGAGCCTTTCAGATAATGACTCCCCCCGGCCTCTACCTTGCTTTTTACTCATACACAGCTTTAAAACGGGAGTGTGCTCAGCTCCCAAACCTGGGTAGGACGCTTGTCCCACCCTACTGCTGCTTGTGAGAACCAGCCTGCTCTCTCAAGTTTCTTGAGATGCTCATTCCTGGGCTTGTGCAGGACGACTCTGGAATTTACACAATTCTGGTTAGAGCTTCCCAGGAAGTGCTGGTTATCCAGTTTCAAGGAGCCTCTGGGCAGAGCACAGAAGGGGGCCCTTTCCACTAGCAAGGAGGCACAGATCCCCCCACTCACACAGTTACCTACTTGAATTCTTTCTCCGTCTTGCCCCGCAAGTCCCGGACCAGCCACTGGGAGGTGAAGGCGTCCTGGGGAGGCATGCCCCAGCGCATGACAGCGTTCAGGAAGGCTTTTCGCTGGCGGGTGTTGAACCCCAGCACCTGGACAGAAGCAGCACAAGAGCCAGGATCAGCCCCAAATGTCACAGCTACAGCTAAAATATCCCTGACCCACTAACACAGGCATCTGACCATGCACAGGCCGGTAACATTGTTCTGCATTTCCCAAGCTAGGCTCCGAGGCCTTCCCACATGTGTGGCCCCTTTTCTAACCCTCCTTCCCCACAAATCAACTGCTCACGTTGACCTTGACACTCTCTGCCCCAGAAGGATTCTCTAACGACCCACTCATGGCACCGCCCCATTAGGAGAGGGTTCCTCCGCCCACGTGCAAACCATCATTGGGAGCTGCTCACCCACCTCAATGTTCCCACCAACCCGCGCCAGGAGCGGAGGGAGAGGCTTGTCCTTCTCATTCCGGAGCTGCCGTCTGGACTGCCGGCGACCTTGGCACGCAGAAAGAGAGGCTCACAATCAAATCCCTCCAAGGCTGGAGTATTACCAAGAGATGGCCAGGTACCCCCAAAGCCTCCTCCTGGCTTGGCAGCAGACAGAGCAGCCTGACCCAAACCCCCTTGGTGAGGCCTGCCCAAGGCCTGATCTGCCCAAAGGAAGCCAGGGAAAGAGCCCTCTCTCTCCCTGGCACGGCAAGAGGGCCGCGGGTAGGTGGGCTGGGAGCCCAGAAAGGCAAGTGCAGCAAGTGGTGGTGCAAGAAGCAGCCTCCTGCAATGTACAGGCCGCAGGCCACCAGGAAAGAGTTGGTCTCCCTGGGTTTGTGAGGTGCGGAGCAGAGCACATTGCAAACCAAGACACAAGAGCATACATACACAGAGCCCCCGGCCCTTCACATACCACTGCCTGAGAAAGAGTGGGGTCAGAACAGCAGGGCACGTAGGAAGCGGCCCTCTCTTGAGTCAGACCACCTGGCTCAGTACTGTCTACACTGACTGCAGAGTTGCAGGCAGGAGTCTCTCCCAGCCTACCTGGAGATGCTGCCAGGGAGTGAACCTGGGATCCTCTGCATGCATGCTCTCCCACTGAGCTATGGCCTCATCCCCCTAAGGGGAATATTTATTTATTTAGCATATTTGTTTACTGCCCCAAATTCATGTCTCTTCTAGGTGGTCCACAACAAAACACAGATTAAAAAAAAAAGTTAAAACATTACAACACTTTAAAACAATGAAAGATTCTATGAGCCTAGTTAAAAACCTAGGGTGAATAAATGTGTCTTAACAGCCCTTTTAAAAGCTGTCAGAGAAGGGGAGGCTCTTATTTCAGCAGGGAGGGCATTCCAACACCTCAGGGTGGCAATGGAGAAGGTCCCTCCCTGGCATCTGGTGGCAGCTGCAGACAGACCTCCCCGGATCATCTCAATAGACAGCAGGGCTCATAACAGAGAAGGCGCTCCCTTAAATCTTACCGCGCTCACACAGTCTCCCATCCAAATGCAAACTAAGGTGGACCCTGCTTAGCAAAGGGACCCATCATGCACGCTACCTCAAGACCAGCTCTCCCCCCCAATGGAGCATCTCAGTGGTTTCAGGTCTCTGCTTAACAAAAGATGGCCAGCTGTGGGAATAAGGGGGCAGGAAGGGGGCAGGGTGCCTCCTCACGGCCACACAACCTCCAGGCTGCTTTCAGGCCTGCAACAGGGCACAGGAAAACCCAGGTCCTCACCTTCCGGCCTCTCGTCGAAGTCTTCGTCCTCCTCTTCGGAGCCCACAGAGTATTCAGACTGATTGTCTGAAAGATCGTCATGACGGTTTGCAAGCAGTACAAGACTTTTGCCTTTTACATCCTTCCTCCCCGCCTCCCCCCAACAAGGCAGCTCAGTGGAGCTGTTCATCAAAGCCTCTGGATTTTAGAGCTTCTGTGCAAACTGCTGGGAGAGACCGTCACTGGAACTCCACAGGCCTGGAAATACTTGTCCAATGGCCAGGCTGCCATGGGATTTCCAGAGGGGCCCCCCATGAGGCACGTAGGCAGGGCTAGATTACTCTTACCGCACAGTGGGGATGCAGCCCTGCCCAAAAAGGCGTCCACATGCACCTCCTGTGATGGGGAGCTTACAGTGTCTCATACAGCACACAGGAGATGCACAGGAAGCTGCCATATACTGAGTCAGACCATTGGTCTATCTTGCTCAGTATTGTCTACCCAGACCGGCAGCAGCTTCTCCAAGGTTGCAGGCAGGAGCCTCTCACAGCCCTATCTTAGGGATGCTGCCAGGGAATGAATCTGGAACCTTCTGCATGCAAAGCAGATGCAATAGGGAATGCACAAAAATGGATGGCAGGGAATGCCCACTGAAAAGTTCTGGTTCCTTCCAAAGGGCCATAGGAATGCATGCAATGCATTCCGTGGCCTTTTGGAAGGACGAACATAGGAAGCTGCCATATACCAAGCCAAACCATTGGCTCATCTTAACTCAGGATTGTCTTCACAGACTGGCAGCAGCTTCTCCAAGGTTGCAGGCAGGAATTTCTCTCAGCCCAATCTTGGAGATGCTGCCAGGGAGGGAATCTAGAACCTTCTTCATGCAAGCATGCGGGTGCTCTTTCCAGAGCGGCCCCATCCCCTGAGGGGAATATCTTGCAGTGCTCACACATGGACCTTCCCATCCAAGTGCAAACCAAGGTGGACCCTGCTTAGCAAAGGGGACAGTTCAAGCTTGCTGCCACAAGACTAGATATCTCCTCCCACAGAGTGCAGTTCGGGGCTCCGCCCTCTCCTCCTCCGTGCTGACCAGCCTCTCAGCACATACAAACCCAAGCCTGTCAAACCACAGCATCCCTTTTGCTGTCCCCAGTTCCCAGTTCCGAGGGGGAAGGGAGCAAAGCCCCCACAGCCCAAGGCCACTTTGTGCAGAGTGAATTCAGGAGCCCAGGGAGTGCCCCTCTCCTGCCCCCTCCCCGAGGGGCTCACTGAGCACTGACCTTGGTCCTCTTGTGCAGCATCGTTGTAGTTGACCTGTTTGCGGACGCGCTTCCCTTTCCCCAGGTTGCGGGCCAGGTCCTCCTGCTGCTGCTCGTAATGGTGCCGCAGCAGCTTCTCCCAGTAGTCAGGGTCCACGTTCTCTTCCTGCTTGATGATCTCCCGCTCGATCTCTTCAATCTGAGGGGGCAGAACGAGGCCAGGGACAGTGGGACAGACGTGCCACGGCAAAGACATTCACGCTTACAGCACAGGTTGCTTATTTTACTCGTCTGCATTGACTGGCAGCAGCTTTCTAGGGTTTCAGACAGCAGCATTTCCCAGTCCTTCCTGGAGATGCTGCCTCAATCCTTGACAGCATCTTCAAGAGAGGGCTGAGAGAGATTCCTGCCTGCAACCTTGGAGGAGCCGCTGCCAGTCTGGGTAGACAATACTGAGCTAGATGGACCACGGGTCTGACTCGGCATAAGGCAGCTTCCTCTGGCACTGATCTTCTGCACGCAAAGCAGATGCTCTTCCACTGAGCTAGGGTCCTTCCCCTCCCTCCCACCCACATACACCACCACAACACAGCCATCAGCCCACACACCCAGCCTCTCTGCTGATGGGCCCTGGCACAAGGCCTTCCTGTCACGTGAGCCCCAGTCACAACCTCAGAGCGGCCCCCTCCAACTGACCTTGTCCTCCTCTCGAACCACATACTGGGCCACTTTGAAGGAGCTGAGGTACTCATTCATGTTCTGGACGTCCGCGTCATCTGTGGCATCTTGGTTGCGGTCCAGCAGCCGTGCGATGGCTTCGTTGTCATAGTGGATGACGCTGCTGTCCTCTTCTTTGTTCTCCCCTGGAGCAAGGTGGGGAGCGAGGGAGAGAAGAGAAGAGGCTGAGCTTGGGACCTGGGAGACTGCTGAAAGATCCCTCCAAAAGCCCGCTGCGACTTGACATCACACAGCCAGGAATTTCACCTCTAGTACAAGCCCTGATGGGAGCAGAAGCTCCTGCACATCATATGTCACCCTGCCAAGGCTGCACCAAGAAATATCTGCGTCAAGGGATCCCAGCCTTGTTTAACAAGTACGCCCCTTCTGTTGCAAATCTTCTGCTCAGGTACCCCACAGAGATTTTTGGTGTGTGCATGTGTCCGTGTATTACAAACTTGACCCAATGATTTCAGTAAGACTGCTTACAAGTAACTTAATCTGGATGGAAGCCAGTGATTGGAGTAGCCTGTCTCATCACTGCAACATTTACATTGGTACATGCGTATGTATACACATATATACATAAAAGCACAAATTTAAGTGTGGGAAACAAGCTACTACAGTCACTGGCTCACAGCCACACTAAGTTACTCATAAGACAGCTTGCTGAAATGAATTGGACAAGTTTGTTTGTCCCATTAATTCCAATGAGGTACTCCGTGCTAATTTTCTTAAGCCTGTCAAGTCAGGCCAAGGAGAGGGGTATGCTGAGCTTCAGGACACAGCCAGACAATCAGGAGCAGAGGAGGAGAGTCTTCATCTTTCTCCCCCCTTTGCAAGGGGATGCATCACTGAGAATGTGCCGGCTTCAAGACAGTGATCCTCAGATGAGGAAGATATAGATGAAGAAGACATAAGTCTGCAGCGTGGGGAGACAGAAGACCTCCAAGTACCCCTGGGAGTCCTTCACGCACCCCTAGGGCACTATTATCCCCTTTTGGGAGCCCCGATCTACATCACGTTTCACAGCCTTGTTCCTAAATCCATTGCTGCACCTAGCAGAAGCCAAGTGTGAAGGAGAGGGTTTATCGATGGCTATTGAGCCAAAATGGCCAAAGGGAACTGCCTCATTTAGAGACAGTAAATATCCATTGTGGTTTGAGAGAGGCAATGGCAGGGGAGATCTCTCATCTTCACATCCTGCTTGTGGAACTTCCTGGAGGCATCTGGTTGGCCGCAGAAGGACATTTGGTTTGACCCAGCAGATCAGCTCTTCAACTCTTATGTTCCCTCTGTCCAGCAACGCCGGCTGATGACAAGGCTAACCCTAACTCTTTTTGTAGAGACTGAACTTACAGCTGTCATACACCCCCAGCACAGTACCTCCAGTGGGTGTTGCTGGTGTCTATCATGTTTCTTTTTAGATTGTGAACCCTTTGGGGACAGGGATCCATCTTATTTATTATTTCTCTATGTAAACCACTTTGGAACCTTTTGTTGAAAAGCGGTATATAAATATTTGTTATTGTTATTTCTCTCTCTGTCAGCACATGGCTAGACTACTGCAATGCACTGTCTCTGGGGCAGCCCTTGGCACTTGAACTGAGGACCACTTCCTGAAACCCCGCCCACCATGGCCAACTCCTTACCTTCATTTTCATCCTTGAAGAGTTCCTCTGTGCCAAACTTGAGGATGTCATCCAGCTCCTGCTTGGACATGCTGCCGGACTTAGAGCCCAGGCCTGGGCGCACCACGAGGTGGGTCAGCATCATCTTGCGCTTGGCCACCTGTGTAATGCGCTCCTCCACTGAGGCCCGTGTCACAAAGCGGTAGATCATCACCTTGTTGGCCTGGCCAATGCGGTGAGCTCTGCTGAAGGCCTGGGAGTGAGAGAAACGAAACAAGGACATCTGATAAGGACAACATGGGCCAGGGGCACAATACAAAGAGAGCAGGAAGGAGGGAGGGAGGGTCCAGGGTGGTTCCCAACATGGTCATGGCTGCAGAGAGCAGCTTGAGAGAGAGATGAAAGCATTAGTAAAGGAATGAGGTTAGGAGGGCTCCAACTGGCACTTCAAGCAACTAGAGGAAGAAGAGGAAGGAGGACTTTGTCATTCAGAAATCCTATTCTTCCCTGTTTGTAACCCAGCTCCTCCTGCCAGCCAGCATCCAATGAATCTCATTCCTACCATCCTCTAGCATTATACTATTTTGAAATGAGAAAGAAATCTCTAACTGAGCAAGCAAGTGGTGGTGCTTAGCCATCCATAAAAAGCAGCAGACACTTCCCTCGCCAGAGCCAGATAAACAGATGTGGCAGCTGAAGGATCACAGAGCTTCACCAAGGCCCAGCTGCTTTCCAGCTGGCAGGACTGGAACTGGGCAAAGCTCCCCCTCACTGACGAGGATCAAACTCAAAGCTGTTTGCAGAGCCCTGCCTCTGAAGCAAGGGAGAGAAGTGGCCCACTGCTGGATAACCACAACTGGAGGAGATGTGAACCAGCCTTATCCACCTATCCCAGAATGATCTAGCTAGTTTAGCCAAGAGGTGCAGGCCTGGTTCATCTATTGCCATTAGCCTGTTACACAGACAGAAGAACCTGTAAATCTGAGGGAAAAGTAAACATATTAAAACGTTTACTCTTAAATACTCTTAGAACATGTTTGTTTGGCCAGGCTTTCCAGGGATCTTAAATCGGTTTTAATAGGGCGGTATAAAAATCAAATGAATGAATGAATGAATGAATGAATAAATATCTACTTCTTCCCGCCCATGTCTTAATATCATCAGTCCATTCATCTGAAACAGCCAGGCAACTAACAGAGGCAATTACTGTATTTTTCACACATATACCCGGTGGGGTAGGCAGTTCCTTGCATCTGGCAAATGCAGGTGTGGAGATTTAAGTGGGTGCAGAGTCTATGACATTTTTTTACATAAACTTTGCTTGCCGCTGCTGTGGTAGTCACTCCGCCCACATCACCACTTGCATTCAATACATTACATTCAAGATGGGAGAAGTCCCAGTGACAAAAGCAAAGCGAATGGAGAGGTGGGCAGAGAGCCTCCTGTCTTCTCTAGGATCCTCCAAGCGGCATCCCCAAGACATCATCTGGCCTTGGGAGCAGTGATGAGTTCTGTTGGGAGGGCAGATGAGGCAGCTCCTTGGAATGATCACCACAATTTTTACATCGGTGTAGGGTGGGCAGGGGTGGTCTTTTACACACACACACACACACACACACACACACACACACACACACACACACGTAATTATTTCCTGCAAGGAATATTTGGGTGTGGATTATATGTGTTGGGTGCGTGTGCGGGGTATATGCGTGAAAATACAGTAGTTATGGCCACATGCAAACACATAACTAGTGCATGAGTGGATTATAAATCCAGAGGCTGAGGGTATGGCATTCAACATTCCACTAGAGACCCAGTTACAGATCCTGTAGCAATCCAGGGAAGAATTTGGTGTGTGGTTTTCGGAGTTTCTGTGAACCTGCATCCCTAAGAGAGTCACAAAGAACGGAGTTCAGGGGGTACACCTACAAGAGCCAGGGACTGACCTGGATATCATTATGAGGGTTCCAGTCTGAATCAAAGATAATCACTGTGTCTGCGGTGGCCAAGTTGATTCCCAAGCCCCCTGCACGGGTGGAGAGCAGGAAGCAGAACTGCTGAGCTCCTGGAGCTGAAAAGGAAGAATGTCAGTGAACGAATGAGAAAGGTGGACAGTTGGAAGGATCAGAGCTCTAGGCTGAGAAAAACTAAAGAGGGCTGAAAAGATTAAAAAGTGTTTTTAGCCCTCAGACTAAAAGAGTGCTGAAAAGTCTGCTTCAGGGCTGCTTTTGTACAAGACATCTTGTACTTCAATACACACATACCTACTTGGGAAGTGATTCCTGAGTACCACATATCAGTTAAGAATACTTCTGTGGTACAAGATTATAGCTTTCCCCATCAAAACCACACACACAGCACCAGCAAGCAGGACAAGGCTCCTGCTCTTCAGAATATACAGTTCAAGATCTTATCTATTCAAAACATGATAGAATTATTTTTATGTCCATAGGTCAATTGCATGGAGCAAACAGAACTGATTACTCCAGTGCCTTTCTGCTAACCATTTGTACTTTTCTCAGTTCTCCCAAGTCCTGCAGAAGAGCTTGCAACCAGAAAAGGATCTCCACACAAACTAGATGTCTGTATTTCACAGACTCCTTGAACATGAGGAAGGCAGCTACCTCCCTCAGATTGAGCCAGTCTCATTGAATTCAGTGGGGCTTACTTCCAGGTAAGCAGGTATAGGATTGTAGCCTTTGCCCCCTCCCCTGCAAACACCCATGTCCTTGAACTATATTATTCTTTCCCCTCTTTCTTTTTTGCTATGGTGCTACACACTGGAGAAGTTTTCTGCTGGACCACAACACTGCTGCTGTTCTGGCCTGCCGGCCCACTGTACAACTTCAACTCCGGATTCTCTTGCTGCTCCCATGCCAGTCCCAACCCCCACTAACTGAGCTAAGAAGGACCTTTCAAAACGGTGAGCAGGGGGAGAGCAACTCGCCCCTACCAAATCCCAACCCAGCATCCCTCCAGTGGCTGTTGCTGGTGTCTCCTTTGGGCTTCTTTTTAGACCACGAGCTCCTTAGGGAACAAGGAACCATCTTATTTCTTTTTTTTATGTAGACTGCTTTGAGAAAAGCAGCTGAAAAGTGATACATAAATATTCATACTACTAATAACAACTCGTTTTATCAGCTTCCCTTGTGCTTTCGGTTCCCTCTCCCCCACCCCCCAACAGTGTTCCCTCTAACAGGGATTCCTAGATGTTGTTGATTATAATTCCCAGAATCCACAAGAAAAAGCTGTTGCAGCTGGGGATTCTAGGACTTGTAGTCAACAACATCTGGGAATCCCTGTTAGAGGGAACACTGCCCCCCACCCCAGTTCCAGATACTAGTGCTGTTCACACAATCGACAGTAGGGTGGGAGAAACCTCCTCACCCTAATTTGGGAGCTGGGCATGCTCCAGTCTGCTGATCGTCTGTCAGTGAAAAACAAAGTTGAAGGCTGGGAGCTTGATGGTGAGCTAAGCCCCATCTGGGGAGGACAAGAGTGCCTGACCCAGGTTCCATCCCCAGCTTCAGAAGGTCAGAGGAAAAACACTCCCACCCAGCTGGGGCTTAGCTCACCATCAAGCTCCATGCCTCTGGCCTCGTTTCTCACTGACAGACAAGCAGCAAACAAAAGTGTGCCAAGCTCCCACCTTAGGGTAGGAGGAGGCTTCTCCAATCGTGTGAACTGCCCTACGGACTCCTCCTCAGGTATCTTAACCATGACAACTAAATTGCACCTGCAAATGATACCTGGATGGATCCTTACCATCCAACCCATACACACCTAGACGGTTCCCCACTTGGAGGATTTCTGGCAAGCTCCATACTACAGACAAGCGAGTTCACAGAGCCCTAGGGGTACACAGGACAGCCCAGCCCCTTCTCTCCAGACCCCAGGAACAAGGGCTCCCTGCTTACCATTAAACCGATCAATTGCTTCTTGGCGCAGGGCTCCGGTAATGCCCCCGTCAATCCGCTCATACTTGTACCCTTCGTAGTCAAGGAAATCCTCAAGCAGATCTAGCATTTTTGTCATCTAAGTGTAGAAAAGACACCTGTGAATGAGGCTGGGGATTCCTTTGCAAACCCAACTGGAATAGCTGCTGCACATTGTACAGTATGGCTGCCATGCAGTGCTCCCCCCTCCACCCCGATTTTGTTCCTTTTGCAGGTCTGAAGACCAGGCCATGCCTCGGCCTACATGCTCCAAAAGCAGCATGTAGTGATCAGCCACCCCTCCCTCTAAAGAGTTAACAGGGAGTGAACCCTTGTCTTGACTGACACGCTGGTGAAATTCAGGGCAGCCAATCAGTACACCAGGTGTGAGAGACCTAGAGAGCGGTTGTATTCTGGGAACAAGAATTCTGGGAATTCTGGGAACAAGAAGGGTGGTCTGTGCTGGAGAGAAGTGCATACAGAAAGGCTTAGTGAGGGGAAATGCAGTTTTGCTCCCTCATGGTTGAAGCCAACATGGAGGTTTCTCTCATGGAATAACTCTGTAGAACCTTAAAAGAAAGGAATGCAGGAAGCTTGAATTCTCTTCCAGAGTTTGGTGAGTTCAAGGAAAAGGGAAGTTTAGTCTAGGGAAAAGCTTGTTTAGTCAGACTGTGCGTTAGAATTTCTATTTCTTTGGTGTGTGTGCTTTGCATATTCCTGATACAGTTTTATTATAGTTTGCCTGCAATGTAATTGAAATAAGAAACACTAGCCTACATCCATCCTACCTAGAGCGTTGCAAAAAACTCTATAAACATTTAAACGTGCCTAAGTCAACCTATTTTTGCAATCTACTAAGTATTCTTAACTGTAGCTAAGAAAGCCTCAGATGGAAGCAGTCTGCAATACTTGAATAAAACTGGGTTTTTAAAAGTCTTTTCTTTTTTACTAGCCTCTCTGAGTTGGTTTTTAACTCAGGAAGGAGGGGTAGAAGGGGGGAGTTCTCTGGTGCAAATACATCCTCAGACTCTCAGCAGCTAACAGTTTTTCTCGTCCCATGTAAGCCTACACGTGGGAGGTTTTTGTATCTGCCCAATACCCAGTTACAGAGGGACCTTGGAATTAGAGCACACAATCCATGGGTCTGGTCCTCAGCAAGTTTTAGGGTGGTTGGTGGCAGCCTTTTATTTTATTTATTTATTTAAAATATTTCTATACCGCCCAAAATTTGCGTCTTTTGAACCTACCAATAATACAGGATAGTTTTAGGAGAAGCCTAGCCAAGCAGCTCAGCAGGGATGATTCAGCATTTCTTTCCCTCATGTGAGCTTGCTCTGAAGCAATGGCTTTAATCTGCTACACAGCAGCTACGCGGCATGATGAAGCACACCTATCTCTCTTCCTCCCCACCACTGGCAAGAATACCAATAAAGCTTCCTCTACAGTGGAGAGACAATACAGGCTGTACCCTCACCTGGGAGAAAATCAGCACCCGGTGGCCCTGATCCTTCAGCTTCCTCAACATCTTCTGTAACAGCATCAGTTTCCCAGAGGATTTGATGAGTGCACCCCCTTCATAGGCACCGCTTGGCAGCTTGGGGGATTCCTGCCGAAGCAAAGACAGCCATCTCCATCAGTGCAGAAGGCCACATCTGGCTGAGTTTACTTTTCGCTGCCAGGTGATTAGGCACAAGTCCAACTGGAAACAGGGGGCTCATCTGCCTGCCAGTTCTCTGCCCCATGACGACCTTGGCTTAAACACACTTTAAGAAACATTTCAAGGGACCCATTTCCTCTCCTCCAGTCAGACACTGGCCCATCTGTCACAGCAAACTGCCCACATGGTGAGCAGAAACAACTACACAGCTAGTCCATAAGTCCAGAAATTTTGGCCACTGGTACCATCTCAGGGGACAAATGCTCAGAGCAATTTTTGGCAACACCTATTATTATTATTTTCCTGCCCCCCAGCGATGGAAAATAGGTGATAGCACTGCTGCACTTGCAGCTTTCTCTGGGTGATCACTCTTTCTTTATCCCTAATCCCAAACGATCTAGGTAAAATTGAAGTTGTTTTTTGTACAGAGGAAAGGGTTAGGTCAAGGGTTTAGGGTAACAATGAACAAGTTGTTGTACTTTCTCCATGGAGTAATCTTTAGAGAACATTCCTGCCAGTTTCAATTTCCATTCCTCTGACACCACTGATAACATTTTATCATATTTTTTGAGTTTTAAAAACTTTTAGAAGCCTTTAAAACACCATTGCAAACGTGGCCGCTGTAGGTCAGGACAATAAAAGCACAAGAACACATCAAGCTGAATGTTTTGCAATGCGATTGCCTCTTTCCCATCTCTCGGGGTGCAGCAGACCTTGTCAAAAATCACCATGACAATCTATCCCTCCAGATGGTGTTATAGCCCACCCCAGCTGGCTCATGTACTAAGCCAGTGGTTCCCAACCAGGGTTCCTACAGATGTTGATGAACTACAACACTCATAATCCCCAGCTACAATGTATTGAGGCTGGGGATGCTGGGAGTTGTAGTTCAGCAACATCTGGAGGAACCCTGGTTGGGAACCACTGTACTAAGCAGAAAGCAACATTACCTGACTCTACCATATGGCCCCAATCTTAGAAAGTGTTGTGTTATGAGCCTCCCAGGGAACAATTTGTTTTGGGGCGGCTAACAAGTAAAGCTATCTATCTATCTATTTATTTATTTATTATTAATAAGGGGAGTGAGCGGCACTCTAGGGACCCGTCTGGACGCCCCCCACTCCCCAGTGCAGGACATACCATCGCTGCAACAGGAAAGAGGTAGGGGTGGTTACAGCATTTTTTCAGATCCATCATGATGTTGAGCAGAGACACCTGGTTCCCGCCGCCACGTGAATTCAAAGCTTCAAAGTTGCGGGTCAAGATATATTTGTAGTACTTCCTGATAGGGGGAGGGGCAGGAAGGAGAGGAGGAGAAAAACAAAAAGCCCAAGGCATTGGAATAAGAGAGATGCCATGACACTTCCACCCACAAAAGAACACACATGAACTTGGCAAGAAAATAAAAACACAGGAGCTTCATTATCATAGCAAGTTTGCAGAACATTTAACATGAGATGCATTATCTCCAGCAAGTTATGCCTAATGGTCACATTTCAGTGTAACAACAGAATATAAAAGACCAGAGGCCTTCAACTGCTATTTATTTTTATAGCTTTAAAATATATGGACACACGGTATAAACAAACACACACACACACAAACCCAGGAGCCTCACTATCCTATAAACCACATATGAACCTCACAGGGCCCTCTGCTCATTGTCTCAAGCCCTGCTCATGGCCCTGCCACTAACAAAGATCTTGTTGGCAGGGCCTTTTCAGTTGTGGCCCCTCAGCTTTGGAACACCCTCCCTGAAGAACTTCCCTATGTTCCCTCCCTCAGTGTTTTTTTAAACAACTAAAAACACATCTTTTTAAAGAGGCTTCCTAATGCTCCATCTTTGGTTATATCTGGTAGGTTCTTTAGTTTTTATAACTCTCAATTTTTAGCTTTTAAAATAACTTTTAATTTGAAACTTAATACTGATTGTGGTTTTTAGCCTGACTTTTAACTTGTTTACTTAATTTGGTTAACTGTATTACTTTTATTTTACATTATATCTATTTTATTGTTGTGAGCCAGCCCGAGCAGTAATGTACTGGAGGGGTGGAGTATACATATTTTAAAGAAATAAAATAAATAAAATCTGTCCATTGCCTCCCCTGCAGATTGGGAGCAAAAAGCCAGAAGTCATGGATTTTGAAATGCTCCCCTTGACATTCCTCCACCCACCACAAAACATCATAATTCTTCCAGAACCTGGGAAGTGCAACCTTCCTCCCAGCTTGACCACCTGGGAAGATTGCTGGTCTTCTGGTAGCAAACATAAATTGTCCCCTTTGCTAAGGAGGGTCTGTCCTGGTTTGCATCTGAATGGGAGACTACATGTTAGCACTGTTAGATATTCCCCTCAGGGGATGGGGCCACTCTGGGAAGAGCATCTGCATGCAGAAGGTTCAAAGTTCCTTCCCTGGCATCTCCAAGATAGGGCTGAGAAAGACTCCTGACTGCAGCTTTGGAAAAGCCACTGCCAGTTTGTGTAGACAATACTGAACTAGATATGGCTGACTCAGTATATTGCAACGTCTTTGCTTCCCTCCCTCAAACTCGAATCCACCAGATCTCCTGTTTTCCTGATCCAAGAGCTCCTACTTCCCCAGAAATCCACACCAGAATGTTTTATGTTTTATCATGTTGGCAGCTTTACCATTTTGGGGAGCTGCTCCAAGTAGGGATGTGCACAAACCAAGGTTCATGCACTGGTATGAAAACGAACCAGTTCGTGGTCCGAACCAACCGTGAACCAGTTCGGCAGTTCGAGTGTGGCGCCAAGGGGGCGGTGAGCGGCACCTTTAAAAGAGTGTATAGCAGATCCTTACCTGCGTGGCTACCGTTCCATGCAACTTCCTGAGGTGGCGGCACTCCCCCCAACATCCCGTGTGTGGCAGTGGCAGCATGCACATGGCCTCCAATCATGCATGGAAGCCATTGCTGACCATGCAAATGGCTTCAGCACATGTGCGGAGGCCATGTGTGTGCCAGCACCATGCCGGTGAGCTGTGTTCTGAACACCACCGCAGCAGGAAGCTGCATGGAGCAACAGTCATGCATATAAGGACCTCCTTTATTCTCTTTTAAAGGTATCACTCTCCACACTCCTGGGTGCCGCACTCAAACTGCCGAACTGCAGTTCTTTGGACTATGAACCGGTTCGTTTTCGAACCAGAACCACATCCTTCTGAGCAGTATTGCACTGGAGAAGTGGGATATAAATATTTGAAATCAAGAAATGCCACTGCCCCCACCCCACCCACACACCCACAAGTTCAGGTCACACGCCCCCCGGGGCAGTAAGGGCTGGAAGTGCCACCCATGCTGCCTCTCCCGCCTCCACTCCCTAGCACTGCCCCTTTGCCAGTCCCATCCATACTTCTGCATGGGGCTGAGCTCCACCCGGACAATGAGCTCTGTCTTAGCAGGCATGTTCTTGAAAACGTCGGCTTTGAGACGGCGCAGCATGTGTGGACCCAGCAGGTCATGGAGCTTCTTGATTTGGTCCTCCTTGGAGATGTCAGCAAACTCCTCTAGGAAGCCTTCCAGGTTGCTGTAGGACAGAAACAAGGCAGTTGTGATCTTTCTGCTCCAGGGGGGACGACATGTCAGACAACCGAAATGCTGCACACAACACGCCCCTACGCAGGGTGGGTGTAGTAAGGAAGCCATCTTGGCTTAGAGCAGGGGTCCCCAAACTTGGGTCCCCAGATGTTGCTGAACTACAACTCCCATCATCCCCAGCTGCAACAGGCAAAGTCCATTGGGACCTGCAACATCTGGGGACCCAAGTTTCAGGGCTCCTGGCTTGGAGAATGAAGTCTGAACGAGGTGTGCCATAACGTCCCAGCCGAAATGATACTGCGATTCTTCCGTCTGGGAACTGAAGGTCAACAGCAGCAGAATTTCAAGCTTCTCATGTTGAACTACACTAAGTTTTCTGGTCTACAAAGCTGCCAAGACAAAGCATAAAACCATGAAGGGCTGTAGTAGAGAGGAAGCCACACACCCTACAGGAGAGAGGCAAAGTGGTTTTGCAAGCTGGCGCTTCAGTTACAGTAGGGTCTTACAGCTGCACCCCCACCCCACCCCCACAACTCTCACCATTCCTCACTATTGGCCACTCTGGCTAGGAATGGTGGTCATGGTAGTGCAGCCACAGCTGTGGGGGCCGAGATTGTGCAATCCTGGGTTATAGCAACTTGCAGGGCTAGAAATCAAGAGTTCAAATAACCACCCCAAATTAAAATGTTTACAAATATAATAAGGCAGTTCACATGATCACCAAGAGGGCATCCAGCTCTGGAAGTTTTTAACCGTATGCTTAACCGCTCCTAGTTTTTAACCGTATGCTAGCAAACCATGGGGAGCGGGGGAGTGCCTGTCTGTGAGAGAGGAGCTGAGCCAGGCAGCGCCATCCTACCCAGTACTTGTACTCAGAATTTTAACAAAGTATGAAAAAACACTGTGCTCCCCAGCTCCCAACTCACAGACGATCACTGCCCATTCCCCCTACCTAGTTGTTTGCAAACCGGTAATCGGAAATCAGGAGTGCACACAGCAGCTGAAGCTGAGCAGGACACTTGTCCTACCCCATGAATGATCATGTGAATGGCCTCAATGAGTTGTAAGTAAGTGCTCCTGTGATTCCGAGGAAGGCCATTCACAACCATTTCTGGCAGAACTGCTCCAATGATTGAAATTTCCAAAACTGTGAGCCTGGAGGCACTAATTCTGCGACTAGGTTGAATTACGTCTTGTACGTTTGTTTACAGCCACCTAATGGCGCAGCAGGGAAATAACTTGCCTAGGGAGCAAGAGGTTGCTGATTCAAATCCCCGCTGGTATGTTTCCCAGACTATGGGAAACACCTATATTGGGTAGCAGCGATACAGGAAGATGCTGAGAGGCATCATCTCATACTGCACGGGAGATGGCAATGGTAATCCCCTCCAGTATTCTACAAAGAAAACCATATGGCTTTGTGGTTGCTAGGAGTTGACACTGACTCGGCAGCACAACTTTACCTTTACATTTGTTAAACCGGATAACTCTGTGGTGATAATTTCTGTGTGGGGCCAGGAATGGCGCAGAAACTTGAGACGGGGTTGTGCAGTGACCAGCCTCCCCTCCCCCTAAAGAGTTAACCAGAAGTTAACCCTATCCTGACTGACAGGCTAGTGAGCTCCAGGGCTCAGCCAATCAGCACATCAGGTGGGTGGGAGAGCTGTTCCCAGGAAGAGGGGAGTTCTTTGTGAGAGAAAGAAACTAGGTGGGAGGTGCATAGGAGGGCATGGAGATTGGCTACAGGAGGATGACTGCAGCTCTTGGAAGACAGAACTGCAGGGGCTTGATTCTCAACTGGAGTTTGGTGAGTCCAAGGAAAAAGGAAGCCAAGCCTAGTGGCTTCGGAAGTTTAGGGCAGGGGAAAGTGGTTTAGGAAGAGTTTGCATTAGGAGTTATATTTCTTTGCGAGGGGTGCTTTTGCATATTCTGTTTTATTATAGTTTACCTGCCACATAATTGAAATGAGAAACACTAGTCGACGCTCAATACACCCGATTGATTGATTAAGTGCTATCAAGTCCGTGTCGACTCTTAGCAACCACAGAGAGATCCTTTCCATGATTATCAACTTGGCCTTCGAGGTCTCGCAGTGGTGCATTCATTGCTGTCGTCATCAAGTCCATCCACCTTGGTGGTGGTCGTCCTCTTCTTCTCTTTCCTTCAACTTTCCCCAGCATTATGGACTTCTCAAAGGAGCTGGGTTTTCGCATAATGTGTCCAAAGTATGATGGTTTAAGCCTGGTCATTTGTGCCTCAAGTGAAAATTCTGGATTGATTTGTTCTAGGATCCATTGGTTTGTTTTCCTGGCTGTCCATGGTATCCTCAAAAGTCTTCTCCAACACCAAAGTTCAAAAGCGTCAATACTTTTTCTATCTTGCTTCTTCAAGATCCAGCTTTTGCATCCATAGAGTGTCACAGGACAAACCATTCTCCAAATGATTCTAAGCTTTGCAGGTAGAGATGTCACGGCATCTAAATATCCTTTCCAAGGCTTTCATTGCAACCCTACCAAGTGCTAGTCTGCAGTGTATTTCTTGACTGCCGGATTCTTTAATGTTGATGGTCGATCCTAAAAGGCAGAAGTTATCCACCACTTCAATGTCTTCATTATCAATTCTGAGGCTGGTTGCTGTACCCGTTGTCATTAGTTTAGTCTTTACATTTAGTCATAGTCCCATTTTTTCACTGTGATCCTTGACTTTCATTGTTAGAGCTTGCAGATCATCCACATTCTCATCTATCAGAATGCTGTCATCAGCGTAGCGCAGGTTATTGATATCTCTTCCTCCAACTTTAAAACTACGCTCATCTTCTTCCAATCCAGCTTCTCTCAGTATATGTTTAGTATATAAGTTGAATAAATAAGGGAAAAGTATACAGACTTGCCCTACACCTTCGCCGATCTGGAACCAGTCTGTTTCACCATGTTCCATCTGGACTGTGGCTTCCTGCCCTGTGTATAGGGTTCTCATGAGAACAATGAGATGTTCCGGGACGCCCATTTTCCTAAGGATATTCCACAACTTGACCTGGTCGATGCAATCAAAGGCTTTTCTGTAGTCAATAAAGCACATATTGACTTCTTTCTGGTATTCTTTGGCTTTCTCAATTATCCAGCGTGCATCAGCAATGATGTCTCTTGTTCCTCGGCCTGTTCTGAAACCAGCTTGAACATCCAGCATTTCCTTTTCCACGTAGGGCTCTAACTGCATTGGATGATCCTGAGCATTATTTTGCTAGCATGTGAAATTAAGGATATTGTGCGATGGTTTGCACAATCTGTTAAGTTTCCTTTCTTTGGTATGGGTATGTAGACTGACCTCTTCCAATCTGTTGGCCGCTCCGTCATTCTCCAAATTTGCTGGCATAGTTTGGATAGAGCCTTGACTTATTCTTCTTCTGTTGCCTGCCATATTTCTGTAGCTATTCCATCAATTCCTGTAGCCTTCCGACTTGGTAATGACCAGAGTGCTGATCTAACTTCATTGACTCATACTAGAGGTTCTTACAAGCAGGGAATATCTTCTAGAGTATCTTGGATGTTGACAGTCCTGCTGTACAGATTTTCTGTATACTCCTTCCATCTCTGTTTGATCTTCTCTGAATCAGTTACTATCTGTTTTTTGGCATCCCTTAACATACCAATTCAAGATTGGAACCTCCTTCTGAGTTCAGAGATCTTTTGGAAAATGTTCCTTGTTTTTCCATGTCTATTTCCATTCTCAAGGTCTTTACAGATGTCGTTGTAGTACGGCTCCTTGTCTGTTTGAACAGCTTTCTGGAATTCCCTATTAAGTTCCTTCCTGAGGTTTTTATCTTTCTTGACTTTGGCTTCTCTCCTCTTCTTGGCAATTTCCACTGTCTGTTCTGACATCCATTTTGCTTTCTTCTGTTTCTTGGTCTTTGGCAGTCTCTTTTCATATTCATCCTTAACAACTTCTTTGATTCCATTCCACAGTTCCTCTGGTTCCCTATCAATGAGGTTCAGAACTTCAAAGCAGTTCCTAATGTTCTCCTTGAAAATGGTGGGTACATTCTCAAGAGCATATTGTGGAAGCTGGATAGCTTTGTTTTTCTGCTTTAGATTGACTTGGAACTTGCACAGGAGCAGTTCATGATCTGTTCCACAATCGGCCCCTGGCTACGTCTTTGCTGTTATAACTGAGCTCTTCCACCTCCTTGCACCAATAATGTAATCAATTTGATTTCTGTGTACTCCATCTGGAGATATCCAGGTGTATAGGTTCTGCTTTGGTTATTTGAAGAATGTGTTAGCTATGAAGAGATCATTGGCTTGGCAGAAACTAATAAGTCATTCTCCTGCTTCATTTCTGCTTCCTAGGCCATACTGTCTGACTGTGTTTTCCTCCTTACCATTTCCAACTTTGGCATTCCAGTCTCCAACCACCACCAGCACATCTTGCTTGCATATTCTGTCAATTTCAGACTGAACTTGAGCATAAAGCTCATCAGCTTCCTCTTCTTCTGCATCAGTCATTGGGGCATAGACTTGAAAAACTGTCATGTTAAAGAGTTTGCAAAAGCCTCTGTAAACATTTAAGTGTACATAAAGACAACTTATTTTTTGTAACTTACTAAATATTTTTAACTGTATATAAAAGCTGAGAAAGCCTCAGACGGAAGCAGTCTGTAGTAATTGAATAAAACTGTTTTTTAAAAAAAGTTATTTTCTTTTTACAAGCCTCTGCGAGTTGGTTTTTGACTCAGGAAAAAGGGGGGCTGAAAGGGGGAGTTCTCTGATGCAAACACCTCTTCAAACCATCAGCAGCTATCAGTTTTCTCATCCCATGTAAGCTTACATGTGGTAGGTTTTTCTTGTATTTGCCCAATACCCAATTACAGAGGGACCTTGGATTACAGCATCCAATCCACTGGTCCGGTTCTCTGCAAGCTTTAGGGTGCTTGGTGGCAGCATTTTGAACCTACCGACAACACAGAATAGTTTTAGGAGAAGCCTAGCCAGGCTGCTCGGAAGGGATGACTCAGCATTTTCTTTCCCTCACGTGAGCTGGCCCTGAGACAAAGTCTTTAATTCACTACAGGTTGCCATGGAGAGAAAATCACCAGAGGTGTAAGAGAAAGGCGTGTATGGGATGCTTTGCTAGTACCAATGTAAGACACCCCAAAACAAAACAAAAAACATTCTCTTGGTGGGGGGCCCTCTCTCTCAGTACCATGTTCTAAACTTTTAGGCCTGTGATTTGGGCAACCATGAACAACTGAGCTTCTCGGCAAAGGCAGGACAAAATCTGAGAAGCAGGAAGCGTCCTCTCTCACCCTCAATGGAAGTTTGAAGCACCTTCAAGTCCTGCTTCCACTGGCAGATGAGAGGAGTCAGCCGTCACTAGTTAGCCTCCTCCATCGGAGAGAAAAATCTGAATTCTGAAGGCCTACGACGAGCCAAATATAAACTCCACTTGACTAAATTCCACTTGATGCTTCTAGTTTCGGAAAGATCAAAAGGCAAGCACAGTGATAGTAGTGTGCAGGTCTGGCCAGCAGAGGGAGACATCCTTTCGAAGAAATGCTGTCAGATGCTGAAAAGCACTGATGTTAGGATTTCCTTCCCAGTCTTTCTAAGATAGCATACATGCTAGAGGTGGGAGGAGAGCTAGTCTTGTGGTAGCAAGCATGAATTGTCCCCTTTGCTAAGCAGGGTCAGCCATGGTCTGCATTTGAATGGGAGACTACATGTGCGAGCACTGTAAGATATTCTGTTTAGGGGATGGGGCACCTGCATGCTTGTGTGCAGAAGGTTCAAAGTTTCCTCCCTGGCATGCCCAGATAGGGCTGAGAGAGAGACTCCTGCCTGCAGCCTTGGAGAAGCTACTGCCAGTCTGTGTAGATATTATTGAGCTAGATGGACCAATGGTCTGATTTGGTAGAAGGCAGCTTCCTATGTTTCTCCTTCCAAAGGGCCGTAGAAATGCATGGAATTTCCAAATGGCCACTTGGACACTCCATGCATACCATGGCTATTTGGAAATAACCAGGGCTTTTCAGTGGGCACTTCCTGTCATTCCCTTTAGTATATTCTCTAGCACCTGCACACTTCCCTACAGAAGGTTCCATGTTCCCTCCCTGGCAGCATCTCCAGACAGGGCTGAGAGAGACTCCTGCCTGCAGCCTTGGGGAAGCCACTGCCAGTCTGGCTAGACAATCCTGAGCTAGATGGACCAAGAGTCTGACTCGGTATACGGCAGCTTCTTATGTTCCTATTAACTGCTAACCACAAGCTCTTGTGACACCAGGAAGATCAACTGATTATGGAGAAAATCTTTGAAAGGAGGACAAGGAAGAGGAGCTTTGTCTGAGGAGCAGCCATGCCCTAGTTTTCTCACATTATTCCGGCATCTTCTAAAGGCCAATGGGTGCAGTATCCGCTCCTCAGATATCTACTCCCCTGAGACTTCTCCAGATGCCTTACGTCAGGGGCTCTCACTCTTGGGTCCCCACCTTGGGTCCCCAAGAATGTGAAGACACATTTATTCACTCAGGCTTTTAATTACATTTATAGTTTTAATATTTTTAATATTGGGTTTTAAATGTTTTCAAACTTGTAAACGATTTCGTTACCTGATTTGACATTTTAAATTATTTTAATTGTAAACCGGCCAGAGACGCAAGTTTTGGGCAGTATAGGAATATTATAAATAAATAATCAATCATCATCATCATCATCATCAATGGAATGCTCTGCCACCAGATGAGGTGATGGATGCCACCTTGGATGTCTTCAAAAGGGGCTTGGACAAATTCATGGAGGACAAATCTATCAATGGCTACTACTCTGGATGGGTAGTGGTTGTCTCCAGGCTCAGAGGCAGGATGCCTCCGAATACCAGTTGCAGGGGATAGAGGACATGCCCTCACCGCTTGCCTGTGGGCTTCCCAGAGGCATCTGGTGGGCCACTGTGGGAAGCAGGATGATGGACTAGGTAGGCCTTGGGCCTTAGGAAGCAATATCTGTGGTCAAATGGGCAAGCCTGCCAAGATGATAAGACACAGCAGCACCCCTAGCAGCAGGATTGTCAGCAAGTGGGTGAAGGCAGAGCATTGGGGTTGACCTACTTGAATCTCTCGGGCGTGAGGAAATTCAGCAGGTGGAAGAGCTCCTCCAGGTTGTTTTGCAAAGGAGTCCCTGTGAGCAGCAACTTGTGGTCAATCTTGTAACCGTTTAACACCCTGAAGAACTGAAACAAAGAATGGCAGAGGCATTGCAGGGGGCTGGCTTTCCCCCTTCTTCCCACGGCCTCGCCTGGAGCAGAGGATCCTGGCCTCCATGCCCTCCGAGCAAGCCCACTCTTCACATACCTTGGACTGGTTGTTTTTGAGCCGGTGGGCTTCGTCCACGACAAGGCAGGCCCACCGGATGGATGCCAAGGCAGCCTGGTCGATGGTGACCAGCTCATAGGAGGTGAGGAGGACGTGGAACTTCACCTGAGCTTCTCTCTGAGAGCAAAGGGCAGAAGGACAAGGGCATGAGCACATCATCCCCGTTCTGGTACAGGACAGGTGCTTCCCCCACCCTCCTCGCAAGCAGGATTGCTCTTCTCCTTAAGACAGGCGTTCTCAATCTTGGGTTTCCAGAAGCTGCTGGATACAGCTGGGCTGCACAGCTTTGGCCCTCCAGCTGTTTTTGGACAATTCCCACCATTCCCAGGCTGCAGTGGACAATAACTACAGGTTACTCACCTGTAACGTTGGTTCTTCTAGTGGTCATCTGTACTTCTACACAAATAAGCTATGCGCCTGCGCAGAGACCTCATCGGAATCTAACAAGCTCAATTCTCCTGCTTCAGATGGGAACCCCGCCCCCAGCCTCTATATGCGGCTGCGCCACTCCTCATTCCCTCAGTCACAGAGTCCAGCTTCAGTGAACCCTGCGGGAAGGACGGGATGGCGTGTAGAAGTACAGATGACCACGAGAAGAACCAACGTTACAGGTGAGTAACCTATAGTTCTTCGATGTGGTCTCTGTCTTCTACACAAATGGGCGCATAACAAGCAAGCACACAAGGAGGAGGGAAAAACAGAGGGTTAGGGTTAGGCAGGACACTCCTGCCAAACACAGCATCATTCCGAGCCCTGGTATCAATCGCATAATGACAGATAAATGAATGGGGTGAAGCCCAAGTAGCTGCCTGACATATAGCGTCCAACGGGACCACCCGATCAAAAGCCACAGAGGCTGCCATTGACGGAACAGAGTTGCATGCAACTGCTTATTAGCCAATTGATAACAAAGTTCAATTGTGGAAACTATCCACTTAGACATGGATTGGGCCGAGACTTGGAGCTCATCAACTTTATGGGGCCCATCGTATAGAACGAACAAGGAAGGAGATTTCCTCCACTCAGGAGACCTCTGAACGTGGGAGGACAACGGCCTTTGAACATCTAAACAGTGCAACCTCCTTTCCGCATCTGATGAAGGATTTGGAAAAAACATGGGTAAAGTGAGTGGAGACGGACAGTGAAACATAGACACCACTTTGGGCAAGAACTTGACACCCATCCTGAGCACAACCTTGTCCTCATGAAACTGAAGGTACGGTTGGTCAGCCCTCAGGGCCCTTAACTCACTCACCCTCCTGGCGGAGGTAATGACCACCAAAAAGGCGACCTTCCAGGTCAAGAAATGGGGATCAATTGAAGCCAAAGGTTCAAACGGCGGTCATAGTAGACCAGCCAGAACTACCGACAGGTCCAAAGCCAGTGACATAATTGGATCGTCCGGGAACATGTGTTAAACCTTTTAGAAAATCCTTCACCACCGGATCTTTAAACCACGAAGTGCAGTCAGAGGGAGAATGTGCCACAATGGCAGCCAAATACACCTTAAGGGATGAAAGCTTTAAACCAGATTCCTTAAGGGTCAATAGATAATTACAAATATCCTGTAAAGATGGATTAAAGGCATCAAACCCATGCAGGGAAGCAAAGGAAGTGAAACAGGTCCACTTGTGATCATATGACTTCCGCATGGACTGTTTTCGAGCAGCAACCAAAACTTCCTTAAGTCTCAACAGGAAGTCGGCAGGACCTGCCATGCAGTCAAATGGAGGGATCAATCATCCGGGTGGAGCACCCACCCCTGTTCCTGAGACAGCAGGTCTGGCTGGACAGGCAGACGTTGTCAGTCCCTTGCCAAGCGCATCAGGGTCAGAAACCAAGGCCTCCTGGGCCACCACGGGGCTATCAGAATTGCCCTGGCCTGATCCACCCTCAGTTTGCGCAGGACCCTCGGAATGAGGGGAAACGGGGGAAACACATAGAGAAGAGGGCCCATCCAAGACAGGACAAAGGCACTGTCCAGAGAACCTTCGCCTCCCCTGGAGCAGTAACGAGCACACTGTGTGTTGTCCTGGAGAGCAAATAGGTCCAGAGTTGGGACCCCCCAATTTACAAATATGTCCCTCAGAATACCTTGATGCAATGCCCACTTATGGGAGACCACTGTCAACCTGCTCAGAGTGTCTGCCTGGACATTCAGTGTACCCTTAATATGGACTGCCCGAGGCGACACCACATGTGCCATGCACCAATGCCATAGATGCAGTGCCAGAAACAGTAGGCTCCTTAAGGACGTGCCGCCCTGTTGATTGACATAGGCTTTCGCCATCGTATTATCTGTTTGTATTAACACTGAATGACCCCCAATTAGAGGCAGGAAGCCTGTGAAAGCATTGAAAATGGCCAGCAGCCCCAGATAATTGATGTGTCGAGTCCTCTCCTCGGGGGACCAGTGTCCACTCAGACGAAGCCCATCCAGGTGTGCTCTCCAACCGAGCGCCGATGCATCTGTTGTGACCACCCAGTGGGCTCGAGGGGCTTGAAAGGGAGTACCAACACTCAAGTGCCGAAACTCCATCCACCACTCCGCCGCCACCCATACCCAAGGAGGGTGTGTGTGCTCTAGATGGCCTGGATCCCAAAGCGGATCAAACACGTCCAAGAACCATCTCTGAATGACGCGCATCCGAGGATGCACTTGAGGTAGAATGTAAGTACTCAATGCCATGTGGCCCAACAGGCGCTGTATGGAATGCATAGTCTGTGTGCCACCAGCTAGAAAAACGGATGCAAATCTCCAAAGAGTAACTATGCAGTTCATTGGAAAGAAGACCTTTTCCAAAGTATCAATCCAATTAACTGAATTTGACGGGTGGGTTCCAGCTGGGATTTTTTGAAGTTTATCTGGAATCCCAGCTCCTGCAGAGTATCTATCACGATCTCGAGAGCATCCAGAAACGCCCACCTGGTGCTTGCCACGATGAGCCAATCGTCTAAATATGGCAGCACCTGCAAGCCCTGCTCCTGCAGGAACACCACTAGCGGGGCCAGACATTTCGTAAAGACCCTCGATCCTTACGAAAGGCTGAATACAAGGCTGAATGGCAAGGCCTTGAATTGACAGGGGATCCCCCCCTCGATCTGAAACTGCAGGAAGCGTCGATGCTGAGGGCGTATCGAAACATGATAGTTCACATCCTTTAAGTCCAGAGAGACCATCCACATGTTTTTGTCCAGAATGGTCATAACGGTCGGTACCGACAGCATTCGGAACCTTTTGTAGACCAAATGTTTGCTTAGAGCCCTGAGGTCTAGTATAGGGCGCTTACCACCATCTGGTTTTGGCACCAGAAAGTACCAGGAATAGAACCCGGAGCAGTTGGGGTTGGCGACTTTCTCAATCATGTCCTTTTCCAGGAGAGCAGCAATCTCTTGATCCAACTCCGGGGTGTAAGGAGTCACCACAATCCCGGACACTGGTCATGGCCCACAAAACTCTAGGGCATAGCCCAGGCATATAACCGTGAGGACCCACTGGTCCGTAGTCATTTTTCCCCAGTTTACCGAGAACGGGGCCGGGGCCCCAAGTTGTTTCTTCTGGGGGATACTTGGGCGCTGTTTTTGAAAGGCTGGCTTACTGGGCTGGCGACTCGACTTGTATCTTGGCTGGAACCTGTTGCCACGAAAGGACCATGCCGAAGGCGACTATTGCTGGAACGGGGCCTTCCACGGTTGATAAGGCAACCACTTAGCAGTCCTCTGCGTCTTGCTAGTCGGGGAAGCACAGGACATGGAGCGCACTGTGCTCTTCAACTTCTGTACCCTCTGGAGTGTATCATCGGTCTACTCAGAGAAGAGGCTAGAGCCTTCGAAGGGCAGGTCCTCGACCCTAGCCCAAGCATTTCATCTGAGTGTCACTGACCTTGTCATCACTTCAGCGGCACATTCCACTTGTCAGGCTGAATAAAGTTCTTGTCTGGCCACTTGGATGGCCTCGCGGGCAAACCATTTGGCTGGATTCCTCTTGTCCTGTGGGAGGAGAGCCAGAAAGGAACTCATCTTCTCCCACAAAAAAATGATTATATCGGGTGTTATAAGCCTGATAATTGGCCACCCACAAATGTAGGGCTGAGGCGGAGTAAAGTCGCCTCCCGAAAGAGTCCAACTTTCTGCCCTCTTTGTCACTGGGTGCCGACTGGCTGTGGCCTCTTGTCCTTTGCAGGGATGCCACAACGACTGAATTCGGGGTGGGGTGGTTCTTCAGAAAGGATGTATCATTGTCCAACTGCACGTTATAGAAATTTTCAAGACTCCTGTTAGGCTGGGAAAGTGTTTTCAGTTTCCTCCAGTGACCCCGAATGCTTTTAGCAATGCCGGGTTCAGAGGCAAAGTGGTCGGTACCTTGGCCTCAGAATTGATAAGGCTGAACAACGGGTCCAGCTCTCCTTTCTGTTGGTTCCCCAGGTTCACACCCAGGGCTGAAGTCATTTGCGTCACATACGCCATGTACAGTTTGAGGTCCTCCGACGGGGAGACCAGCTTCGAATCCGACTGGACATCGAGCGGAGATTATCCCAGAGAGACCACCTCAGAGTCTTGTGAGCTATTATCACTCTCATATTCTGGTTCAAGTGGAGCTAAAGAGTCCTGTGGCATGGGCATCACACCCAAAGGGGAGCCCGGCTTGCTACCTTGATTGTCTGGTACCGAAGCGGAAAGTCCTGTCGGCGGCATCTGGGAAGGCAAGGTGGCCTGAGATATCACTAGAACTGAAGGGGGTGGTTCGTGACATTCTGCACAGTCCCTTAGGGAACGTTGCAGTGAGCAGGAAAGCGGCCTCCCTTCCGAATGTGAGCGGGGTTCTCGCCAACCCCTCATAGTCAAGGGTTTCCCATATGTGGGATCCTCTGAGTAACAGGACCCATAGCAGGAGCGGGCATAATCAGAATAGTCAGATCAGTAGTCCACTTGGTATTGGTCATACGATTCAGAGTCCCGGAGCCATTCACCGTACGACAGTTCAACTGTGCTCAAGAGGGAGCGATACTCTGACGCCCAGTATCAATCTTGATAAGACTGGTTGTGCTGGTCCCAGGCCCAGTCTTGTCTGTAAGTTGAGAAGCGTTCTTCCGGTTCCCAACAGGTACCACAGTCCCTAAGGGGAACACGCTCTTGTTGGGCCCAAGGGAGTGATCGTCTCCTAGGCAGCCAATGAAGCATGTTCTGCAGGCCTGGTCAGCAAATAAGCCTCCTCCAACAAAGCATATCCTGATTCCTCCGTCGCCACCGAAAGTTCTCTACTCGACTGAGTTCTATCGTGGGCCACATCGAACGATTCCATCACCACAGGCGATCTAGGCCACGCCAACACGGACGATTTTTGCACAGTACGATCCAAGGCCACTTTAGTCTTCTTGGCCACAGGAGCCTCCGATGCAGGAACCTCCTCCACCTTCTTCTTCTTCTTGGGTACAGAAGGGAGATGATGACCCGCCGGCAAGTCTCGATGTAACTTCAGCTTTTTCTTTTTCAACTTTGGTACCGATCCCGAGGGATCCAGGGAGGACTCAGGTACCATAGGCACCGGGTGCTGAGGAAGATCCTCCAAGCACACGGGCTCACTCAAAGTAGCTGATGGTTGAGCGGTAGAGGACGTCAAAACTGGTACTGAGGCCAGGTTTTCAGTCTCCGCAAGCTCTGATTGCATCGACGAAGCCATCATCACTGACTGGAGAGCCAGATCCCACAGGGCTGCAAACAGGCGAGAAGCCCTATTTTTGCAAGCCTGCTTCATGAACCACTGGCAATGAAGACAGGTCTCGGCAATGTGGGATTGCCCCAAGCACAAGAGACACTCGGTATGAGTATCGGGGGAAGGGATCTTAGATCCGCAGCAAATACATTTTTAAAAGTTTGTCATACTCGGCATAAACACCAACGGCAGGCTGGCCGCCACGCTCCGTCCCGGCCGGGATTGGAACTCCAAAGTAGGGGGAAACCTGCAAAAAACAAAACGCAAAGAACAGAAAACGCTACTACACAGAGCATAAAGAAAAAGAAAGAAATCAAAGAAGCAGGAAGAAAAAACAACAAGGGGATCACTGAATCCCACTCGTTGCCAAGCTGCAGACTCCACGATATTCACTGAAGCATGGACAAAGAAAGACTGAGGGGATGAGGAGTGGCGTAGATGCATATAGCGGCTGGCGGCGGGGTTCCCGTCCAAAGCAGGAGAATTGAGCTTGTTAGATTCTGATGAGGTCTCTGTGCAGGCACATAGCCCATTTGTGTAGAAGACAGAGACCACATCGAAGAACCAGATATGATGGGAGCTGGAGTCCAATGTCTTCAGGAGGGCCAAGGCTGCACAGCCCTGCCTTCAGGAAAGCATCCTGAGAGAGCAGCTAAGAGGAGGACACCGCCCTAGTCCGGAACAGCTTGCCCAGACTGCCTGTGTCCCCCACAGAAAAGAAGACCTCTCCTCCTCTATGGAAATGAAGCAAAAGCATGTTTTCTCACATGGCACCACTGAACCCTGTCCTTCTTGATGGGAGAGAAGAGAAGGGCAGTAGCTCAGTGGCAAAGCATCTGCTTCGCATGTAGAATGGCCAAGGTTCAACACCCAGCATCTCTTGGTATGGCTGGGAAACACCCTGGCCTGAAATCCTGGAGAGCCACTGCCAGTTAGGGTAGACAGACCAGGGATCAGGATCAGCAGAAGGCAGCTTCCTATGAAAACATACAGAACTCCTGTGCATTTTAAGCAAGCGAGGCCGCATCACAGCCATCTGAAGGGGTTAACAAGCTGCCTTTCCCCTCAAAGATCAAAGGGGAGTGAGAGCCTATTGGGGTCAGATCTGTGGCAGGCTCTGGAGGCAAGAGACCTGCTGTTCTTGCCTTCATCTTGAAGGCCTTCTTCCCGCCTTTCATGGCATTGTCCTCGAAGGAGAATTCGTTCTCGCGGATGATGGAGCGGCTGTCCTTGTCTCCTGTGTAGGTTACCACGTAGAAGTTGGGTGCCCACATCTGGAATTCCCGCTCCCAGTTGATGATCGTGGAGAGTGGGGCGCTGACCAGGAAGGGTCCCTTGGTGTGTCCCTGGGTGGGGAGAAGATGAAGAGTGTGAGGGGGTGACAAGCACAGACTGGGAGAGACTTTTCCCTCCTGCCTTTGGGAAGCCCCAGCAGGCCCACGGCAGCTCCCAGCCCTGACTTGGCCTGACGCAGCAATTCTCAGATGCTGCGTTGCTTCTGGCTCCCAGGGGTTAAGCCAGGCAAAGAGAAACCCATTCATAAAATGCTGGCTGCCAGAATGAACAAGGTTCTCCTGTGGCTCTGCCGGGATCACTGACATGCAGCCAGCCACAGCAGCTGTTCATACAGAAACAACAGCTGTTCCCAGAAGGACCCTTCGCCTGCGGCTGATGCACTCCTGCTACCAGACAGCTACGAAGCACCAACACTGTGGTAGGTGAGGTATGGTCACTGCAGCGGCACTTCCCATCCATGGCAGGAGCTCAGGAGGAACAGCGCCACACACTTGGGCCTCGTCCATGCAGTCGTTTGCATCTAGGTCAAATGTGGATTACCAGCACTGAAGTGATTGTGGGAATCAGGCCAAAGGGGTATATAGCCTGAGATTCCCAACTTGGCATGGGTTCACACAATCACACTAATGCGGGCAACCCACATTAAACCTAGATGCAAACGACTGTGTGAACAGGCCTTATGAATTGGGGGGGGGGCATTCCTTGCAGCAAAAACAAATCGTGTGGATATCCTGCACAAGTGGACACACATCTGGGAAACCGGGCTCGGTCAGGCTCCCCAGATGCACGTCTGCTGGTGTTAAAGTTGTACCCCTTCCGCATTTCCTGCAGCAAGCATTGCATGTGGAGCTTCCCTGGAATGGGGTGCAAAGTTCTCTCAGTGCAAACCAGGCCTTTTGCTTTTGCAACGGAGGCCTGAGGATGACCAGAGTCCCAGAAACTGATTTACAGCAGAAAGGGCCTGAGGTAACACAGCAAGGCCCAGTCACTGCCCCCAGCTGTGGAGTCAGCCGTCGGAGCAGACAGCAGCTTGGCTGGAAGCACTCGGCTGCTCACTTCCAGCAAGGGACTCGTGGAAGAGCCTGGAGCACTAGCTATCAGCAGGCTGTGCTGACAGAGGGAGAGACTGCTCGGAGGCTGCCGCAAGGAGGTCAGGGTGGGAGTCAGCCAGGACATATCAGCAAAGTGTAGAGCAAGGAGCAAGGTCAACGGCCTCTCTGGGTTTAGTCTGTGCAGGCGGGAAGGGTCAGCCAGGAGGAATTCAGCCGCAAAACCCCTGATAGGTAGAAACCCAACAGCCACAGACTGAAGGGAGCAGAGAGGCCAAACACTGAATAATATATCGTAAAGACCTCTTCTTTCACAAATGTGACACAGGGCTTGGGGAAAGAAAAGACCGAGGTTTCAAATACTGAGATAACGAATGACAAGAAACTTGCCTGTATCGTCTCTATAGCAGGCTGCAGAGCAAAGGCTGGAGAATCGCTCTTGTGATAGCAAGCATGAATTGTCCCCTTTGCAAAGCAGGGTATGCACTGGAATGGGTGACTACATGGGAGTACTGTAGGCCATAAAGCATTCCCTTTAGGGGACAGGGGACTGTAGCTCAATAGCAGAATATCTGCTTGCATTCAGAAAGTCCCAGATTTAATCCCTGGCAGCATCCCCAGGGAGGATTGGGTAAGACCCCTGCCTGAAACCTTGGAGAGCTGCTGCCAGTCAGTGAAAACAATACTAAGCTAGATGGACCCATGGTCTGACTCAGTAGATAGTAGCTTCATAGAGGCTGGGGCTCAGTGGAGGAGCCCCTGCTTTGCATGCAGAAGGCCCCAGGTTCAGGACCCAGCAGCAACTCCAGGCAGAGCTGGGAAAGGCTTCTGCTTGCAACCCTGGCTGCCAGTCAGTGCAGACAATACTAATCTAGATGGACCAAGGGTCTGACTCAGTAGAAGGCAGCGGCCTATGTCCCTAAGGAAGGCTATGCCCCTCCCACCGCAGTCCATGGCTCTAGTCCAGCCCTCTGACTTGTCTTAGGGGAGGCTCTTGCCTTCCACCTCACCAGGGGCTGGACACATAACAGGAAAGGGCGCGGGAGGCATTTCTGGGAGGCTGGTACAGGGGCTCTTTAGGCTGCCATAAGGAAGGTGGAGTTGGGCAGGCTATTGTTCTCAAACACATTTTTAGCGCACCTTTCCACTTTCCGAAAGGCACCCAAAGCAGCAGCCCCAAAGGAAGAGATTCGCCTCACAGGCAGCGGATGATGCATTACCACAAAACCAGCCAGGAGCAACAGGAAGACTCAGTCCTCCAAAGGAACAAGTGCCCACCAGAAGAAGACAGTCTTCCCAAGATAACAGATGGTTGTGAGGGAGGGAGCCGGTTGGATCTCTCTGGGAGGAGAGCTGGTCTTGTGGTAGCAAGCATGAATTGTCCCCTTTGCTAAGCAGGGTCCACCCTGGTTGCATATGGATGGGAGACTTGATGTGTGAGCACTGGAAGATATTCCCCTCAGGGGATGGAGCCGCTCTGGGAAGAGCATCTGCATCCCCGGTATCGCCAGATAGCGCTGGGAGTGACTCCTGCCTACAACCTCGGAGAAGTTGCTTCCTGTCTGTGCAGACTGAAGCTGTATTTGCTTTACTTTTAGGTTATTTTTACTGAAATTTTACCACTGTTTTTATCTTGATGTTAACTGCCCTGGGGCCTTAGGACAAAGGGTGGTATAAATAAAAACAGAACCAGTCTAGAGGCCCTGAATCAAAGCCTCCTGAGAGTACAAGGCCTAGCTCTGCAGTGGCACACAAGAGATGGGTATCCCAAGCGGTGGGGGGGGAGTATGGAAAAAGACCCACGTTCTGCACCACCGTAAGACGACCAAGCTGTAAGACGACCACCGTAAGACGACCAAGCTGGCCCCACCTCACAAGAGAGGGACACACACGCCCAGACGCAGCATCACCCTCCCCGCCTCACCTCCCTGTACAGGGAGTACAGAAAGACGATGGTCTGGATAGTCTTGCCGAGGCCCATCTCGTCAGCCAGGATGGTGTCCGTGCTCTGGGCCCAGGAGAACCGCAGCCAGTTGAGGCCTTCCAGCTGGTACATATGCAACGTGCCACCCGTGGAGGTGATGAAGCGTGGCTGGCTCTCATACTTCACTGTCGGCTGCAAGGGAGGGACGCACCATGCAGAGAGGTGAGGCTGGGGAGCCCTGGGGCGCCCACCATGTGCACAAGGGAGGCTTGCTCCCTGCGCCGCCCCCCACCCCACCCCCACTACTACACAAGGACCTTTAAAACACAAGCCCACCACCCCACACAGAGGCGTGCTCGCTATCGCTCCCACTGCCCCACCACCAGGGATAGCAAAGGAGCCATCTCCTCCCTGGCCCCAACCCTATAACCAGTGCGGTGTAGTGGTTAGAGTATTGGGCTAAAGCCAGGGAGACCCGAGTTCAAATCCTCATTCAGCCATGAAACTCACAGGGTGACTCTGGGCCAGTCACTTCCCTCTCAACCTAACCTACTTCACAGGGTTGTTGTGAGGAGGAACATAACCATCTATACCTCTCTGGGCTCCTTGGAGAAAGAGCAGGATATAAACCAGATAGATAGATAGATATAATATCAAGTGCTCCCGAGGCTGCCCCACTGCTAGCCACCCTCCCAGAGCTTACATCATTGGTGGGGGAGTTTGGAGGGTCCTCCGAGGTCAGTTCCTTCTTCTTCTTCTTGTACTTCCTGGGCTGGGCGGGGTCTTCGCCCATAATCAGCTCCCTAGAGAAGAGAGTGGGAGGCTCCATTCAGGCTGCACCCAGGTATCTCAAAGGCCACTAGCAAGGCCCAGAGAGTTCCCTCCTGCCCGGCAGGGCTTTCCCTGCCCTCCCTGCAACTTCCCGGCAGGGCGGGGGGTGGGGGAGGCGCTCCTCACCTGTGCATCCAGTAGGCCTGCTTGTGGTACTCGTACTCGGGAATCAGCATCTCATCTTCCTCCCATGTGGACTGGTCATAGGAAAGGTCGCGCCACTTCACCAGATAGTGGTAATTGCCCTTTTTGTCAATGCTGTCAAAAAGAGAAGGGAATCAGAAAGGAGCAATCAGTAAGGAAACAATCAGAATTAGCAAAGATATGAGAGTAGGAAAAAATCGCTGCCTGGAGCTTCCGAGGACAGAAAAGAACTGGGCAGGGTTATCCCCCTCAGCTTCAAGTAGGCGTAGCTTTTATTTCTATCCAATCAACTGTCCTGCCTTGGAGCTTACGGGAAGGATAACCCAGAGGTGTCCTCGGTCCCAGCAACAGAGAATGCATGGGGCAAGGGGAAAGGAAGAGAGACCCAGAAAGAACACAAAAACCCACCCAGAGGGATGGCATACCCTCTTCCCACATCCATTAAGCGCAGCAAGGCTACAGCACAGTAGCCGGTAGGAGGGAGTCAATCTAGGCCACCATGGCTGCACCTGGACCCCATAAACTCTGTCATTGTGAGCCTGGATGTTACAAACATAAGAGACCACATGTACGACCACCGTAAGAGATTCCACTCAGGGGGTGGGGCTGCTCTGGGAAGAGCAATTGCATGCAGGAGGTCCCAAGTTCCCTCCCGGGCAGCATCTCCAGATAGAGCTGGGAAAGACTCCTGCCTGAAAGCGTAGAGAGCTACACTGCCAGCTAGTGTAGACAAAACTGAGCTAGATGGACCAAGGGTCTCATTCAGGAGAAAGCAGCTTCCGCTGTCAGGAACACAACAGCACCCCCACCCCTGCGCACACACACACATCCCCCGCTGACCTGTGGTTGATGACGCGATGGATTGTCATCCAATCCGGCTTGATGCCGTAGCGATAGTATTTCTCCTCCATCTCGGCATACAAAGGGTCCTTGTTTTTCCTCTTCTCACTCTTGCCGTCGTCGTCACCAGAACCATAGTCCAGCGGTGGGGGCTCGTCCATATCATTCTTTCGCTGGTAATTCCTGTACATCACCAGGTGGAAGATCTCGAGCTGGGAGTGGTCGGGGGAGGAAGGAACAGAAGTGGGGTGAGAACAGGAGAACGGCTATCAGCCAAGACCAGCAGCACCTCGGGCTCCACCGGGGCCAGTCAGGAGCCTCTGGGCAGCTCACAAGGAGGACACTAGGATGGCACTCTTGCTCAGCATCTGGGAACAAGAGGTGCCCTGCCTGGCCCTAGCTACTATCCACCTTGGGCCTATTTTCTAGGCAATTCTCCCGCTGCAATACTCTGTTCTTCAATATGGAGCTGCTTTGAAGGGAGCTGAGTCACTGGGGCGGTCCACTGGCTGGTCATCTCTTTCCAAGGTGCCCAGCAGGCCTTTTCCCAGCCCACCCACCTGAGCTCTCACCTTACTAACAGGCCATGCCAGAGCCTCGAGGACTCTGTCCCTCCTTTCCTCAGTGCCCCTGCCTTGCACCTTCTCTTCTGGCACACAGTGGTTGCTAGTGCCGTGGAACTGTGGCCAAAGCCTCCTTATTATATTGTGCAGAAGCCCAGCAGAACTGGGGCACTAGCAGCCTTTAGGGATGTGCACGGACCGCAGAGGCACAGTCCGACACCGGTGGGGGGGGTGTCCTTACCCCTCCCGCTGCTTTCCCCCCTCCAGTGCTCCATTTCTCAGTGCAAATTTCAGGGCAGCAGCATTCCTCCCTGCCACCCCTGCCCCCGTTGTTGACCGGAAAAAGAGGAAGTAACTTCCGCGCATGCGCCCACCGCGCAGCATGCAACATGCACAGCTGGCGTGCACATGCGTGGAAGTTACTTCTGCTTTTTCCGGTCAACAACAGGGGCAGGGGCGGCAGGGAAGAACGCTGCCACCCCGAAAATTTCTCTGCAAAATGGAGCGCCGGAGGGGGGAAGCGGGGGAGGGGTAGGTTCAAACCCACCCACCCCCGCCCTTAAAGCGAGAGACACACACCCCGCCGTCGCACTGCCGGACCGGGCCACTTGCAAACCGGTTCACAGGCCTCTAACATGGCCTGCGGACCGGTTCGTGCACATCACTAGCAGCCTTTGCATGCATTCAGAGTATGGGACCAGTGGCAGCCCTTGGGGAAGAAGGTGTAGGGGTGTGTGTGTGTACACAAGTCCAACCCACAGTTGCAGTGACACTGTCACTGGTCCCCCCACCCTTGGGGAAAAAGTAAGTAAGTAAGTAAGTAGGGAAGTAGGGAAGGAAGGAAGGAAGGAAGGAAGGTATACATTTGAGCTGCCTACGGGTGAATTTACACTACACAACATTCAAAGGTCTGTGACGACCCAGGCCAAACACTTCCAAACTCTTTCTGTACAACCAATCCCACAAATCTATTCAAACTATCTCCTGGGTCCTGCAGGAACCCTCTGGTGAGGAAGGAGTCTTCCACCACGGCGCTTTCAAAGGGAGAGGCTCGACTCCTATTCTTCCCCTACCCCAGTCTGACTCAAAACAGTACCTGCAATTCCTTTATCCAGGAGCAGTGCCAATAGGACAGGCCGACCCACTTGACAAAGAATTCACGTTCCGAGCGTCCCTGCAGCGACTTGGGCGGTGGGTCATCTGGGCTGGCATCGGACAGCGGGGGGACAGCGACTGGGGTCGGTGGCTCCCCCCATCGCCAGTGGAGGATCTTCTGAACACGGCCCTTCAGCATGGGGCACTGGGAGCAGGAAAGAGGGGGGTCAAAACACTGGGAGAGCCCTCCTTGTCCGGGAGGGGGGAGTCCTCCTTGAAATCTGCAAGCCTCACTGCCAGGGACGGGCACTGGAGATGGAGGCATTGCTCTGTCTCTCAACCTCCCTTGCTCCCACCACCGCTCCCCGCCCTGCCCCCAACACCCTCACCGTGCAGCGGGGGCAGAGCCATTCCCCATTAGGGATCTCGGGAAGTGGCGGGTTGAGGCAGTGGATGTGGTAGGAGGAGATGCAAGCGTCACAACACAAGAGCTCGCCCCCATCCTTGCAGACACGGCAGTACTCCATGTGGTCGTCCTCCTCCTCCTTCTCGCCATCGTCCAGCTCCCCTTCATACTCATCCTCCTCCTCCTTGGGCTCCCACTGCACCCCTTCCTTCTCCTGCAAGTTGGGAACACAACACAACCAAAGGGAGAGAGATACGGACCGTGCGGAAGTCAGTGCATGGAGAGGCCAAGCGACAGAAGCCAGAGCCTATTTGACCATGATTCTGAGGAACTTCAAATGTTTGGGAGCCTCTGTTTCCATAGCCTGAATTTGCAATGAAGGAAAGCTAGTAACAGACTAGAGCAGGGGTGGGCAAACTTGGCTCTCCAGCTGTTGTTGAACTACAACTCCCACTATTGTGGCTGGGGATGATTGGAGTTCTAGTTCAACAACAGCTGGAGGGCCAGGTTTGCCCATCTCTGTGCTAGAGTCCTAGACTTAAAAGGGTGTTTCTCATTTAGGTGGCCCAGAGTTATTCTCATCAAGCATTAAATTTAAAATTCTCCAAAAAGATCCAGACATGATTAGCAGAATTTGTCTTACAGCAGAGTATCAGAATGGCAAGAAGCTCCAGCCCCGTTTTATTAAGAGCTGATTCCTAGTCCTCATGATTCCAAAACAATCCAGGGACATGCAAGGGGTTGCTTAATGTTTGGAAACCATGAGGCATTGGGTTGGCCATTGTGGAAAAGAGGATGCTGGGTAAGACAGGCCTATGGTCTGATCCAGCAGGGCTCTTCATACAACTTGCAGCCCCTCTCCTAAATCCAGCCACTGTCTCCTTGTCCCTATGCACACAGCACCCCCCAACTTCCCTCTTTTCCACCATCCCTAACCCAAGCACTACTTAAAAATGAACCCCAAAAAAGCAGCCAGAACCATGTGAATTAGTATGTGCAAATTCAGTATTTTTGCATACTCTATTCCAGTTGCAGATTCTGATTTTCTGATTGAGAAATTTGGGGTTTGGCTTTGTTTGGAGCACAGAAGGGGCAGTTTGGGAAATTTGAAATTGGAAATTTGGGGAAATTTAAATTTTTAAAATTAAATCTGGGGATTGGCTTTGTTTGGAGCGCAGAAGGGGCAGCTGGACCTACGTCAGAGCAAGGGCAACAGCTGGCTAGCTCCATCCCTGGAAGCAGGGGAGACAGCAGGTGGGAGGTGCTAGTGTGCAGAGAACAAGGAAGAAAGGCGAGCAGCTTACACAGTGGGGGCAGCTCCACTTGCCCTCGGGGGCCTTGTCTAGCTCCGGATCCAGGCACACCAGGTGATAAGCTCTGGGACATGAGTCGCAGAGGATGATCTCCCCGCCCTGCTGACACACCTCACAGTAGTCTTGGTGGTCGGTCTCGTAGCCGTCCGCCTCTTCTTCGCCAGCAACTGCCAGGCCAGGGAGAGGAGAGAAAGCAGAAGGGCATGAGGGCACCTACCGAGCTCAGAGCTGCATCTAGCTTCCTCCCTTTCCTGAGACAAGGCAGGTCTGGGGACTGGGAGCCAGAGGCTCTCCTCCCTCAGAAACTATGGGGTACCAATCAAATTGCATCTATTGCCTGTCCCAAAGAGTGGACATCACCAGAACGCTGCGGCCATTCACTATTATTATTACTTCTTGTTTACACAGTCAGACAGGTGTTATTGACTGGTTTGTTTTATCCAAACATCGAGTCCTTCCCAAGGACCTGGGATGCCAGAATTTTATTGTCAATTGTTATAGATATCGTCGCAGAATATAGACTGTTCCCAGTAAAGCTGCTTTTTGTAATTGGCTGGTGGTGATTTCTGTGGCCCCTATGGTGTTGAGGTGCTCTTCAAGGTCTTTTGGAACTGCACCCAGGGCGCCAATTACCACTGGGATTATTTTGGTCTTCTTCTGCCACAGCCTTTCAATTTCAATTGGTAGATCTTTGTATTTGGTGATTTTTTCTATTTCGTTTTCTTCTATTCTGCTATCCCCTGGTATTGCTATGTCGATTATTTTGACTTGTTTTTCTTTCTTCTCGACTACAGTTATATCTGGTGTATTGTGTGGCAGATGTTTGTCTGTTTGTAGTCGGAAGTCCCATATTATTATTATTATTATCACTATCATTATTATTACTGTATTTAAAATATTTCTATCCTGCCCCTCCAGCACAATATGGCTCGGGGTGGCTCACAACAGTAGAACAATAGAAGTGATCTAAAATGTAACACCATAAAACAAACAAAACACAATGCAGAATAAAAACAATTAAAACAAACAGATGTGAAATGGAAAAACCGCCAGGCTGTAGTAAAACACATTAAAAAGCCTCTCTCAACAGGTAATTTTAAAGATTTTTTAAAAAGATATTTTAAAGTCACAAGAGCGACTAGACAGCAATACCCCACCTTACATCACTGCAATCTCTGAATGGCTCAGACAGTGAAGGATGGTTAAGTGAAAGAGTAGAAAGGAAGCCCTGGGAAAACCAAAGGCTCCAGACTTTTAACCCCATCTCCAACCAAGCACAACTCTTGCCGTAACGTCAGGTATGCAAAGGGGAGCCAAGAGCACACATTTCCCTGCTACCTGACCGGAACCTGTGAATAAGCATGAAGGGGCTGGAACTCTCTGGAATCTCTTAGCAGTGCACAGACAGGAAGCTAGAAAAGTGGCCTTCCTCCTCAGCAGAGGAGAGAGAGCCATTGCTGCTTCTGTGGTTCTGCTAAGGGAGCAGGATGGCCTCTTCACAACCCAGACACAGAGACTCTCCATTAGGAAAGGGGGCCACTGTGCTTGTGCCTCCACCCGCCACGCTCTGACCCGTGCCCCACGCTCACCTTTCTTCTTCTTCCGACCAGGCCTGCCCCGCTTCAGCTTCTTGACTCTTCCCGAACTGTCCGAGCGCACCGAGGAGCTGTGGACACTGGAGTTGTCGAGGTCCGATTCCTCCTCCGGCTCCCCCAGCTCATCACTCTGAAACAAATGCTGTACATAACCGGAGCAGCCCTCCATTAGGAAAGGCCCATTCAGAGGCAGAAATGAGGGGAAATGGCAGTTGGGGGGGGCAGGGTGAGGGGCCTGGCACCCAAGGTTAGGGTTTGCCCTAAATAACACAGCAAGAAGAAAAGGAGGTGGCTTGCCACCCCCAGTCCTGCCCAGTTATGGCCTGGGGGTTGGAAGGATCCAGTGTCACTTAACACAGGAGAGACAGGTCTGTGTCACAAGGCAAAAGGTGGTGGTACAGAGAGAATGAGAGTGAGAAGGTGGGGATGATGTTATAAGGAAACAAGCACACCCACAGTCATACCATGCAGACCAGAGTCTAGGCTAGATCCCTACCGCAGTCTATAACAAATCTGCACATCTCCTGGCTGGGGATGAGGCAGGGGTGGAGGGGGCCCAGAGGGCTTAAAGGACAGGCTGAACAAAGTGTGGGCAGCACCATGCCTGGCTGGCAAAACCTCCAGCGCCAGAGGCGCGGTAGAAGAGGATTGGTGGGGTCAGGACTTTACCCCTCCCAAAGACAAGCAGAAGCAAGCAGCCTAGGCTTGCAAAAGAGGATGCAAATGATGCAAATGAGCTTGGTCTCCATTATGTAAAAGGTCAGGAAAATCAGCTCATTTGGGTGCCGGGTGCCTCCCTTCGTTTTAAGCAGCAGAGCACGGTCCTGTGGCTTGTTTGTCCAGGAAATGCTTTGCCAGCATCCTCTCCACTACCACAACCCCAGGATCAACATCCACACGCCACCTTCACCAGGGCCAAAGAGGGGGCCTTACTGAGGTGCTCTTTTTCCGTTTGCCCCCGATCATGCCCAGCTTGATCTTCAGAGGTGCCATCTTCTTCCCCTTCATCTTCCTCTTCATCTCTGGGATGCGAGGACTCTTGCTCCGCTTCTTGTGTCCGGGACCTTTCGATGAATGAATATAATAAGTAAAGAACGGACCCATCACACAGGACATTCAATAGGGCTGTCATCACAATGATTAATAGGGTAGGAAACATCTCCTACCCTAATCCGGGAGCTGGCCGTGCTTCCAATTTTTGCACGGATGTGAGCAGGGGCGTAGCAAGGTTGGAGTGGGCCCAGAGACAAGATTTTATTGTGGACGATGCAAGTCACTTAATGGTACTAGAAAAAGACAGGCTGTTCTGGTAGCTCCAGGTCTTAACACTCACATCAATTACAACTGAAGGAAGCCCTGGCGGGTGCGCGGCTAGGGGAGTCAGTCATGGGACTTGCCTCTGGGGGGCCCCCCAAGTCTCCCCTTGCCCTATTATAGTTACACCCCTGGGTGTGAGATAAAAGCAAGCGGAGGCAAGATAATCTATCAAGCCCCAGCTGGGTAGGATGGGCGTGCCCTCCCCAGACTCCATCTCCAGCAAGGCAGGTGAGGAAACTGCCTTACCCAGCTGGGGCTTGATGATGATCCAGATCCCCCCTTCAACCTTGTTTTTATCTCACACACAATCAAATATCAGCACACCCAGCTCCCGAATTCGAGTAGGAGGCTTCTCCTACCCCAAAGTCGATTTTGTGAACTGTCCTAATATTTGTCCTGCTTTTGAGTCAGCAGAAAATCTGAAGTCTGGGATGAGGTGGGGGGTTTCCATGAAGTTACAAAGCAGCAAGCAGATGGCAGAGCTTGAGAAGAGACCCCACAAGTCATACTCCCTGGACTAGATGCTACCCTACTTCCCCAGGGCCCCACACAGTCCTGGTTGCTAGCCAGGTAAGGCTACCAGGTAAGGCGAGGGAAAGCTTCAAAGATAGAAAGTTATTTGGGAGAAGGCTGGGATCTTACGTGCTGTAGCAGGGGAAGTTGAGAGCCAAGACCACCTGTGTCCAGGGTGGAGGTTCACTGAAATAACCAGGTCCAGGAGCAACCAGGTGCCCTGGCCACCAGAACCCAATGCTTGCAGTGACTCTTCCTCTCTCCATTTTGAAAGAAACCTGGAAGCCCAGCTCCCAGCCTCACTGCACTCACCACAAGATCCTGGCTCATGAGAGCCTTCATTTAACAGATTCAATGCCATTCCTTTCCCAAAGAAGCCACAAGCCCAAACACTCGGCCCACTTGGCCAAACATACTAGTCCCACTCTCCAAAGCCAGAAATATCCCAGCTGTGGAGTTAGGCCTGGCTTTGGAAGCTGGACAGATCACACCAACAGGTTGGCCTAATCCATTCCTGCACAAGGTTGTCTCGCCCCATGTCTCGCATCCCCCCAAAGGCCCAAGGGCTCCTGGCACTCACCTTTGCCTTCTTTGGTTTTGGCTTTGCGGATGGGAGCGGGCTGCGGTGGCTGCAGGGGTGCAGGGGGCAGCAGCTGGGGCTCAGGGGCAGTGGCGATGGCTGACACGGCAGCCGACACTTGCTCAGCCACTGCGGCAGCGGCGGCAGCGGCAGCAGCAGCCACAGCAGCCGTTGACCCCTTGAAGGGGTTGTTGGCACTGAACTCCCGCCACTTGGCTCCCATGATAGTCATCATTTTGGACATCGGGATCTTGGGATTCTTTTTGGCAATAAGAGGCCTAAAAGTGGTGAAAAAACAAAACAGCAATGCACTCCCACTCGGTTCAGTCCACACACAACCTCCTTCAGTGCCTAGGAAGGAAGCCCTAAACATACCTCTATGCCCTGCTTCTCACCCCTATCCCGTACCCTAACCTTCTTTATTCTCTTCAAGAGCAACCCAGAAGTAACCTTCCCTTTAACAAGGATTTCTAGACGTTGTAGACTATAGCCCACATCATTCCCAGCCAAAGCCCATTGAGGCTAATGGGAGCAGTCTTCCCTGTAACAGGGATTCCCAGATGTTGCTGACTAGAACTCCCATAATACCTAGCTGTAATGGCTTTTGGCCACCACAGCTGGGGATTATGGGAGTTGTAGGAATCAACAACATCTGGGAATCCCTGTTATTATTTATTTATTTATTTATTAAAAGATTTAATATACTGCCCAATCCAGACTCAGGGCGGTGTACAAAGCAAGAACAGCATCCAAGATTTTTTTTTGATTTTTTTTAAAAGATTTTAGAGGGCAAACGCCTGGCAGAAAAGAAATGTCTTCAATAAGGTCTTAAAGGATGAAAGGGAGGAGGCAGACCGAATTGGGGGGGAAGAGAATTCCAAAGTGAAGGGTCGGCAACAGAGAAAGCCCTTCCACAGACCCTAGTACTACAGACCTCTCTGAGACCAGGAACTGAAAGAAGGGGAACCAGTGTTATGGGAAACACTGCTTAGGGATCCTGACCCCAACACCCCATGCACACAAGAATCTACTCCCAGAAAACCCAGGAGGAGTCCAGTTTCCTTCATCATTCCCTGGTCCTTCTACCAAAGCAAGGAACAGAACCTGGAAATCCGGGTACCAATTTTCATGACTTTGTCCAATGAAACCAGCACTTTTATTCTTAGAGAAAAAGGCTGAAATCAGCATAGATGAGATTGGGGGCCTGTGTCACACAAACATCTGGAGCACATTATGGAGTCCCTGGTCTGGAGAGAATGGAAGGCAATCTAACCCAGCCCTTTGCCCCCACCCCAGAGCAGGACCCTCTGTAACCACTGTCTGCCATCTGTACCTTGACACATTTGGGCTGAGAAAAAGGTGCATAAACATCAGAGGGGTGAAATTCCTAGACTCATCCTTAGCCCAATGGAGGAAGAGCAGAGAACCTAGCTAGTTTCAAAGCAGCGATGGAAATCTTCACCGTTTTATTCTGGAGTGGTTTTTACAGTAAGGGTAACCACAGAAGAAAGCAAAATGGATGTCAGAACAGACAGTGGAAATTGCCAAGAAGAGGAGAGAAGCCAAAGTCAAGAAAGATAAAAACCTCAGGAAGGAACTTAATAGGGAATTCCAGAAAGCTGTTCAAACAGACAAGGAGCGTACTACAACGACATCTGTAAAGACCTTGAGAATGGAAATAGACATGGAAAAACAAGGAACATTTTCCAAAAGATCTCTGAACTCAGAAGGAGGTTCCAATCTTGAATTGGTATGTTAAGGGATGCCAAAAGACAGATAGTAACTGATTCAGAGAAGATCAAACAGCGATGGAAGGAGTATACAGAAAATCTGTGCAGCAGGACTGTCAACATCCAAGATACTCTAGAAGATATTCCCTGCTTGTAAGAACCTCTAGTATGAGTCAATGAAGTTAGATCAGCACTCTGGTCATTACTAAGTCGGAAGGCTACAGGAATTGATGGAATAGCTACAGAAATATGGCAGGCAACAGAAGAAGAATAAGTCAAGGCTCTATCCAAACTATGCCAGCAAATTTGGAGAATGATGGAGTGGCCAACAGATTGGAAGAGGTCAGTCTACATACCCATACCAAAGAAAGGAAACTTAACAGATTGTGCAAACCATCGCACAATATCCTTAATTTCACATGCTAGCAAAATAATGCTCAGGATCATCCAATGCAGTTAGAGCCCTACGTGGAAAAGGAAATGCTGGATGTTCAAGCTGGTTTCAAAAAAGGCCGAGGAACAAGAGACATCATTGCTGATGCACGCTGGATAATTGAGAAAGCCAAAGAATACCAGAAAGAAGTTAATATGTGCTTTATTGACTACAGAAAAGCCTTTGATTGCATCGACCAGGTCAAGTTGTGGAATATCCTTAGGAAAATGGGCGTCCCGGAACATCTCATTGTTCTCATGAGAACCCTATACACAGGGCAGGAAGCCACAGTCCAGATGGAACATGGTGAAACAGACTGGTTCCAGATCGGCAAAGGAGTAGGGCAAGTCTGTATACTTTTCCCTTATTTATTCAACGTATATACTAAACATATACTGAGAGAAGCTGGATTGGAAGAAGATGAGCATGGTTTTAAAGTTGGAGGAAGAAACATCAATAACCTGCACTACGCTGATGACACCTCTGATAGCTGAGAATGCGGATGATCTGCAAGCTCTAACAATGAAAGTCAAGGATCACAGTGAAAAAATGGGACTACAACTTAATGTAAAGAAGACTAAACTGATGACAACGGGTACAGAAACCAGTCTCAGAACTGACAATGAAGACATTGAAGTGGTGGATAACTTCTGCCTTTTAGGATCGACCATAACAGTAAAGGGTCCAGCAGTCAAGAAATACGCCATGCTGGAGAAGACTTTTGAGGATACCATGGACAGCCAGGAAAACCAACAAATGGATCATAGAACAAATCAAACAAATCCAGAATTTCCCCTCGAGGCACAAATGACCAGGCTCGAACTATCATACTTTGGACACATTATGCGAAAACCCAGCTCCTTTGAGAAGTCCATAATGCTGGGGAAAGTTGAAGGAAAGAGAAGAAGAGGACGACCAACAGCAAGGTGGATGGAACAATCACAACAACAATGAATGCACCACTGAGATACCTGAAACCCAAGTTGAAGACAGATCATCCTGGAGAGAATCTATCTATGTGGTTCTAAGAGTCGACATCAACTTGATGGCACTAAATCAATCAATCAATCAGTCAGTCACCTAATGGCGCAGTGGGGAAATAACTTGCCTAGTGAGCAAGAGGTGGCTGGTTCAAATCCCTGCTGGTATGTTCCCCAGACTATGGGAAACACCTATATCGGGCAGCAGCGATATAAGAAGATGCTGAAAGGCATAATCTCATACTGTGTGGGAGATGCCAATGGTAAACCCCTCCTGTATTCTACCAAAGAAAACCACATGGACCTGTGGTTGCCAGGAGTCGACACCGACAACGGCACAACTTTACTTTTTAACTCTTACAGTAAGGAGTTCTACGTAGAGACTGGTCCTGAATAACAATAATGAACACACCACCATGTTCCGGAGCACCGGAGCACAGCATTTCAGAATTGGCCTCATGTATCAGGGATCCAGGGCACTATGATGCAAGTCAGTCCCTTCCTTGCTTGGCAATCAAGAATGCACCACGCAAGCAGCAGGATTAAGGCAGCCCTCTGCTAGGTTGGAGGATCAGGCCAATACAGAAGCAGGCTGGCTCTACTCAGCAGCTCAAAGAATGCTAGAGAAAACCGCCGCTCCCCCCCCCCCGGGCCCCCTGGGGGTAACCCCCTAGCCCAGCGCAGCAAGGATTACAACTGCTCACACCTCTCAGCTCTTATCTGTCTCCAGGGAAGACGAGAGCTGCCAAACCGGAACAGGCCAACGCTCCATTTAACCCGACAAAGGCCAAGGCTGCACTTGCTGGAACAAAGCACCGCGATGCTGTAGTACAGAGCCAGAGGCGAAGGCTCCCTGACCTCCTCTCTCCCTTCATCCCTTCCGCCCGCCCCCCCAGCCAAGAGCCCCAAAGCACAAGACATCCATCATTTGCCATAATCCCCACTGCAGATGCTGCATCCTCTTGATCTCGCTGCCCCCAGTCAGCCTCGGCGCTTCATCGGCTGTCAACACACAGCACCAGGCACGCTGATGTTTGACCTGGTTGGGCCTGGAGTCTACAAGGACCCCTGGGATTTGGGCTGGCAGTGCTTCTGGGCGAGGGGCATAAATATGAATGTTTTGTAGTCTGACAGGAACACTGTGCACAGGTCTCAAGGGGGGTTAATTTCTAGAACCACCAGTCCAAGCCCCACCTCTATTGAGGGTTCACTGTACATTCCTATAAGCCTCAGTTTACCCCCACCTGTAAGACAAGCATGGTAGGGGGCACCTGTCTCAACAGATTTGCCTGTTTGACATAATTGGCTCTGTAACTTCTATTCATGGGGCAAGGTAAAAGACTATGCAAGCTGCTGAAGCCCCAAACACCAGAAATCATGCCCAGCCCCACCCAACCTGCTCCATGCCTGAGATTTCATACACTGTCTAGCATCACAGCCAGGAAAGCAAGAAATGTGATGTGAGAACTCTGAATATTGAAAACTAGGATTTTGCACATACCACCCATTTCTCCACTGGCTGAGTAAGATCACAGAAAGGTGCACACAAACATTTGGACAAATGTAAAAAAATAAAAACATATAGGATAAAGAGGAGGAGAAGGGAAGGGACTCAAGCCTGCCAGTGTCAGACATCATGACAAACCAACTCAGGATTGTCTGCACTAAGTGGCAGCAGCTCTCCAGGGCTCCAGACAGGAGGGTCTTTCCCATCCCTCCCTGGAGAACCCAGAGGACTAAAAGAACTTGCTGGTGTGTTCTCTGATAAACTGGAAGGGGTTCAGAGGAGGACAGCAAAGATGGCAAGGAGCCTGGAAACCAAGTGCCATGAGGAACGGCTGAAGGAGTTGGGTACATTTAGAAAAGAAGGGGAATAAGACACCCATCTTCAAATATCTGAAGGGATGTCAACATGGCAGAAGAAGCAGACTTGATCTCTGTTGCTCCTGAGGGCAGGACTAGAACCACGGGGTAGAAATGACAAGGAAACAAACTCAGGCAAGGTATGAGGAGTAAGACTACAGTAAGAGAACAGTAAAAGCTGTCCGGCAGTGGAAGGATCTGCCTAATGCAGCTAGGAGCTCTCCTTCCCTGGAGGTTTGCAGGCAGAAGCCGGACAGCCAACCTGCACCGAGCTGAGGGCTGGACTAGAAGACTGCCAAGGTCCTCACCAACTCTAAAATTCTGCTATGGCCACGTTCTCATGACCAGAACGATCACAGTTAATCAGTGAGCCCGCATGCTCCTGCCAAGCATATCGCAAGAACCCAGAATTTCTGGGCAATTCCAGTTAAACGGCCACAGTTAACCAGAATCGCTAATGGTTCAAGATCTGGTAAATGAATCGGGATTGCCCGGAAATCCCAGGCTCTCGCCAATCGTAGTTAACTCTTTCACCTCAATCATTCTGGTCGTGAGAACACAGCCAATAGGATTCCATGAGAGGCCGAGAACTCAGCCTGGGACTTTCTGCATGCAAAGCGTATGCTCTGCCACTGAGTTATGGCTCCTTCTCTAACTTCAGGTTTCGCTCTGGAGTCACCCCATGCTTAAGACTACAGAGCGACGCATCTACCTCCCCCAGACTCAAAAGGCTACTCCTCCGGAATCCAGCTCTTCTCAGTATCCTTCCCTCACAGAAATCAGGAATTCAGGAAGCCCTTGAGTCAAGAGGTTACCTTGTTTCATCACAGTTAACAGCAGAAATCTCCTCCTCTCCCAGAGACCCATCTGCTGGCCCCTGCTAAGGTATTGTGTTTACCTAAATAGAAGACTCTGAATCTAAGACAACTCCCTTAAAAGTAGGGGTTATATATAGATTATATCTGTATTTTCCTGAAAAGGTAGCAGCTCTGAATTTAAGACAGTCCCCTAATTTCTAACATCAAAAAACTTGGAAAAACCCTAGTCTTGGATTCAGGTCAATACAGTACTTATGTGTGTAGGTTGCATGCTTTCTTTGTTGATTTCTTCCCCCCTCCAGGTAGCCCACAAAATAAGACAGTTCTAGTCCTCATCACTGAAGAAATAAGCTTTAAAACACAAGGGCTAAACATTTGAGATGCTCACACAATTAAGAGGGCAAGAATGGCACAGTCAGGAAAATATCTCATGCCTCCACGGTCCTTTGTCTCCTGTCCCCTCTTTCCCCCTCTCTCCTCTCACCCGTTCCCTCCTCCATTTCCAGATTGCTCTAAATATAGTACATCATGACATCTGAATCAGGCATAGGGATCATTTCCGAACAACAATCTAAAGTGGGTTTGCAAACCTTTGTTTAGAGGTTAGTCATAACTACAGTTCACCTGACTCAGATGGCACAGCAAACTGTGGTTAGAACTAGCCAGAAACAGAGGAGGGAATTGGTGTGTGAGAGGAGATGAGGGAAGGGGAGGAGGAAGCGTATGAACCTATGCCAGGCTGCCAATCCTCCAAACCCGTTTGGAAGACCATCTGAACGGAACCAACAAGGCGGCTGCAGCGTGGAGCCATGCTATGATCTCATTTTGATGACTGGGTTTGACTTTTAATTATTGATAGTCACCACGACCCATAATGCACTGCAGAGTATTAAGGGACGCCATTAAAGAAATATGAGCTCTTACTTTAAAAGGGACGGGGCGGGGGGAGGGAGGGCAAGCGCCTGCATGGAAGTCTGGATGTATTTCATTTCAACATGCTTTCCAGAAATAGGCGGGGCTCAAAGACAAAGGCAGGCCTGCACAAAATAAACCAGCAGCCTGTCTGCCATGTCTTGCATGTGGAAAGCAGCTGAAGGAGAGCACGCGGGGGTGGGTGGGGGGGGGGTGGGACATGGAAAGACAAAAGGGACGGAGACAAGCACCACAGCAAGATCAAGAAAAGGCCAGCCGGTGTCACTTTCATATTTCAGACTGTGATCCCATATGGAAGCAATTCTACATTCGGTGGGGGAAGCGAGGTGTGGAATATTCAAAACAGAACAAGAGAATCAGGGAGAGGAAAAAGGGGAGGAGGGTGGTGGCGGCTGTATGGCACAACCAACTGGATTTCAGATTGTATCTCATCCTAGCTCCTGTAGAGAAATCAGATCCTCCAGGCTCAACTCCTCTGTAGCACTCCCGCCCCCCAAACAGTCACCAGCACTAACCACGGTTTCCAGCTTTGGCTTCTTGCCCTCCTCAGTCAGCTCAGAATACCCTTGCTAAGCCCTTTGTCCTCTCCCATTGCTCCGATTAAGACACTGTTTATGTTGGTCCCTACACCGGCTCCCTTCTTCTCTCGCGCTCCACATCAGCCTCCAGCTTTGAGCCCCACTTTTACAGCTGTCCGCTTCTCTCCACCCAGGACTGCAAGGGCTGCCAATTCTGCTCCTGCCCCAAGCAGAAAGCCGCCCAAGCAACCCACAAGCTAGGACGGAAGCTTGGCAGGTGAGGAGACAGAGGAGAGCAGGCCCAAGCAAGGACCAACAGGCAAGCCCCAGTCTTGCCGTGGGGCTGCTGTGGCCACAAAGAGACTGCTAGAGTGAGATGAATGGGAGACCCAGGTCCAGACCTCTGGGGCTGCGTCACGAAGGTCACTGGGGGGCCCCTGGGCTCCTCATTAGGATAGTTCACACAATGACATTAGGGGAGGAGAAGCATAAGGACTCAAGAACAGCCCTGCTGGATCAGACCCAAGGAGGCCCATCTAGTCCAGCATCCTGTTTCGCACAGTGGCCCACCAGATGCCCTAGGAAACCCAGAGGCAAGGGGTGAGGCCATGCCCTTTCTCCAGCAGTTGCTCCCCTGCAACTGGTATTGAGAGGCATCCTGCCTCTAATACCTCCTGAAGCCGCCTACACTGATTCAGGAGCTGGGCATGCTACCATTTGTTGATTGCGTGTCAATTAAAAACAAGGCCAGAGGCTGGGAGCTTGATCATGAGCCAAGTCCCAGCTGGGGAGGATGGTTTTTCTTCCTACCTGGTTCTGACACTGGGGACGGAATCTGGGCAGGGAGCACTCATCCTCCCCAGCTGGGGTTTAGCTCACGATCCAGTTCCCAGCCTCTGGCCCTTTTTTGAAAAACTGACACGCAATCAGCAAAAGGGAGCAATCAGCGCAGGAGGCGTCTCCTCCCTAATGGCAACTGTGTGAACTGCCCTAGTCTCTCTTGGCCTGACTAAATTCGCAGGAGGTTTGTGGGATCAGAAGTGTGCAAGGCAGAATCAAGCTCTGAGCATTCTGAAGGAGAGTGCAAGGGCAGAGAGCACGGCAGGCGGCCTCCAAGAAGCCCCAATTACACCGCGCATGTCTGGAACGCAGCAGGCCCCCAGTGCTCAGCAGGAGAGCTCTGCACCCTCCGGGAGCCATGAGGAGCACGCCAAAGGGCTCCAAAGGGCCTCGCCAGCAGGAGTTCCATCTTGCTGGTCTCAAGGGAGCCCTTGGCTTCTCTCTGCAGCAGGGGAAGGCGGGGAGCTGCCTCAGGTACAGGCAAGTGCCAAACAATTTAGAGCTAATTAGAGTCAGGCTGAGCGCTTTGCTCCCCTCCAGCCCCCTCTGGCAAGCCTGTCCCCCAAGCACCTGGCACAAATCACTGCCTTGATTAAAACTGGCGAGGCCCAGGTGGCCTCGAGATCCCCCGAGCACCAGTGCCGGATTTCTGCCATTGGCCACAGAGGGCTGTTGGCGGCAGAAGGCGCCTCTGCCCGCCAAGCCAAAGCCGGCAGATACGGCAAGGCCTGCCAAGGCCACTGGCTGCTTCCTTGGAGCCGACAGGAGCTCAGCCTCATCTGGACGGAGTCGTAGCCAGACAAGCCCTCAGCTCTATGGATGCTGAGCTGTTTGGCTCTCCAAGACCTTCGTGAGCTCGGAAAGAGAGATGTGGAGCTGGCGCACAGCATCTTCAGGACATGCACAGGGTTTGCCTGTGCCACTTGCTTTCTGCCCTCCAGTCGGTTAATAGAGGCCACCTTCACACAAACAGTTATTTCAGCTGAATAGCCATTCACACCCCTGTGCCATTCTGAGAGTCGGGAGGAATGCTCTTCAAAGAGACATACTCCCAGGGGTTCTTATGTGAACATGACCAGAGCATATAAGAACATAAGAAGCTGCCTGACACCGAGACAGCCCCTTGGTCGACCTAGTTCAGTATTGTCTACACTGGCTGGCAGCAGTTCTCTAAGGTTTCAAGCAGGAATCTTTCCCAGCCCTACCTGGAGATGCTGCCAGGAACTGAATCTGGGACCTGATGCATGCAAAGCAGATACTCAGCCACTGAGCTACAGCCCCATCCAGTGAGTGTGGCCTGCTTCACCCTGCTCTCAGAAAGGAGGCCTCTGGATTGGGCGGGGTGTGTGTGTCTGGTTTGGTTCCGCTAAAATTAAGAGGTCCCCATAGCTAGAGGTCCATGCATCACTGAACCCACCTCATGAACTGGCTGAAGGCTTTGTAGTTGGTCAGGGTGTGGTAATCCTCCTCAGTAAAGACATGATCCACGTCCTCCAGCCCCCAAGTCATGAGCAACTGAGCTGAGGATTTCTGCTCCACCTTCAAAGGAACAGGAAACATTCAGGACATTTTTAATCTTTTAAGGCAGGGATTGCCAAAATGTGTGATGCAAGCATGATGTGAGCAGAGATGACCTGTGCAGCGAAAAAGTAAGCCCCCAAGTTGGACGCACCCACCAGGCTGCGTCCACTGAAGCACTGAAAACTCTCTCTCTCTCTCTCCCCCCCCCACCCCCCGTGGGCAAGTGACCTCTTCTCAAAGAACGGAGGAAAGTCCCAAGGCAGCCTTAGCTACACAGGACAGAGGGATCCCACCAGCACCTCCAACATCACAGCTCCATCTCTGAGCCCTAACTGCCTGGGGACAGGGAAGGGGGGACACTAGGAGACTGCAAGAACTGGGCAGCCCTGCAGTTGCCCTCTGGTCTGGCAGCTGATCAAGAAAAGACCTATACTGTATCTATAATTATATTTCATATAGATCTACTATAGAGCGAGGCGTATCTTCAGTCTTAATCCAGAAGCGGGGTAGGGACCTGCACTTGAGGTTTCAATAGTTTAGGCAACATGGTTTTAAGGTCTCCAAGCAGTCCCTGAGCAAAATATCAAAGCGCCCTACTAGACTTTGTGGCTCTGCATTCTCTCACTGGGTCCCTCTTCCCTGCTCATCTTCCCTGGCATGTGGTCCTTTCCAGAAGGCAGAACTAATGAGAGCATATGGATGAGAGTTCCTGTTTATTTGGGACTATCTAGAAGCAGCACACTATGGGGTGAGAGTTTGGTATTGGCTTTCGGTCATCTCCTCTTTGCTGCCACTGCCCAGTAAGCAGCAGGGTGGGAAGAGCATGGAGAGAGGGGAGTGCTAGGACTGGGAACTCAGATGGGGGCTCTGCTGTACCCCTTCGTCAGCAGTCCACTTACTGTTTTGCCCCATCCCAGCCAACCTGAGCAGATCGAGACCAGATCAAGAGGACCCCTACCTTTGGCTTTTGCACTCCATCTTCCTCTGACTTTTTTCGCCTTTTCGTCTTCTTCTCCTTCTTCTCCCGGTGCTTCCTGCGTTTCTTCTTCCCCACTCCTCCATAATCGCTGCCACCGCTCTCTGACTTGGCCCGATAGTCCTCTCGGTCTGACTCAAACTCATCCTCGCTGACCTGCCAAGAGAAAGACAGAGAGCAAGATGATTAGCATTCATTAGCGACAGCCCTTCCAACTGGGCACGAGAAGCCGCCGTGCCAGGAGGAGGGCAGCCTGTTCATTAGTGCGTAATAAAGGGGCTTAGCTGAGTAAACAGACTCTGGGCTCTAGGAACCCACCAAAAAAAAAAGCGTAAAACCTTGACAAGAGCTGATTCACTAGCAGGGAGCCGCAGGCAGAAAACCTTTTGATTACAAAGTAAGACTCCCCAGGGAGGTGTAGGCTACTAAGAGAGAGCTCCACAGTTCCCTGTGGCTGGTGCAAGAGAAAAGTGGTGGTCTGGGCAATAGGGATGTGCATGAAACTGGCGGGGGGTGGCTCAGGGGTGGAGGGGGAATACCTTTAAGGACTGGGGAGGGTGCTCTCCCCCCAGCTAAGTTTGCCCCGCCAGCGCTGCAGTTTAAAAGGGTCTGGTGGGGCAGCAGCATACCTCCCTGCCGCCCCGTTGCCTCCTCAGACCAGAAGTGACCAGAAGTACCTGACACGCATGCGCACATCGGGAGCGTATGCGCGTACATCACGCTTGCTTGTGCACATGCGCACTGGGTACTTCCGGTCACTCCTGGTCCAAGGAGGCAACGGGGCGGCAGGGAGGTATGCTGCCGACCCGTTGGACCCTTTTAAACTGCAGTGTCAGTGGAGGAAACACAGTGGAGGGGGGTGGGTTTAAGAGCACCCTCCCCAGTCCTTAATGGCATCCCCCCCACCGCCTTCGAACTTCTGGTCTTTTGAACCTGTTTGGAGGCCTGTAAGAGGGCCTCCGAACAGGTTCGCGCACATCCCTACTGGACAAACAGCACACTCTCTTCAAAAAGGAGAAAAACCGATGAGTAGCACAGTTTCTAGCTTCTGTCCTGCCCCAACAAAACATAGACCCCTTGTACTGTTCCATTAGCTCCACCACAAACCTCAATAAGGAGTAGGCCATGAGCCAGGTCCACAACTTTGGGCCTTCAGTACCATCTCAGGGGATGAATGCCCATAGAGATCTCTGGCAAAGTCCACCCCCTCCCCCACCCCAGAGATGGAAAATAAGTGATTGCATTGTTGCACTGAGAACTTTCTCTGTGTTATCATCTCTTCTGTATCCCTACCCTCAAACTATTAGGGTGAAATTGCAGTCCTTTTTGCACAGAGGAAAGGGTCAGGGTCAGGGTGACAATGAACAAATGGTTGTCCTCTCTCCACAGAGTAATCTTTGGCGGCCACTCCTGCCAAATCTCATTTCCATTCCTCTGACAACATCGATAAAATGTTATAATTGTTTTTGTGATTTAAAAACTTTTGAAAGCATCTAAAATACCATTGCAAATTTGGCTTCTGCTGGCTCAGTGGTCAGGACAATACAAGCACAAGAACATGCTGAAAGCTGAAACTATTGCAATGCTGTCCCCTCTTTTCCGTCTCTAGGGGTGGGGACCGTGTCAAAAATAACAATGAGCATTCATCCCACCCACTCCAGAGGGTACCAACCCACCCAGCTGGATCGTGTCCTAGAGGGGATCCTGCCTCTGCAGGCTCTAACAATGGCAACATCAGGACCACCGTATTTACCTGAACCCAAGACTAGGTTTTCCCCTATGTTCTCTGATATTAGAAATTAGGGGGTCTTCTTACATTCAGAGTCTTCTTTGTTTTGGGTGACTTTAGGTATAACCTGTATTTCACCTCTATTTTTAAAGGGGCTTGTCTTAAATTCAGAGTTGTATTGGTAGGGGTATATAAGTCCAAAAACCAACTAGCTGGTGGTGCTGCTGGGGTCGGGCTGGGCCATGCCTGCAGGAAAGCAAGCTCTGCTACTTGTTCCTCACTGGCACTCCAGTCCTGGTGCTGGATGCTGTGCATAAAGGAATCCCACCCAGCGCTGACTCTGTGCAGCTTGATGCCTTTCATGGCTGCCCTCCGCCCCCCACAGCCCCAATCACCTCTATAAATGCCCTCACCTTCCCTCCCCGCAAAGCAAGAAATACCTCCCCCATCCCAGCCCACCCCTCCTGGAGACAGGGAGAAGTTCTCTTCTCTTCAGCCAACTTACTAATTTCTTACGCTTCCGGGGCTTCCCTGGCTTGTTCTCTTTCTGCTTTTTGGGCCCTCGCTTCTTCTTCTTGACAACAAGGGGGCTCTCCAAGTTGCGCAGCTCCTCTTCGTCTGAAGGGGGGTGGAGCAGGGGAGGCACCAAAGACAGGCAGAAAGAGAAAAGAATTCACTCGTCCGCTTCCTGCTTCTGGACAGCGACCATTCCAAGCTCGCTCACAGGCTGAAACCATTATCCTCTCTCTTGCCCACCCTCCAGTCCTCACATTGCGTCCTCTGCCAGTGAGTCTCACCAATGTGCTGAAAGGGCCATGCCAGAACAAGCTGGGAGCACTTGCGGAGTTCCCCCATGGTCCAGGCAGGCGCAGTCATTTCTATCCTTTGTTGTCCTGATGATTCAGGTTTTCCTTCTTTATCCCGCCTGGCTCCCCCCCAGCCCCACCCGCCTTGGTCAGAAGAGCTGCCATCTGCTCTGGCTCTCCTGAGACGCTCATGGGCACAGATTATAATCCCCTCAGGAACTTCCCCAAAGACCGTGGCTCATTTCACTTCAAAAACCACTTGAAGCCATGAAGGGGCGGGCTGGCCCTTTGGCATACGAAGCTAGGAGCACATATGGCACACCAGCCAGAAAGGCTGCGAGTTGAAAGACAAAGCCAGGCAGACGGCAGAACTGGGAAGCGGCCCCTAGGGCTTCCACCTCACCCACCCACGCAGCAGGAGAGCTGAACTTGGATTGAGTCTCATGTAACTTCACTTCACGTGGGAAAGGCAAGCAATGTACTCTCGTACAGAAGGGTTGTATGAGGACGGAAAAAAGGCATGTCCTACGGAATAACAGGAAGTCCGAATGGTGGGTGGGTGCCATTCTTGCA